>NW_024581135.1:20060625-20213191 GCF_017639235.1 Corvus kubaryi
AAAAAAAACACAAAAACAAAACAAACCACAAAAAACCACCCAAACACAAAAAAACACCCCCACACCCCTATTTTAAAGCGGTTTAATGAACAGTCACAGCGGGCAAAATACGTGCAGATTCCCCCTGTGTCTGGATTTGTATGCTATACCTTTCATTCCCACCCTGGCAGTTGTTATTGCTGGGACTGATCCTGTGGACATTTGCTTGGCATCAGTGGAAGTGCTCGACGTAGTAAAATTGCTCAGGTGAATCTTCAGCCGTTTGGCCGCCAGATGATGATTCCAAGCCCAGTGATCAACGCGGAAGAGTGAGGTTTCAAAAGCAGCCCATGTATGTTAGAAACTCGGCTCGTCTCCGGAGTCCGTGGGATCTATGCTGCCAAGTCACGTAGGTGGTGCTAAACACCCCGACCGCGGGGAGGGACCAGGATCTCCTGCAGCTGCCTCCGACGTGCATCCCCCGACGGCTGCGGTGCGCGCCGGGACCCGGCAGGTCTGTCCCCGCCTCGGAAGCTGAGTGTCCCCCCAGGGCTGCGAGGCCGAGGGGGACACACACACCTGCCTTTGTGCGAGGCCTGATGTGAAATCACGCTGAATTTGTGGTCACGTTGCGCACCGAGGGACTCCCTCGCCAGTCTGGTGTTACTCGGCTTTTGAAAACTTGGTGTCTTAAAGCGCATCGATGAAAATGCACCTGCGGGACGGACCTACTGCTGAGAAAGGCTGCTCTGTCTGCTTCTCCAGGAGAAGCAGCATGGACGCTATTTCATTCTCTGCTACTTGCTGGAACTCTACTACACCGGCCTCAATTTTCACGTAGGACACAGATGAAAGGTCGGCTACAGTCATGCTCTACTCCCCGGGCGCGGAAGGAGTCCTCGAAGGCCGGCTGTTACGCTTCTCTGTAGCCCGGGACGGCGCTGGGGAACGTCCCATACCCTCCCTCGGGAAACGAGACGGTCCAGCGGCTCCAGAGCGCGGGCTGTCCCTGCCCCCCAGGCTCCCCCTTATACGGAGTCTCCAGCTCCACGAGACACTGCCGTGGCCGAGGGACTTGGGCGAAGGGCACGTTATCTATAGCCGGATGAGCTGATGTCGGGCGACAGCGCGATCCTGCCTACAGGCTTTTTTTGTCCTCTAATCTCCGCCCTCGAGCCTCCCCAGCGCGGCCGCGCAGCCCCGCGAGCCCCACGAGGCGCCGACTGACAGGCCCCATGCGCAGTCGCTTCGAGCCCCAGCTGATCCCCGCCGCCGGCTTCGGGACATGATAAAGGGGCCGGGGAGCCTCCGCGGGGAAGAACAGCCGCGGAGTCGTTCGGGCAAGGGCTGAGCTCCCTGCCCGCAGAGTCTAGTTAGGTCAGACCCTTTAGCGAAGCCACGGCCACACTGAGCCCGATAAGAGTTAACTGGAGGCAACTGCAGCCTTTCTCTGCTGCTGAAGCTGTGCTCCCTCCTTTCCCAGCCTCTAAGGAATGCGTGTCTGCACCTCGAGGAGAGCGCCTGTTGTGCGAGGAGCACGACTCTTGAGGGAAGCGGAGCAGACGTCTCTTCTCACGGAACTCGTCCCACTTTTTTAGGCTCTAAGTGGCACTGCCACTGAGAACCTAAAAAAAAAAGACAGATGGAGGAAAAAAAAGCAAAATGAAGCCTCAGGACCTTGTAAAAGAGGATTCATAATTCAGTTTACACTGCACCTGCTTCGATATCAGCTGCTCCTCCTAATAGCACTAGCTGTTGCAGGAGCTAATGATCGCTGCAAGAGCCATTAGAAGCAGTAACAACGTAACTATATATATATAGGCTACTCCTATGCACGAAGAGAGTTTCCCTTAAATAGTCTTTGTTTCATTCGTAAAAGCATCACAGAAAAAGACTAATCAGTAGAAGATCAGAATTAAAAGGCAAAACGTGAAGTGTTCACTGAAAGTATGGCTCCGACGAACTTACCTGTGAGCGACCCTCCTGGAGACTCGCATTGGGTGCCCGACTGATGCAGAAGGGGCTGCCAGCCGAGTGCTCCGTTTTCGGTAGCTCTTTCCTGACTGCCTGGCTGGCAGCAAGGTCCGAGGCACAGGGAGCCATCGGCCCAGCAGCTCACTGTCGCTCCCTATTGCTCCCCGAGATTCAGCCCCTACTCCTACCCAAGGTGCAGGGGTCCCCTATGGGCCGGCGGTGGGCGCCCGATGGGAGTCGCCCACAGTCCCGGTCCGCTGTCACGGCTCCGGGGAGCAGGGACACATGGCTGGAAAGCGGAAGGCGCCGGACAGAAGCGGCATCGGGGGACGTGGGTGAGCGAATTCAGGACGTTGTTTTTCCTGCCTGCTAAGCCCTCCTTTCTGGCGGATATCCCCAGCCGCGACGAGCCTCGGTTTTGATTGTTGCTTGCTTTAAAAGAAAAGAAAGAATAAAGGAGACCGGCGCCGCCGTAGTGCCTCTTCCAAACATACAGGCACGCTCGCTGTAACCTGGAAGGTCAAACTCCGACGCTTTCCTCAATGACGAAAAGCCCAACACTATGCGTGTTTTAGTGGGCATCATAGATTTAATAGATCGAATCCAGAAAATTAATTGTTCTCCCTGCCTTGTTAAAGTAGACAGATCTCATTACTCGCCGCGGTCTCTGCGTGGCTCCCGCCCCCATAATTCTTGGGGTGAGTGGGTTTATTATTGCCGCGGCATATAACAGCGGCAGTTGTGTTCGGGTTCTGGGCGCCAAAGATGCGTTTCCGGTGAGAGCGGAGCTACTAAAACCTCCGGGGATGATTACTGTTAGCATCAAAGCATCTTTTCAGGTGGAAAATCCGCATCAGTACTTACTGGTAATAGAAGGTGGGGTTATATGAGTGCTACTGGTGTAGTCAGAGCTCTAGCACTCTCAGGACGGCTGCTCCAGAATGGCTGCTTGTTCTCATGCCTTTTGTACATGTGTGAGAGCACCACGAGGAGAACTGAAAATGGCCCTGATTTTAATCATACATCATTGCCCCTGTCTGCTAGGTCCATAAACTTCGCCTGCAGGCTGAAATAGCATTGACTCATCCTGAACTCTCTTCCAGTGGCTGATTACTGAAGTGGAATCTGTCTGATCGACTTAATAAGAATTTACCACTGCACTAAATGACGAAATTTTGTTTTTTGCATGGCTGCGTTTTTGCTGTTGATGGCATTTTGAACTCTCCCTCCTGGAGGCAAATAATCCCCATAAATACCCTTATTCCCGACCTCATTAGTCAGATCTAGAGCCAACACCACTTTTAACTGTTGTCTAGGGAGCTGCTTTTGATATTTCTAAACATGTTGGGAAGTGAGAAAACTCTGACCTGTGCACCTTGCAATAATAATGTAGGGTTCCTGCAAAGGACCAACAGCCTGGAAGACAAAGGCCGGATCGTCAGCTCTCTCAAGGAAAGGCAGTCCTCCAAGAGCCTGCTGGCATGCGAGAACAGTGAGAAGGAATCCAGGTTCCGGCGCACCGAGACAGACTTTTCCAATTTGTATGCCAGAGGTAAACACTTTACAGTTTCTCCTTGCTCCAGCTCAGGCATGTCCCTTAGTAATCTTGCCCTCATCTCCCCTGGAAGTGCAGCCACGTTCAGACTGTGCTTTTCATTGGCTATTTTTGAAGGTAGCTCCGTGCCTGTGCTTTTCGGGAGCTGCACTGGTGATGTATGCGGGCTTCCTGAAATGCAGTTTTATGTACTTTGGGCTGATCCTCTGCAGCTCAGCTTCAGCGGTTCCAGGGGTTACTCCAGATCCAGCATCCGGGAGGAGAATAATTTTATATTTTTGTCCTCCTTAGTAAAATAGTAATGAAGCAGCCTGTGATGCTGGTACGGGGCCATTGCAAGAAGAGTGGGAAAGGGAAATCAATCCCTTTGGGGGGCGGAGGTGGGGACGTTGCAAGGTAAGGGCAGGTGCGGATTTCGGGTACTTTTGGCCCACAGGAGGCAAGTGCCTCGCACCGCATAGCCTTAGCGTTGCAGGGCGTGCTCTGGGCCCGGGGCGTGTTGGAGGCACCTCTGCTGTTGCCGTGGGCGACCTAGGCTCGCCCTTCCCCACGGGGCGAGGGGGACCGGGAGCCTACCCCGCTGCAACCGGGCAGCACTGGGGCCGCGGCTTCCAGGTCCTTGGAGCGCTGCGGGCAGCCGAGGCTGGTTCATCTCTTCTCTCTCCCAAAACAAGCGCTGACAGCTGGTTTGCCCCACAGATTTGTTGCCCTCCAAGAATGGTGAGGAGCAGACCATGCAGTTCCTGCTGGAGGTTGTGGACATCCTCCTCAACTACGTGAGGAAGACTTTTGACAGATCCACCAAAGTGCTGGACTTCCACCACCCGCACCAGCTCCTGGAGGGCATGGAGGGCTTCAACCTGGAACTTTCGGACAACCCTGAGTCCCTGGAGCAGATTCTGGTGGATTGTCGGGACACACTGAAATATGGAGTGAGGACAGGTAGGTTTTTGCACACTACTCTGTGGCGAGTACCTCCTGGGACTTTTCTCAGACTCACGGTGAAGAGAGCCCACGGAGACAAGCCCACACCCTCTCTACGCCCGTGCCTGTGCCTCCCTGCAGGCTCGGCTCCAGGGCTGGTTTCGGGCGCTGGAAATGTCTCTGCTCAGAAACTTCAGTTATTGATGACCATCCGTCCCCGCCGGGTAGGGCTCAGTGCTGTTTATAGAGCACAGAAACAAGTTTTTAAGACGTAATCTTTTTCACTTGATGAAATGCGAGCTGTCTGTATCTCCGGGGAGCAATATCATTAGGTAAATTAGGGCATAAATGACACAGAATTTGCAATTTTTCTTTTTTATGTTCATCAAACGTTTAATGAAAAAGAGACTGAAATCCTAGGAATCATCAATAAAGGAACCCTGTGGATTTCAGCCCATTACCCAGGAGCCCTGCCCGTCCAGATCCTTCTGAATCAGACAGAAATCCCGGTTTGTAATCACTTCTTTTACTGGGTGAGCTGTAGCCAGGCTCTAGAGCAAGGTCAATGCTTTTTCAGGCTATTTGGCCTGAAATGTTTTACGTTGTATCCACAGAAATCTCGGCTGGCAGCTAGCCCTGACTGCTGTACACACCCAAGCAGGTTAGGAACTGGAGCGGTTAGCGGAGCGCCCCGAGTTTCCCCTCCCTGGCCTTGCTCCAGCGTTTCAGGGCTGCCGAGCTCTGCTCGGCCGGCTGCCCTCTTCGGCTCGGCTCGGCTCGGCTCGGCTCGGCTCGGCTCGGCTCCACCGCAGCGGGCGGCGGTCTCCCCGCAGAGCTGGAGCGGCGGGAGCTCAGACAGGGAGGCTGTTTCCCGGCGGTCTCTGGCTGGGCAGCTGCGAGCCATGGCTCCTCAAGGACGGGCCGCAGCTTTCTGCTGTGGTTAGTTTTGCAGCCGTGAAGACCCAACACAGTGCATTCAAGGAGCGAAATCTTGACAGCAGATGTGGCCGGTAGCGTTTGGTCCTTTTCCCCATTTGCTTGGTAGTTTGATTGATTCAGGGGAGTCAGGAGCATACTTTGATTTTTGTACTCTTAATCAAAGGGGAGCGTGTTTCACTCCCAGACGCATGGGTTGTTGGCCAGAAGCTAAGTCAGAGTGGCTGCGCTCTGTGTGCTTGCACCATTACTCCGCTATTCATCGTGCCGGCATGTCGAGCAATCTCCTCCCCTCACCCCGACCTCCCCTGGAGCTTCTGTGGGACCAGCAGGACCTGTCCCTGGGACCTGAGAGGCAGGTATCTGACTAGACACAAGCTCTGTTCAAAGCGGTATATGGTGCAGCTATAAAGCTCGGATCGTCTGACTGCCTAGGACACGCATTCTCCTGCGGGTTGCTGGGGCTCACATTCTCTCTCAAGGCGAAGTTCCCTTCAAAGTCACTGGGTCTGAATCTGCAGCCCAGCCTTAGGGGACCGCGGGCTCATTAGCAGCGATGGGAGGTCAGTGAAATGTCGCTTAAGATAACTTCCCAGTCCGTGTGTCCTGGAAAGGGACAGAAGTGCTGATTCGTAAAGCAAACAGCTAAGCCATGGTGGTATTTCTGGGCTCTAGCCCCGAGCCGTGGGTTCCCCGGGCGGGAGCAGCCCGGGTGCGGCGCATCCTCCTCAGGAAGTGTCGCGATGTGGCAACGCCGGCAGGCTCACGCCTCCGAAAGATTTCTGATGACATCGCTCGGGGCAGAATCGCGTTTATTTCTTCATGTCAAAATATGCTGATGTTCCCAGTGTTGAACAGAATCCGACGTGACAGGGTCCCCCCAGGCGTTGAGAGCTGACCTCCCTTATAGGGCTGGGCTGTCCCCAGTGTGCTGTCTGCGTGTCCTTTCCCAGAGAGGGCTAAATCATGACACCTCCCACCTCCCCCCAACGCCTGTTATCAGTTGCTCTCAGTTTTCTTCTCTTCATGCTAGAAAAGTAGACGGGATTATTGCTTATGAAAGTCGTCAAAGCAACTTCGGCTGAAATACAGAAATGTGATTTATTTCGGTTCAATAGCAGACTCTGTTTAAGGAGGTGTATCCTAGCTTATAAACCAAGTGGGGAAAGGGCCCGAGCCGAGGCGCTCTAGTGGGGGTGGGGGGCCTCTCCCTCTGCTGCAGCGCGTCGTACCGCGCTGGGACATTCCCGGCGAGACCACGCGAAACGTCTCTCCCGCGTCCTTGTAGCTCGGGAAGACACTGGCTCCTCCGCACCCCTCTATCGGTCCTGCAGCTCCAGTTCAAGCACCTGAGCCTTCCTCTTTCTCCTTTCAAATGCAAATGGCCCCAGTACCTGGAGGTTGTTACTGCCAAGGCTGTGTCCCCCACCGTGTACTCCTCGCCCGAGTTTACAGCACGACCGAAGCCGGAAGGGGGCTCTGGAGATGGGCTAGCCCGAGCCCTTGAACAGGTCCCGGAGGTGTTTTACAGGCTCAGTTGGCTCTGAGGTTCTCTTTTAAATTTAAACGCAAATGATTCCATACAGAAGCTCCCATCCAAAGCAGTTTTTCAAGTTTGTAATAAGACATCCGTGAATGTTGGCTATCGGTCTCCCCACAAGCAGGACTTGCTTTGAAAACTTTGCTGTAAGTGTTCTGAGTGCAAATGTGTCATGTGTGTCAGAAAAGGTGGATGGTTTAAAATTGAAACCTGAGAGATACCAGTAAAGCTTGTTCTAAGGTGCTCTCAATTCTCTTTTCAGGTCATCCTCGCTTTTTCAATCAGCTGTCCACAGGACTGGACATTATTGGCTTGGCTGGGGAGTGGCTGACATCGACTGCTAATACAAACATGTAAGCAGTGTCTTTCACCGGTGTCTGTGACTGGTGCTTATACAGGCTGCCATGTATCGTGGTAGATTTGTATTGTCACAGACACGAATAATTTTCATTTTTAACTGATGAATGCTACATTTTCCAGGAAAGTGTCTCATGTCTTTGTTAATGTGTCAGTAATACAATGAAAATAGTTACATAAAACTGAACAGTTTTACATTTCTTATAAATAGAAATGCAAATATCTGAGAGGACATGGTAAGTAAAACATAATTATTCTAATATAATAACATGAAATTATTTTTCTTCTTTTGGACCAATCTTCTTTATATTTTTCTTTTTTTTTAGAGCTTTGTCTCTAGACGGAGCAATTCTCCAGCTAGCCACAGGTTAACACTAGAACACAAGATACGGAAAAATTTATTGTCTTCTCTCCTGTTGACTTCAGAGATAGCAGGCTTGAGGCAATACCTTCTGTTCATGTGCTAGTAAAGAAGTGGCTTCTGGGTAGCTTCAAAATGATTAAAAATGTAACACTGAAAAATAATTTTATGATAATGAAGGAATTAGTCTAAGATGAATAAAGTGTGTAAGTAAATAAATTGAAGTATAAAAAAGTAAAATTTAATATCTGAATGCATCAAATAAGAAACTTTTCCTAGTTTTTCTTGACCTTAAAGTTAATGAAAGCTAAATGTCAGCATAAGGTATTACAATGAAATTTTGCAAGAGAGTGCAATTAGTGAAAAAACCCCAAAACAACAACACTAAACAAAAACACACAGAGAAACAACAAGAAACCCAAAACCAACAACAACAACAAAAACAACAAAAACCATCAAAAACCCCCAAACCTTCTAGTCAGTTTTTTAAAATATTTTGATTTCTCTATGTTAAAAAATGTGATCGGAGTCCAAATATCCAGCAGGAGGACTGCTCTCTTTTAGTCCTGTACTGAATGTGTTTTAGCTGTAAAGCTACTTCTCTTTTGGGTAGTTAGTTGCTAATTGTCACGACATAGGAAATGCATCTGCAGGTTGGAAAATGAACAATATTTTCTCTGGCCTATCTGTGAGTATATGGTTCATTAAATATAGCTGCTTACTAGCAGCTCTATGTAGATTAGGAGCTGTGCCTGTTTTGTGACATTAGCAATAAAATAAAATAAATACCTAAGGTGCTCCAGCCAAAACCAGCCTTTTCTTTGTAATAATCATCTCAATTAATTCTCTGCTTGCTAAAAATTTGTAGGAGGCATTTAGGTTTAAAAGCTGATCGAGAAGAAAATGCAGCAATATATATTTTAATTGTTAAACAAGCATTGCAAAGTGCTTTAAAGTGCTTTAAAGTGCTTCAAAGTACCTTTTTAGCAGCACAATTAAAAGTGAAAACAGTTCTGATCACATTTCTAAAAACACCTTTGCTTTAAGGTTTTTTCTCTGCAACAAGTACTTCAGTGTCACTTTTTCCAAGCCCTTTTGACTAACTTAGTTATCCCAGTTTAGCTATCCTTTTGTAATCAGTGAAATTACACATATCTGATAGGACATAAAAGAATTCAGCTCTGTGGCAGACTGTGGCAGGATTAAGAAACATTGCCATCCTCCTTAATAACATTGTCCTCATTTATTCACTCCTCAAAGAGTAACTCTCTTTTAAATTGATGTTTTCCTTTGGTGTTTTTGAAAGTAAGTTGTTAAATAGCTAGTTTCTGATCCATTTTTGCTTTAAAAAAGAACATATATTGAAAATACTTCTCTGTGAGCATGAAAATGTAGCATCTATTTGTTAGTATGAGGCTTAATGTGCTTTTTTTTCAGCAAACCAAAATCAACATAGTGTGCTTTCAAATAACACAGTAATTGCAAGTAAGGTTAAAGCAAGATGTTTGTGAAATATGATTCAAAGGACTGTCAGAGAAGGTTATTCAAAATAGCCAGATGTCCTCTGCGAGATCTGGGGAACATATTATTTGTTTTGAGCAGTGTTCCAGCATACAAGAACAGGTTTTGACCTTTACCTAGAAACTGTTCTAACCTATTACAGCTACATAAGCACATAACACACAAGCAACAGTAACACTGGATTATGGTAGGGAATGTTTTCCATTTGCCATTTTTTCTTTTCTATAGATAAACAATACTTGAAATATTTATGAACAATTAAAAATATGTGTTCTCTTTTGCAGATGAGTTTTGAGTAATCAAAACATCTGTACTCTCTTAAAATTTTAAATTATCATTAGGAAATATTACTTAAATGTCACTGTGAAGATAATATATAAAATTAAACATAATAAGCTTCCCACATTGACTTGGAAATAATGTATCAATGTGCTATTCATAGCTCAATCACTAGTCATGAGACCTTCAGCATGGAAATTTCAGAATTTCATTATTCATCCAGTTCTAGAGATCTGTAGTACAGGGCATTCTCTCATCATGCAGCAGCCAACTGAGTTTAAAAATAAATATTATCTGGAAGTTCTGTTTATGCCTGCTGTTAGCTGAGACAAGAGAATATATTGGTGTTTTCAGCATTATGCAGATATGCTTATGAATAGAAAATTGATGTAAAATGCTCTGTGTTTATTCTCAGACTGCTTTTTACATACTGGCAAAAGGGAGAATGGGTATCTAGAGTGATTTGGTTTGATAAAGTGATTTGTCCTTTAGGTGAGAGCAGAATTAAGCCAGCACTGACTTCTACCAAAAAGACCTGTTAGTAAATTCTGTTAGTAAAGAGCTGATACTCATGACTGTTCTAGTTAATTCACAGAAATGCCTGTAAAGGTTGTAACTATAGGAAAAATCTTATCAGAATTTTTTTATTAGGAGATTGATTTGAAGTTGGATGGTTCCTTTTAAGCCGAACATATTTTTTTGGTCTTACTGAATTTTTCAAAATAATTTAAGTTTAAAACAAGTAAGGTGGAGTGACCTTTAGCAAGATGTGGTTTGTAAAATCATAGCCATCATCTAATATAGCTGCACTGGCTTTGTAATTTATAAACATCTGCTGTCTTTTATTTCTTGTCAGTTTTTGGAGACTCAGAAAACAACTTCAGAATAGAATAAATAAGTACTATTTTCTTTGTGTTTAAATATATTAAAAATTCAGTGTGTAATGTCTCAGGACAAAACTCAAAATGTGTCTAAGCTGGTGGGGAAAAAAGAATCACGTTGACTTCAATGTACCTGGTATTGAGCTACAGTGATCTATACACTGCTGAGTTTCTGTTGACTTCAGTTGATCATTCTGCCTAAATAAAGACTGGAATATATTCTAGACTTGCCGTGCTTAAAAACAAAGCAAGCCCAAAACACTGTTAGCAGATGCTGGTGTATTAATTTTGTCTATTTGTAAATACTGGCAGCAAGCAAACTACAGACCAGTGTTCAACTGTCTCTGGCAGTTCAAATGATAATAAAAGCAAAATAAGTAGTATTTTGGCTTCTGAAAATATCAATCACAGTAACTAAACAAGTTACAAATTTTTAATCTTAAGGGAATGTTTTAAAAATGATGGTGGTGTTTCTCTGATGGACTAAGGACACATAAAAGTCTGAAGAAAATATTAACAGCGTAAGTAACCACTGTAGCTGTAAATAAAAGACAAGTTTTTTCAGACACTTGTTCCCTTCTTAGTATCATGTCTCGTTCAAGTTTGCTGTACCTCTTCTCAAAATATCCTTTTAGTATTAGAGAGACAACACATATGTTTTAATGAAATTATTCAAGTGGAGGACATCAGTCAAATCCAAAGTGTCAGGATGTCATACTCATATAGATTCCTTTGGAAATCACAGGTTGAATTTTTCATTTCTCTCTGCTTCCTTTTCCCCCTTACTTATTTTTTCTCCCCAAGCACAACAAGCAGAGTTTGTTTACAGCAGCCGTAATTTATCCATGTACCTTGATCTCCAAAAATAGTTGTATGGTTGTCAGTTTCCATCCACGTATCTGACGCTGACATCAGGGCATGCCAGGATATGTAATGTTTTTTGCCCTCATGAAGTGGATACAATAGCTGACTGCTGACTTGGTTTTGGTAATTGGTAATTAGAAAATCATCATTTGTAATTACTCTTGACAGTTATTGATCACATTGTATTGTAGAAGTTGTCCTTGGAGATCCTCAACAGAATAAATCCACATAATTAATTATATTTAGACTTTGAAACCCTAGCTCAATACTTCTAATTATGGTTTTGTTTAGCTCAGTGAAGTTCACTGTTTTCACAAGAATTTAAGAGTATGTTATTCCACAAGTGTGGAATTGGCACTTTCGGCAACAATTGTTTTACAGGACAATATTGTGCAGAAGTCAGCAGTGCTATGATGGTGAATATTATGTCTTACATCCACTATATAGAAAGCTGAAAATAACTAATACTGCAGGGTTTATTCACCAATATTTCCAATACTGTCTTCCCAAGGATTTTTGCTTGGGTAAAGGTTTAAGATCAGAACCTCAATTTACAGGAAAACTTCTAGAAACCTTGAGTATTTTAACAAAGAATCACAGACTGGGAATTTATGTGTTTTTAGAATCTGTATCTGATTTCGTTTCTTTACGTTGCTTTATCCATGCAGGTTTACCTATGAAATTGCCCCTGTTTTTGTCCTCATGGAACAAATAACACTCCGAAAGATGAGGGAGATTATTGGATGGTCAAATAAAGATGGTGATGGAATATTCTCACCTGGTGAGTTTTCCTTCTCTGTTTTGGTTGTTTGACTAAAACTTCAAAAGTTAAAATAAACATAGGCTGTGTCTAAATATTCACACTATCTGCAACACAAAGCAAGGAGTCAGATATTTAGAAGTAGGAATGCTTTGTTTAAACATCCCACAGAAAACCTGGGATGAAAAATTATCTTTGTGTATGGCTATGTACTGTGGCTGGTCAGCATTTAAAACTTGACTACGGGCTCTGGTGCATAGTTAGGCATTTAAACACCTCATTTGTGCTCATTTCTGGAGGTGCTGAGCAACTACAGCTTCTGTTGACTAAAAGTTGTTGAAAATCATGTACTGATTTCTTTGGTGCTTAGTGAGGATTTGGGCTTACTGTCAGGAAAAGGTTGTGATTGTCTGTCACTTTCTGGGACACATTATCTGGGATGTAATCTGGATTCACAAGTATGATTCCAGTGTAAAGACCAAGACAAAGTGTCTTCCCATGCAAGTAACATAAAGGCAATGAGCAGTGACAGAAATGACTGATGATAAACCACGTGAAGGTCCTTGGCCAACATGTGGACAATGTGGGTCCCCAGCAGAACTCTTCTGGATTTGGCATGAGGGAACACCATCCTGTTACAGACCATAAAGGACAACACCACCTCCTTTTGGAGCAGCCCACAAAAAGTGCACACTTGCTTGCTCTCAAGTCCTATCTGCTAGAAAAATACAGGTCTTTCTGTGTTCTTGTCAATGAAAAAACTTTAGGGGAAGAGGTTGTCCTAGACAGGTGAGATTGATCTTATTAAAGCTTGAGGTCTGCACCAAAGAACTGAGTTAATTTTTAACTCAGGGTCTTTTTAGCAGCAAACCAAGAGAAATAGGTGCTTTCCCTCAATTCAAATTCTTCAAAAGTAAGTGTCAAAATAGATTAGCTAAATCATAGCCTGTGAAGTTCCTCTTTCCCATAATTGACTGTGAGGGAGTTTAGAAGAAGTAGCTCAGGTGTAGAAATCTACACTTAAGCATCTACTTCTATGTCTACAGTAAGATGAGATAAATCCACCCAATATGTGACATTTCTTCAGTCTCAGACAAGTTAATAAATTCCTGTTGTTCTTGCTAACAAGAGGTTATCATGGAAAAGTAGCATAATGAAAGCTGAACTTTTTAGGAATGTGTTACAAAATGATAGAAAGTGAAAGAGATGGCATTTAGGAAATTCTGGTTATCACTCTGGCTTTCTAGAGAGTCTGTCCTATGCTGTTTAGACAGATGCCTGTGCATTTCAGAGAAATATTTTCTCATAGTTCGCTGCCACTTTCACTGCATTATGCAAATGAAACTTGTATGTCTTTGGTATAATACATATTTTTTTTCATTATCACTATTTTATTATTCATTTATGTATTCATTCACAGGAGGAGCAATCTCCAACATGTACAGCATAATGGCTGCACGCTACAAGTATTTCCCTGAAGTTAAAACCAAAGGCATGGCTGCAATCCCTAAACTGGTTCTCTTTACCTCAGAGCATGTGAGCTTAATACACTGCTAATTCTTAATTTACTGATATATGTAGTGAAAATGCTTCCTCATTAAACAACCACTCCATTTCACATTCATATGTTTGCTGCAGAGTCACTACTCAATAAAGAAAGCTGGAGCTGCTCTTGGATTTGGAACAGACAATGTTATTTTGATAAAATGCAATGAAAGGTAGGATGAATACTAAAGTTTTGATAGATTAAATGTGTTCATCTGTTAAATTTGTTTTATTGTGTTTAAGGACTGATTCAGTGTAGTGTGTCAAGTTGCTAATGGCCTGTTGAGAAAATCCTATTAAATTATTTCAACTGCAGCTATTATTTCCATATACATTCTTTAATTTGCTTTGTCTTTCTGTTTTCTGCGATAATTACAGAGGCAAAATAATACCAGCTGATTTGGAGGCAAAAATTCTGGAAGCAAAAGAAAAGGTTTGTGGTTTTAAGAATTAGTGCTTAAATGCTTGGCTTAGTAAAATTGATTCTTCCTTTGAAATCTGAGTGTTGACATTAAAGAGAACATTATAATGATATAAATATAACAACAGTGTTTTTACATGCTTAAATATACATTCATGTATTGTTTACAGAATTATCTATATGTATTGGTAAGATTCCCATTTTCTGTTTCAAAGAAAAATATTTTAAACTCTTGAACCACAATTGTACTTCACAACTTTTAAAAAAACTTCCTGCTTGGAAATATGTAGAAAAAAGCATGAAAACATAAAATCAAAGCTACTTCTATCTAAACTTTTAAGTTTGGCCAAAGCCATAAAAAATTGTATAGAACCCTTAAAAAATCCTATAGATTTCATGTAGGTAGCATGTATATTTGTTAAATATAGGCAGTAAGCTTAATTTTTAGGCATTAATTGCTATTTCTTGAATCAATGCAATGGAAAAACCCACGGATTTTGTATAAAACAACCAAAGAGCAATCAAGATTTTTTTTAAAAAAAATTTCTTAACTTCTTTATATTTGGGCACTCTATGAAATAGCAGTTCACATGTATTTCATCTAGTTCAAAATTGTCTCTCTTTGATCTGATAATTCCTCATTTATTGCTGTTGTTTTAGACTGCTTTGTTGTACTTTGTTCTGTTAATTTGTAGGTAAAGACTAAAGGAACAATTTCAAGCCTTCAAATTGCAGCTTACAAATCACATTTAATTAATTTTTGTTTATACTGCTGTAAAAGTCCCAAATTTACTTGACTATTGCTCATCCTCTACTACATTGAATCTCCTCACTGAAAGAGATCAGACAAAATAATATTATTTTTCTTCTAACCAGTTAATTTTGTGAAGTTACAAGAAAATAAAGAAAATAAAAAGAGTTTGTTCTTACCATGTATATGATTAGTTAGTTTCTAATGTTGCTTGTGTGTGCCTTTCACATGGGAAGAAAAGCATTTTTAGGTTAGAAAATGAGATAAAGTTTCTGGAATTATTTTACTTTTCTTTTTTTTTTCCTTTCCTTTTTTTTTCTGAAAGTGTTTTCAATTTATATTTAATATTTTAATTTTTATTGTAGGGATACGTTCCTCTTTTTGTAAATGCAACTGCAGGCACGACAGTATATGGAGCCTTTGATCCAATACAGGAGATTGCAGATATATGTGAAAAATACAACCTCTGGCTCCATGTAGATGTAAGTAACTAAAAAAGTGCTGCTATTCAGGCAAAAGAGGATCTTAGTTTACACACGTTTTTCCTTGAATTAAAATACTTATTACTAGATCCTGAGTTAACTAAAATCTGTTGAGCTTTTTCAAAGAAATGACTCTTTTCTTTTTTCTGTCTCCTCCAGGCTGCCTGGGGAGGTGGACTCTTAATGTCCCGAAAGCACCGTCATAAATTGAATGGAATAGAAAGGTACTACACAGTGCTTATTTGTAATACTTTTATTCAATTACTTTCATAAGGTACACGACACTTCAAAAATTTATGAAAATATTACTTTGCTACATTAAGGAGGTTAAACACTAAATTAAACAATAGCAAGACAGATGGTAAAGGTTCAGACTAGAGAGATCGAAACAATACTACAGAAGAAATCAGTGATGTACCATTGAGTGAGAGGAAGTTTTCAGGAAATTTGAAGAAAGACAAGGATACTACTCGGCAAAAAGGAAGGGAAATTGTTCTATGCATAGCTTTGAAAGGATCATAAGTCTGGGAATGGATGGAGAAGGATTTGAAGAAGAAAAATGAAGTGTGGGAGCTAGACAATCTCTGAAATGTAGGGCTTTGAGAATAGCAGTGATAAATGAGGGATCCAGGGAAAGTGAGCATGAATACCCACAGTGGGAATTTGTAGAGGTTCTCTCCTGAAAGACGTATGCAGTGCTTCCAGAAAATAAAGAGTACATATTCATGAGTGTTCTGTAAATGGAACATATATATATGCTTAGTCTTATATTGCTCTTATTTATATATAAACACACACACAAAAATAGATAGGTGCATAGAACAG
Organism: Corvus kubaryi; assembly: GCF_017639235.1. Classification (NCBI taxonomy): domain Eukaryota; kingdom Metazoa; phylum Chordata; class Aves; order Passeriformes; family Corvidae; genus Corvus; species Corvus kubaryi. The sequence goes on from NW_024581135.1 coordinate 20,076,581, forward strand.
AGAGGAGGTAGAGGCTGAATTAGCAGCAATTTTCAGGGGCAAGTTTCAGTACCTGTAAGTCTGGAAAGGACTATGATAGACAGAGCTGCTACACTTCTGCTGTACTAGGGAGAAGAGTGAGGTTATTTACAGAGAGGCCAGAAAGGGTCACAGATGCTCATCTGTCTCAGAGGTGTCTCAGGGCACAGGGGCATGTGTGTAGGTGCCATGTGGGGATAACATGAAACAAGCTGGAAGCTCTTGTAGAGGTCAGAGTGAAGTCTGTAGAAAAGAGCATGTGTGTGGCCCCAGGTGCATAAGCCAGGTTACGAAGATGCCCACTGAGACCAGGAGCCAGCCTTTGATACAGCCAAATTTAAAGAGGCAAAGCATTTGTGTTAGTAGTGACGGCAGAGTGAAAGTGTGACCCTCCCACTGGTCCTTACAATTTCGACTCAGGAGTCATTCCAGGCATAGTCTTTGGCCCAGTTGTTCCCATATCCAACGATGACAAGTCTGTACAAGATGCTATATTTATAATCCCATGGGTGTGTTTGTCTCTAGATGTCCTCTGAGAGCGCTCTACCATAAAATGGTGCCCATCTGAAACAAATCAGAAAAGCAATGAAGAATCAGAAACTTAACTTTAGATCTTCTCCATCATTGCGGATATCAGCCATCAGGGAAGCAAAAAATATTTGAAGCAAGCTCTACCCATGTGCTTTTAAATTAGCCCCAAATTGCTTCCTTGAATCGGCCATGCTGAATATGGGCACCGTGTAAAGGTGTAAAATGAGTACAGTAAGCAATGCTCTTCCTTAGGGAAAACAAACTATCCTAGGTTTGGTCATGTCATACAGTAAGTGAAGAATAAGTACAAGATCAAGGATAGTGTATGGAAGGACTGGCAGCAAAACCACATGGACCCTTCTGTCACAGGGACATCAGTGTGTGGCGTGAGGTACTTTGAAGTAGCAGAACCCTATCAACCTTTGCCCAGTCCAAGTTGCTTGTGACTCATAGCAACAGATCTAATATTAAGTCAGCATTGCAAAATAATTTTGTTAAGCTACAGAGGTTTGGTCACAGGAGTTTGGCACACCCCTTTTGACCTGAGGTCAACCCAGAGGTGCTAATTAAGGCCACAATTTTAAGCAAATATAGAAAGCAACAGGCCATGAAGCATGAAATTATTTCTTTCCTAGTCAGCTATACAGATCTTCAAACATGGGATGAGGCCCACGTGTACTGTGTAATTGCCTGTCACCGGCCCCAGCTGGGGTCTGTTGCTAACATTCAGGTCGTACTTGGCTTGCTCAGAGACACTGCCATGGAGGACTGGCATGGTGCCATGGTACAGAGCTGGGATTGCCTGTGGTAGGATAGCCTCTGGCTGGGTGGCTGCACTGAGGAGAGAGTGACAGCTTCATGTTAAAATAAACCCAATGCTCCTTGTAAGGAATGACTTTAAATTGCCTCTGTTTGAAACCCTGAAAGTTAAATGAATGTGCTTAACTGAAGGCATGGTGTTTTATAAAGGAAGTAAGTTGTTATATAAATTCCTTTTTCCTGACTGCTCCATCTGAACTATTAGTGCAGTTTTTCTGTAAGAAAAACTAAGCCTCTTAAGTCTGAACTATTTATCTGCTGGTTTCCACTGCATAAGCAGCCGATTTTAGCTCCCCAGGTACAGCACAGGCTGCTCTCTTTCAGCTGAGGGCTGCTACAGTCTAACCTAGCACACACAGGAATTGTATCTAGAAATCAGTGGTCCTCAGACTGGGGTGAAGACATCACTGTGTTGCTCAGAACAGAGAAACTGTGGTTGTGTCCGTTCCTCTGAGAGCAGGGTGTAGAAGAGGAGGAAATATCTTTTAATTTTCTTTCAACCACATTGCAAAAACACATGCATAGTCTGTGAAATACAATTATGCACTTTGCTTCTCTGGAACACGCAGTAAATCAAGGGGACATTTGATAATTAATTACTTAGGGTGAAAAGGTCAATGGATGTGAAATGTTGGCACATTTATTTCACTGTCACCATTAAACTGTCTAGGATAGTATGTTAAAATACAGAACATCTGTTTGACTTGTAAATCAGGTGATCTTGTGCATTCACTTGTGTTTATATGTAAGAAGTTTTAAGCTCTACAGACAGAATGGTAGGATATGATGTAAAGCTTTAGAGCCTTTTAACAGTCCATGGGCTTGAAAAGCAAGGGCTGTGGCTCTAACTGGGAAAGCAGGTAAGCATGCAGAGGATCTTCATTTCCTTTCTATTTTTCCAGCAGCTGTTTAGTAAAGAACTCTATTCTCCCACAACCCACATTAGTCCCTTAATTCTCTGAAATTTGCTTTCCCAGTCAGTACCTTGAATTGATAGAACATATCAAACTGGTTTTGTTATTTTTATTAGTGCTATTTCTAGAAGAGGACTCTTCTGGGGATGATGTTACTGTATCAGCTAATCAGTCTGATACTAATTAGCTGGTATTAGTAATAATATAAACTAATCACAAATCTGACATTGCAATGTTAACACGAAAAACATTCCTTTCCTGGACCGCATAGCTGGGAAAGAAGACACTTAAGACAGTAATAATATCCATAGTGATATCATCATAGTCAAAACTCCATATATTTCCAGCTGAAAGCAGAAAATGAAGGTGACTGCTTCAGATTAAGTTTCTGTTTTCCAGACCTATCTGAATGTGTAATTTTTTTGCAGAGCCAACTCAGTCACTTGGAATCCACACAAGATGATGGGAGTGTTGTTACAATGTTCTGCCATACTTGTCCGGGAGAAGGTCTGCCTGATATTTAATAATTAAACGTTAAAAAAAATAGTAAATATCAAGCCCTAATTTTAAGAGGATAATGCAAAATATGTTTAATTTCAAAACTTCTTTTGGAAGGAATAATTGTGTGGATTTACACTGTGTTTTGGAAGTTGTTTTACCTGTCCTGGGGTTTTCGGCATTTTTTGTTAAAGTTGTAGACAACACGGGTCAGATCCTCACCTGTTGGATCTTTGCATATTCTAATAACAACAATAGAGCCATGCTAATGTACTTCATTGGAGCACCTGCCCCATTGTTTCTATGATATACCGAACATACACCCTCAGTCTTAGTACTTGGTCAGAGTCTAAACTGCTTAAATAAGAAGCAAGTTTTTCACCTTACACAGTGGTTTAGAAGTTTCTCAGTTCTGTTGAAAAGAAAACATGCTGCTTTTATTATGACTCTGTATTTTTGGGGCTGTCATCTAGATTCTTTGTTGTCATCAATGAAAGCAAAACCAGTGTCTTGTTTCTTCTAAGCAATACAAATTTTTATTAAATTATAAAAATGAAAGTCGTATCATCTGTGGATAGAACTAATGATATCATCTACTTGTATGCCAATTGCTACTAGAAGCGCTTAGTTGAAGAAGTAATCCCTGTGTATAGAACTGGGATGGAAGTGTTATAAGTTGCAGCCCTAGGTCTGCCATTGCTCTTCCAGTTGATCCATCTCTGTATTTAGGACTGCAGCATTTATTTCCCTTTGTAAAATGCATCTATCGGAGGGAAGCACGAGCCTTTGTTTAGTGGCATATATGCTTATTGTGCCAACTATCGCAGGATTTTGGCAAGAGTTTTTTTATCTCTATATGAGAACTTTGATAGGTGTTTTTGTATTTATCAGACACACTGGTGTCTTCAAGTTTCTTGCAAAAAACCCAAATAAGCTGTAAAGGAAATGCAAACTGTTTTAGAAATGTCACGTGTTAGACTGCTGCATAACATACAGGAATTTTCTCCTGTGTTTCCACCAGACATTTTAACCAGTAGTCCATAGATTTCTATTGGTCTGTAAACCATATTTATTTATGAGCAAAAAATGTCTAGTTTATGTCATTTGTGCTTACACTTATCACTAGTGTTAAGTGTCATAAAGCTGAACAACATACAAAGTTTAAACCTTCAATTAAGTTTTTTCACTTCATTTTGTGTCGCCATCTGTTGCACTGAGAGACCACAGCTTCATTCTAGTGTGTAATTTAACAAATCAGAAATTTAAGCATTAAGAACATGGGCCTTACAAATTGAAGTGGGTAAAGCTAATATCACAAAATAAGTATCCAAATTAATCTGAGGATGTTTTCTCAGGGGGAGTGTGTTTGTGTCTGTAAAACCATATGACTACTCAGAGACTTCTAAGAGAACCACCTTAGGTTATGAACTTAATTTTGTGGCTCAGGTTTACAAAACAAGGTCAGTGTAACATGTCCCATCAAAGAACATTTCTTCTGTACATGTTTGAAATACATTTTTATACATTATTAATGTATACATTTTCTCAATGCACATATGCCAGGTAAGTCATACAAGTGTATGTGTTTTTCATTATAGGGTATCCTTCAAGGCTGCAATCAAATGTGTGCAGGCTATCTCTTCCAGCCAGACAAACAGTATGATGTCTCCTATGACACTGGAGATAAGGCAATACAGTGTGGTCGACATGTGGACATTTTTAAATTCTGGTTGATGTGGAAAGCAAAGGTAAATAACAAGAGTTTAGCTCAAAAACCAGAAATTAATTTATTTAATTTCTAAGTGTCATGTAATAGAATATTTTAACATAAATGTTTGTGTAATTACAATCTCTAAACACACAAGTATCCATGTATTAACTCAGAGAAGATCTATGTGAATTGTAGAACAGTGCTAACTGTCAGTAAATTCAGATGCCAATTAGAAGAAAAGTTTAAGTCACTAGATGAGTCCTGAAGAAAAACCATTGAGGGCAGGGTACCAAAATGGTCTCTTGCTGTGATGCTCTACACTTGCATATGTATTTTATGAAAAGTATGCTACTTTTAGTAGCAGCAGAGTAGCCTTGATTACTTACAAGGGTCCTTTGATCATTATATTTCAATGCATAGATTTTATAAGCAACTTGGAAAACAAAGCCTTTTCCTAGGAAGCTTTGCCCAAGTGACAATTCCACAGCTGATTGCCTGGTACTACTCTGGTATGCCTGGATGGCTGAAATTAAGCATGGGTTTATGTCCAGGCTTACATGTTCACAAGATGAGGGTTTATGTAGTCAAGAAAACACATTTCATTTTTATTGCTTTATCTACAGTCATCTCATTACTATTATTCTTGCTCTTCTGCTGGCAAAATGGGAATTCAGTTGGGTAACCCGTCCACAGCCTAATTTTTTATATAAAATTGATATTAAATCTAATGATAGACTCCAAAATCATAAAACAATTTTCACTTTGGGAGAAAATACTTGCTTTTTCATTCATGTGCAAAGTGTACTTAAAAAAACCCCAGCTATTTATTATCAACATTCATATACTTTTTCTGGGATTATGAGCTTGACAAGATATCAGTGGGTAGGCAAGCGACTTCTAGTAAACATATTGCAGGCTTTTACTTCCTGACTTAAATTCACATTTCTTGCAAACTGCTCAGAGGAAATAAATTACTTCCCAATTCTTATCCTTTCAAGTGAGTTCCCATTCCAAGTTTCTGGTGTTTTAGCAGCAGCTGTGTAGCCAAGACTTAATATCCATAATATTTTTGGAAACTGGAAAAAAACACAATAGACCTAAAATAATATACTAAAAATAGTGAAAGCGCTTGTTATTTTCATAATAAGTTCTCTTAAAATGAGACAAAACCAAATAGTGACTTACAATTCAGCCATCTTTATCCACTTTTTTAGTGTTGATTAATGCTACTTTTAAGTTACAAGAAATAATACTGCTAAATGTTTTCTGCCTGAAAATATTTAAGAGTGAAACCTGTCTGAAAAGGTGATTGCATTGGAGCAGAAAAAAATTACCATCTAATTAATACTTACTTTCTTATTAAAACAGGGTACAGTAGGATTTGAAAATCAGATCAATAAATGCCTGGAGCTGGCAGAATATCTCTATACTAAAATAAAAAACAGAGAAGAATTTGAGATGGTTTTTGAAGGGGAGGTAAGTTTGATTTCACATATGTATGACCCAAATCTGTCTTCATGCTTGTCACAGTTCTTCAAGACAGCTATGCAAAACTGCTCTGATTTTCTAAAGAACTACATGACTATTGGCATCTGGGCAGTTTTTTTGTCAAATACATGTGGTTTTGTACCATAAATGTCAGATTTATCTCCTCCTCTTCTGCAGAGACCTTCTCAGTTTAGGGCATGAAGATTACCTTAACGCAACCTACTCATGCTGAGATTATTACGTACATAACTGAGAATCTGCTATTTTGGCTGCATATTCTGTTGCTAGTGCCACTACATAAACATTTGGGTGATAGTATAAACTTCATTTCTCCATTTACTAAGAAAAGGAAAATTGGGTTGCCCTTGCTGTGATCCTGAAAAACTGTTACTCATGAAACTGCAAAAAGGTGCAAGCATTTGCACTTCATTAACGCCCTAAATATTGTAAATGGGACAATGTATAGGGAAGCTAAGGCAGCAGAGGCAAGCAGCAGTACTGCAATCCATTTCTTTCTATTTAACATGCAGGACTAGGAAAGTTAATACTATATTTTGTCTTTCATGTCTGTGATAAAATATGTTACAGACTAGTATTTAGTGTGGGACTGATCTGTATTGGTTTTTTAATTGATGTGTATGTTTGGTTCTTTTTGCAGCCAGAGCATACAAATGTATGTTTTTGGTATATTCCTCCAAGTCTCAGGGGCATGCCAGACTCTGATGAGAGAAGAGAAAAGTTGCACAGGGTAAGTATTTTTGGTTAAATGTAAAAAGATAGTCTACTCTTCCAACTCAAAATTTATTATTCATTAAAATAATATATCTATGTGTTGACACACATTCCAAATTCGGAGACATCAGTTCTCCATTGCTTTTTGTGACCTTGATATTTGTTCACTTTTGTCTTCTATTTATATTGATGCTGTAGTAATGTTTTCCCTATGGAACCAGATTCCGAACGTATTCAGTTATCCTTTGGTTTGGATCACTTTTGTGCTTACAAGTGTTAGAAGCCTTCAGAAAGTAGCTAGGCCTACAGACTTGCAGTCTTCTTTGGGTAGGACAGCTTATCAGCAAGAGAAACAGAAGGGTAATTATTTAAAAATGCTTGGACAGGTAAAGGATGTGAAAACCTCTAAGTTCCTTCTCAGGTATTTATTTTGATTTTAAATGCCAATGCATGAATGCATTTCAGTGAAAATCAATACCCTTTGGAGGACTTTGGGATAAATTTATTTGAAGTGGGAAGAGGGAAGTTAAGGCATCATAGAAGCATCACCAGAAAAGATATTATGTTACTTAGGACTCGAGAGAAGAAAAATACATCAATTTTGTAGTAGTGTTTTAGACAGAAGTGGAACAAAATAAATTCAAGAGACAAAAGAATGATTTTATAGGTGTCAAAAGTAATTGCTCTTTTGTGTGTGTGTGAGTGTGTGTTAGGGAAAGGAGAAGAATGGGCAAATTTGGGAGATTTTGTAGAGGATTTTATGACTGCATCACAATGGAGAAAGAGAATAGAAGAGAATAGAAATTCCTGGGTCAAGCCAGTCCCATGTTAAATAAAGAAATTGCCAAAAAAAGAGAGAATAGAGGAAGATAGAGGTAAGAAACAGCAAGAGGGACGAAATATTTGATTTGACCCTGTTAAATGTTAAAGGACATCATAAAGCATTCTATGAAACAGTAACAGAGCCAGACATCTGACCTTGCCTGGCAGAGAGTAGAGCAGGACAATGAAGGTCTGAATGGAAAAACTGGGCTTAGTCAATACCAAAGATTAAGACTGTCAGAACATTATTCCTTGTAAATTAAACCAAGGAAGGGAGACTGTCATAAATGCACAATACTGCAAAACCACTGGAAGGTTTCCATGGCTTATGCTAACAAAAAATATTCTTTATGACATAGATCTCGTTGACAAATTTCCATTGTTGTCCCCACATACAAATTGCTTTGAGAATATGTAATATTCTCAAGGAAAACATCCATTACCCACAAAAAGGTCTGGAGTGGACTTTTATACAGAAGCAGAAAGTGTTTAATTGTGACAAAATCTTCAGCACAAAGAAATGAGATATGCATTTAATATATAAAACTACTACATAGTGAATACTCTAAGATGCTATTAATCTGTAAATCAAAAAGACGGATATTATTGTTGTCAATTTTCCTTTAAACAGCCAATCCTACATATTTAGTTTTTCAAGCTTTTGCTTGTTATGGAAAAACAAGTGCCTGTCAATTTATTTTTTCCAAATTAAGAAATGCTGTGGCATACAAGGAAAGAATAATTTCTTCTTCTCTCTTTCTCTCTCTCTCTCTCTCTCTTTTTTTTTCCTAATGGTAAAGGTGGCACCAAAAATCAAGGCATTGATGATGGAGTCAGGTACCACCATGGTTGGATACCAGCCTCAGGGTGATAAAGTCAACTTCTTCCGAATGGTCATCTCAAACCCAGCAGCTACTAAGTCTGACATTGACTTTCTCATTGAGGAAATTGAGAGATTGGGGCAGGAGCTGTAGTGATTGAATTATTTGTTTCTCTAATTCACTGTTTTCCAGCACTGGCTATTTTTTTACCCAGTTCTGCAGAACACATTTTAAGGAAATTCTCTTTCTGTAAGTTCCAACCTCCTAAGACATCCTTAAACAAAACAACTATAGGCTACTGAAATATATATGTATTGGTAGATCATATTATTGAGGGAAAATGTATTATCTTGAAGTACTATTGACTCTTACATTGGCCTTGTTTATTGTAGACAGCAGAAAATTAATAAGTATTAAAATAGCAAATTAAGAACTCTACACAGTATATATGTACAGTATAAATAAATATATATAATTATATACATACATACATATATATATATATACATATATATATATAAAGTGGTTATAAACTTAGATCTAAGCCACAGCATGTTTTCCACTTTAAGAAAATTAACTTTTCTTTCAACAACTTTGATGTGGATAATGTGCTACAAGTTTTTCTGCCAGACAGAAATAGACATATAGAAACATTTCTAAAATGTAGATTCTTAGGAGCTAAAGAAAATGTATAACAGTATTAGATCTTATTGTTGGTGCTTTTCTCACATACAAAAAAATCTGTAAGAGCACCTTTGAGTAAAATAGTTGTACTTGCCCTTTAGTGTTAAATCAGGGGATGACAGTAGCAGAATCATTGTAACAGGTATATTATTGCTGTATTTTTAGAGGTTAATTTGTGTAGATTGTGTATATTATTGTTAAATGACTTTGTGTAAAAGGATTTAAATGTAATAGTTTTACAGCAAGATAATTGTTGAATTGTAGGTATCTGAAATATTTGCTTATTTATATGCAGAGATTTACCATGCTGAAGAGTTGTCTTGTATTTTCTTCTGTTTGTAATGTAACCTATTTATATATTATTGAAGTTCTAAATAATGTTTATGGTATTTTAGTGTCTTTGTGAGCCAAAGAAAAAATACGAAAATATTAGTTGACACTTTCATTTAAATCCTGGTGCCCTTAAAGTAATAACTTACAGATAATTTTACTGAAGATAAGGAATTCTAACATTGTGTATAGACTATGAAATTATGAGATCCCTTTAATCTATTAGAATTATTAGAAGTTTCAGTTTTATTTGTTGTAATGTCAGACTGTCTGTTCAGTATTCTGAATGCTTTTCTAGTGAATATTAATTGCTAACCAAGACCCCTGGTTTTGAGTTTTATTTCAGGACTGACCTCTGTGACCATTTTAACTAAATTCTGTGGGAGTTTCAACCAGCATCATTCTTTTAGTGAAATGGAATTCACTATCTGTTTGGAGCTTATAAAATAAATAAAACCAAAAGTAATCTCAGTATCCTTTAATACAGCTGGCTTGTCCCAATAGTTTCAACTGGTTAGGCTTTTCAGAGGATAGGTACCAGATTCATCTGCAGCTTGATCAATTTTAATCATTAGATAATCAACACTACTGAGTGGAAAAGTCCATACTGGAAACAGAATAGTGGAACAAAATGGAGATTCAATAATCCTCTGTTCACTGAGTTAGTGTCATGGTGATAAATGAAATATGCTAATTTCAAGTGTTTTCATACATGATTCTGTGCAAGTTAGTAATTAATTGCTTTTTTTCCCGCCCCTCCACCTCAGTAATAAAATTGAATTATTTTAGACATTTTCAGTGAAATACAGTCATGCTGTGCAGTTTTTGCAGTCTCTCTGGCCCCTGTCAGTCCTGTGGAAGGACACCTACAGGCAAGAGAGATTTCCATCCTGCAGGTCCCACTGGTTGTCTTTTGAGGATGATGTCTCACATTTTTGGCTGTGTTAGTACAGGGAAAAGAAAGATGCAGTTACGGTAAATGCTATATTGTATAGCACAGCCTTTCCAGCTTTTCATAGCACTCTTGCTTATTCCTCTTTCATAACCTTCTGTAAAATATTTTCCTCAAGTTGAGCTGAATCTAAAAATTTTTGTAACTTTGTCACTGACCTTTAGATTCATGAGTATGACTTTCAAAATAGATCTGCATTGTTACTTTATATCATTAAACCCCCTAGTAATCTTACCAATACAGTATTTCTTTCATTAGATTTTTTTCCTCAGAACAGTCTAGTTGGTTTCTTGCTTTCTTGATCTTAAACCTGTCTTCCTTAATTATAACCCTATAGTATTACTATGTATTCAATACTTGAATTTCCTGATGTAAACATCCATGGTGTATGACCTGAGGCCTGCAGTACAGAAGTAGTTGGCATGAACATTGATTTCAGTACTAACTTATGTAATATTAAATGCCATTCTTTATAGATACCAGCTATTCATCAAAACTAGAAGACCTCTCATTGATAGATGTTCTAAGAGTACAGAAAGAAGTTTGTTTTGAAGAAGCACATGTCACATTTTTATTTCAGACTTCTGTCTGAAATCTGGTCTCAGTCAGTTTTACTTTATTCAAAGGGCAGCTACGGAAGACTGAAAAATTTCTGTCAGTCCTTTTTGTTTATGAGAAACAATATGAACTAATATAATTAATCCAAAGGTATATAACTGGGGACTTAGCTTCACTAGAGGATTTTATGTCTTTCACCCAAGCACCATGGTTCTTTTATTTCCACCAATTCTCAGGTCGGAATTGCTGGTTTCCTCCACCTCCCTTGTCAGTAACAGTATTACTAAAGCTCTAACTATCCCTCAATCCTCTAACCTTAATACTTTAACCTTGTAAACCTTGTATCCAGATTTCCATCTCAATATTCTAATAATAATGTATCCGAGAAGTTAAATTTCCTTGAAGCATATAAACTAGGTGAGGAGAATCATCTTCATCCTGATCATGAAGCTGTAGGAAAGACCATAATACAGCTTACTGGCATTCGTGCAGCAAGCCCCTGACAGTTCTGTGACGTAGTGAGAAACAGATCTAGAGCTCTTCGGTGCGTATACAATGTTTTGCTCACTAAAATTTCTGCTTCTTCATTTAATGGAGTATCTTGTGTTTTGAAGGTCAAAAGCATCAGAAGTTCTTCCTATTGCCATTGATGGTTTGCAGCTAGGTGGGAACAATGGAGCTCCTCCTACTTGTTTTGGAAGCGAGACAGTTAATGCATAGGTATTGTCTCTAAAGACAGAGGGCTTAAATTTATCTTCCTACCCTCTGCATTTATCTTGCTTTTCTGCAGTGTTGTGTCTTGACAGAGATGACCGCAATCAGATTTTTGCAAAGCTTTTAATTCTAATATCAGATTCTGGGGTGTTTTCCTATTACATATACTGCGTTTAACAGGCACCATGCTCATATCAATTTCTGACTTGGGTAGCTGATTTTAACTGAGCAGTTATAGTCATTCGTGAGAAAATTCATCTATTTTCTTATTAGGTCATTTCCATCTGAGAAATATGCCACAGCTTCTCAGACTAATGCTTATCTGGAACTTTCATTCTTTTTAATCCATATACTATTGACTGTGAGAGATTAGGATGTATGGATATACAGGAGTATTGACTAATGAAAAATGTTTTAATTCCAGGTGAGCAACTTTGTTTTTCTGAGGTTTAAAACATAGTCTAAGGTAGCAATTTTGCCTTTAAAATCACATGGACAATCGCTGTAACTTTGCATGGGTGAATTCAAATCAATTAAACAATAGGCAAGATCTTAGCTGAACAGGTAGCTGCAGTGCTTATTAACTGATATAATTTATTTGGAAAAGACTGACCACTGGATAAAAATTAAGAGCAGCTGTTGATTTTGAACGAGAAAAATTCTGATTGTGTTACTAAAGGTAATTTTTAGAGAACATGGATTATACAATTCATGGCAGACAGCCAGAAACAGGGGCCTTGGGAATAATCCAGAATTTTAAAATCATCATGGAGTTAGCTCATAATCTGTTTTTTGAATGGTGATAAATATGAAGAGATTTTCTAAACAGAATCTCTGTTCTGTGGTTTAAGAAATGTTGAAGTTATAAAGAAGTTACGCAATGCAGTTTTAATTTTTCAATAAAAGTTGGTCTTTAAAATGCCTAATTTGTCTTATATAATTTTTGTGAGATCTTTTGTTTTCCTAAGAATATGAGACAAAACCCATGCAACATTATCCCTCACGTTAAAAATAGTAAGGCAAATGCTAAGGCAACTATGTTCTTTTAATTGTGGATTGAATGTGAGCTTGTACCAACCGAGACTGAGGAAGAACCACAAGCACAGAACCTTGGTCAGTTTGGACAAGATTGGGGAGACATTAGTACTGTGTATAATACGAAAAATGTGCTTTAAAATCTTGGATTCTGGACCATATTTTGGGGTAGCCCACCATTCTCTTGTGGGGGATAAAATAATTTTAGGGGTTTTTTTAAATACCAAATATATTGAAAAATAAGAGTACATTTTGAATTCATAAAAGTGTAAAATTCTCTTTTTCATGATCTAGACAAATTCTGATTAATTGCTGCTCTATGCATTATCCATAGAACTGTCATTGATTTTAACAGTATATAGGGAATTTGATTGCTTTAGGGTAGGATGAACGTCTTTCAAGTAGGATGAGTTTTTTTAAGAACAGTTTTATTTCCAAGTTAAATATTTTATGAAGCAAACTAGTCATGAGAAAAATACATGCAAAGAAACTTATTAAGTCAGTTAGTGTAGCATACAAATGCCATAATGTAAAGCAATAAAAATTATGGAAGATGATTGTATGGTGTGAGTGTTAAGGAATATTCAGCTTATGCACAGACTTCAGTAAAATGTTAGGACCATAACAAGACTGTTTGTAGTTAGTACAGCTCTCTGTGGTCAACAGAATTACACCTGCCTGAATTTCTTCTGTAGTACTTTCTAATTTGCAAGTTGTGCCAGTTATGCTGAGGGTGATGATACATGAATTGAGAGTACTGTTCACTCAAGAATAGCAACTAAGTGAAGAGGAAATGAGAAGATGCAAGCTTTGTCCAAAAACAAAGAATAAAAGAAAGGATGGCTGCAAAACACAGAAGGATTTGTGCGTCATTAGAACATTTGAAAGAATCAGACTTTTGCAATTAAAGTTTTGGTTAGAAGAGAAGGTAAGATGGAAGGAGATGATTTTAAGTAGACCTGTTTAAAAAAGAGAAAAGTTCTGGTTCTCTGCTTTAGTAGATCTATCTACTGAGGAAAAATGGAACATTGTTTAGTAGTGATGACAAAAGAAAAATCTGAAGATAAAATATTACAGATCTTGAGTTATTTCTGCTATTTATAAGGTACTCTGTTCAGCATCTGAATGTAATTATTTCGGATTGTATAAGTATAATAGATACGCATATTTGCGAGTGTATTTGTATTTCTTGGTATAAATGAGAAGAACATGTTCATGCCTTTACATACTCAGTAAGTATCAGAAAAAATCAGGTTTTGCATGATAATGACTGTTTTGTGTAGGACTTTTCGGGACAGTTGAAGTATAATATTAAGCAAGTGTATAGGGAAGGAAATAGTAAATTATTTTCCCTTACTTTTGAAAGTATGTGTGTGTGTTGGATATTTATATAAATGATAAAATCTCTATCATGTGAAATTCTCAAATTACATACTTTTTAACAGGATACCAATCTGGTTTAACTAAGAACAGTTGGTTTGATGCAGGAATTACTGTATGAAAATTTTTGGCCTTGTTTTTTGTGGAAAGGTGTTGTGTCATGACTGTGTGAGCACAAATACATAAGATCAATGCAGGTGATAGGAAACAGAGAAAAACTAAGTTTAAGTTTAACCTAGAAACCTAGAAAAAAAGTCACTACAAGCAAAATCAAAAAATGTAAGTACAATTACTTTCGCTTAGATTTACAGAAGTCTATCATCTGTGACCACAATGTAAGCTGGTTTGAAGCAGTGTCTGCTTGGTGTGACATCATTAAGTGACAATTATGCTGGTGTATAAAGCAGGCATGTTGGCCTTTCAAAAAATAGAAACGTGAATGCTAGCTTTAAACTCAAAAGGTGAAAAAGCGAAGTGAGAAAGGCATAAGACATTTCTCATTCAGTGTCATACGCTATTTATATCTTCTAAAGATTGCGTATATTATAAATTACATTCACAGTTTAACATACTGCCTTATCAGGACTTCCCGTGGGCCTCAGCAAAAAAGGCCATTAATCTCAATTAAGCTTCTTCCTTTACTTTTGGGAAGATTGCCTGCAGGGTAAGACTAACATTTGTTCTTGTGGGCATACAGCCAGTCTTACCACTAGATAAAGTCTTTATTTCCATTAGTTTGAAGATTTTTATGGTTCCTTGTTGCATTGTCTGGCTGTGAGCACCCTCTGAAGACAAGGCCGTTATTGACTGTCTCCTTTAGGTGATTCACTCTCCTGCCACATGCACAGCACTGGCCATCACTAAACACACTAGCACAGCTCTTGATCATCTCAAGGAGCACAGCTTCACTGGGCAGTGGGATGAGATCTCCATATGCTGGGTTTAACCGTGCTGCACCAAAGAACCACAGTTGTTTTGATTACAGCAGGATTTCCTATTTGTGGGAAAAAAAGACTTTTATTAATTCATTGTAACCGTGACTCTTAATAACTCATCATTTTAATTTAAGTAGATATGCTGCTACAATATTTGGTGTGTTCACTTACCTGGGTTACACTTTAAAAGTATATTACTTGTACCTGACTGTGTTATGTTTCAGGGGTACTATATTTCTTCATACTGTTTTGATCATCGTGGCTCTTCAATTAATCTACATATTTTTCAAGAAGAGGTGTGGGGTTTTTTCCCACTACAAAAGAATCAAGTTTAGCTTCCCTGCTGTAAATACCCCATATCAGTGAGTAGCTGTTACTGTTTTTACACAGTCATAGCAAATGTAATTATCCTGTAGGTATAAATTAAATACCAGCTTTATCTTACAGTATAATGCGATGCGTCTTCTTCTGTCTTCCCAAGCATATCAAGAGGCCTGTCTTTTTGGAAGATAGGATGTTAAATCCCAGATTGGTAATTGTGACCTGGCTCCCTGGCAGTGAGAACTGTAATTGCCATCAGACAGCTCCCTCTGCTTCCTGAAGTGAGTGCGTGCAGAATGATTGCAGCACTAGAGCTCGTGTTGCAGGGTAAAGAAGTTCCAAAAATTTCTTCTTTTCAAATACATCAATATTACTTTAAAAAGGGATACTAGGCCAGTAATTGGTACAATTTTCCTTCCCTAAAAGCCTGGAGTTTTTTTCCTCTCAGAAATTCTGACTGCAGTGTAAATAATTATGCTTAGCTGTTGTTGAACGACTTAAGAACTCATGTTAATTTTCTATATATAATGCTGCTATAATTGTACAATTACTGCTGTACCGGAAGCAGGCCAGAGGTGGAATAGAGGTTCTCAGGGGAGTTTGAATACTCTCTCATTTATTCTGTAGCTCAGACCAGAGCTGTCTCCATTAAGTTGGCAAAGTGGTCAAAAGAAGGAAGTGAAATCATTGGATTATACTAGAGAGACTTGGCTGGATTCTCAGAAAAATGTGCATGGCCTCTTCCCCTCTCATCTTTTAGCAAATACATTTAGTTAAAAGAGCTTCAACAAACATAGGGCCCTTACTTGGGACCATGTCCTCAGCTTAGTGTTTATGTAGTGAGCTACTAATTCATCTATCTATCTAGATAATTTCTAAAAAGGCACAATTCATATAAAAGCGTACACCTCTAGGCTTGTAACAACAAATTATTCTTCAAGTACAGGACATCCACAAAATTTTAGAAGTAAATAATGTTTTATATATTATCTGTCTTCCCAGCATTCCGCATTTCTCTTCCTTCCAATGAACGGATCAATAGATCCTTTCAAACGTGTGTATAGAGGACAGAGAGTGTACAAGGAGAGCTCCCGTGCCAGGCTGCCAAACCAGTCTTTCATGCCCATCTTCGAATGGAAGACCAGATCGTGAGGTTGTTCTAACACAAGAAAACAAAACACCAGGGTTTCTTGGGTACAAATGAAAAGGGAAAGAGGACCAGTACACCAAAGAACAGTCACACAGGGCTAATTTCAAAATAGTAGAGTTGCCCTGCAGGCAAAAAGGAAACGTAGAGCACACTTCTGGCTGAATAATTTACAAAGTGGTAAAACATCAGAAGAAGCCAAGAAATAATTTGATACCACTTAAGTGATGCCCATTGCATATAGTTTGAAATAGACACCAGCACAGAGTATGTTATTTTGTAGGAATACATAGAAATAGATGAATATCTACCAGTCCTAACTGGTATACTTAGTATATACTTACTTATATAATTTTAAATGCATAAGGTTTTTCTGGCAGTAATATTTTTTCATTACGTCCATAGGCACTAGAAACCTCTTTTACCAGTTACTTCACTCAGGAAAGGGTACTAATAGGAGTTGTGTAGAGAGGTAAAGCTTTCTTCTACCCACTTTGTTTACTTATATTTATCTATGTTAAGTCAGGGTAATTTTCTAAAAGTGTTGATATCTGTCAAATTACATGTTGGTTTCCTAGGCTAAATAACACAAGTTTCATTACTAAAATAATTTGAAATGGCAAAGGGCAAAGTTACACAGTGAAAAATAGACTGCATAGAAACAGACTTGTAGTAGCAAGTAATTTGAGCTATCAGATTATTCTATCTCTACGTGCTTTCAGTGTGATGTGCTCTCTGAAATGCAGATTCAGCAATCTGAGCAGCTGTTCAGCAATTACAACAAAGAATACCAAGGATTTAGAGAAATTGAGGCCCATTTCCCTATTACTGTAAAATCAGGCTTTTATGTCTAGTTGTGAATGAAAGGTGTGATCTGGTAGGTTCTTGTCCACTAAAACCAAGTCACACTCAGACTTTGGCTATTTTTTTTAATAAATCAATTACTGTTTGAAAAGCTTTTATATACCAAGTTATGGAGAATCTTCTCATGGAGAACTGGATGTATATCTTTGCATCAACCCAAATATCTTGATAAGTTATTATATAAGAAACAAAGAAAACAATATAAAATAATAAATCTAAAACATACATATAAAAGTATATAAAATGTTAGAAATATTTTACCTGGCATATTTTGGTTTTGCTTTCTTGTTATACACTACATCCTACAAATAGCTTTTAAACTACCTTATCAATTGAAGATTTTTATCATTTCTTTTGTATTTATCCATGCTCTATAAGCCACATTATAATTGTAGTTAGTTTTATGAGCCTGTTTTATTTGTAGGTCTCTGGACTTGGTAATATTTTATAAGATACAGCGTTGAACTGCTTTTAGCTGGTTCAGTAATGGTTGCAATTGTTTTGCAGCTGACTGTAATTCCTAGGATTTAATTGGTTTCCTATTTAAAAACAACAACAACAAAACAGGAAACCATTGGCAAATGACATTCCTAATTTATGTGGTTATGTTGTAATCTGTTTTGATGGCTCTTCAACAGATCAAGACCTAACAGCATAAATAAGGAGGTAGTTTAGAACTTAATATAAAAAAAAAGTGACTGACCCTTGTGTAATGCTACTGAATTTTAGTGCAGTTGCACAAAGGAAAATTAAGGTGAAACTGAATGAACTAGAGCCAGGTGTACTGCCCTGGTTCTAAAAGGGATGTGACTATAGTAGAAGAAAAAAGTAGTTTAGGGAAAAATAAGATCAGGGTGATCAAAAGAGATGCTCTGCATCCCTTTTGTCAGCCTGCACCTCGGTTTCCAGCTACAATTTCAGGGTCATATTTCATGGCTGAACCTCCAACAACTTTAACCTGCCAAACTTTGCTGCTGTTGTGGTACAGCTGCACAACTGCACGTAATGGTATAAGAATGGTGGGCACTGTAATTCCTCTGTGAATACTCTGGTTATCTTGTCCAAGTCCCCTATTCAGGATCATGTCCAGATTTCTTTTTAATATCTCTAAGGATGAAGAATGAGAATGAATCTGATATCTGGTGTCTCCTATTTTCCCTCTGTATGTGATGGTGAAGCCTAAGCACATACCTGGTGCCATGGGTTAGCCAAGCACAGTCTCGGAAGTGATGTTCTTGCAAAGGGGTGCTTACAGCTCCTCTATGACCTGACAGAACCTATCAGCTGGCCAGTTTGAATATGGACAATTTTTTAAGCCACTTAAATTCTGACCACCTCTGTGATCCACACTTAAGAATAGACAAACCCCAATCAGAGCTCTCTCTCTTGTTTCCGGCACTGGGACAGGTGGCTGCGGGGCCCTGTATGGGAGCCACGGCCATCCTGGAGCCGATGGGCCCTGTTCCACCCACAGAACCTCCCCACAGCCCTGCTGTGTGCGGATGGAGCGGCCCGGCTCCCCTGCTCCACTGTGGCCAAGATTCAGCTGAAGCTGCCTTGCTGTCCGGCAGAGATCATGTGACCAACAGCGATAAGCGAAATTCCACCTGCAAGGCCGAGGTGAGATTAACCCTTTTAGTGCTGTGAAGAGCTGAAAACCTGAGGGAGGAGAAAGAGGAGATGCTTAAAGCTGAAATTCTGTTGTAAAGCTATGATATATCAGAGTACCCGTTGTAATTTCACGAAGATATGGGGGGTGGAGTGTTCAACTTGTACTTGTGAGCGAAAGCACCTGCGCTGAGATAGGCAGATGCTGAAGCAGCTGTAATTTGATGAGAAGTTTTAACAGGGAGAGGTGGAAGCGATGAGGACTCTTACTCCACATGGAAACGGGAAGACCTCAGTTCCTAGAGATGCTCCCAGAGATAGTCCTAGAGATGAATATGAGGAGGACCCTTTGCTCCCAGGGAAGGAAAGGGCCTCTGTTCTTAGAGATGAAATGCTCCCAGAGATGGGTGAAGAGAACCTTTTGTTTCTGAACTGCTCAACCTTAAAATTGTACCCCAGTAATTCAAGAGTGGACCCTCAAAAGCAGTTGTGGGAAAAGCTGCAAGTCAGGGGGGAAGGGACTCACATGCGAGCAGAGAACCAACCTGGGCGGCTGTCTCGTTGTGATGTTTTCATAGCATGGGCAAGAGAGACTCCTCTTCCTAAATGGACTGAACAAGGTTATTATGGAAGTGGTAAACAGACTGAACATCTCAAGGGTTCTCTTTTTACATTTTCAGTGGGAGAAGGGAGAAAGGTGGGGGGAGGAGAAGAGTTCTGAAGGTGTGGTACAATTTTTTTTGTTTGTTTTTCCCTCTTTTAGGTCTGTTAATAAGCTTCTTCATATTCTTTCAAGTTTTGTTCCTGCTTTGTTTTTCTCCTAATTCTTATCTCACAGAAGGTAAATAGTAATGAGTATTTTGGACCAAACCCCTACACTAAATTGGTGTTTCTGCCCAGTTACAAACCGAACCTGCTACACCTGGAAGTGGGAGTAGATTATTCCACTTGCAGTTAGGAGGAAGACCTGACTAGTAAAGTCATAAAATCTAAACTACCTTCAAATCTAGAGACCTACAGAAAATAAAACAAAACCCAACAAACAAACAAAAATCCCCCAACCCTAACCAACAAGCAGAGATCCAGTGTAAAAGGAGACTATTTTCATCTCCTTTCCAGACATAGAAGAATCAAATTTCAAGATTTAGATCTATTCATCATTTATATTTATTTGGCCTCAACAAGTATAATACTAAACGTCGGAAATGTCTCACAGGTGATAGACTTGTACTGTGTATTTGCAATGGAGAAATAAAATCATTCCCCACAATCATCTTAATATTTTTGATGAGTGTTAACCATTAGAAAACTATTATACAGAGTCAGGGATCTCCCTAAAAACAGAGAAAATATTAAAGAGGTAGGAGATGGGGTCCTCTGTGCCTGATGTGCTTGGACTTCTTCATGAATGACTGGTATTGACCAAGACAGTCTTCTTAAATCATGTTGGTGTTCTTAAAGTAGTTGTGTTTTGATCTGTTTCAACAGCTTTGCTAACACTTTGCACTAAATAATTTGCAGTCTTAGCTTTTTAAGGCAACTAGAAACTAACATGTGTTTTTCTTTTGTTTGTTTGCTTTTTAACTGAGTGGGATATCTAAACTGTTACCCATATTACAGTAATTAATTTAAAAGCACTCCGATATCTGTTTCCCATTATGACAGAGTTAGGTCGTGAGTTTTGTATTTAAAAAAAAAAAAAAAAGGAAGAAACAACTGTAACAAATAAGAATCACCGTTCCAAAATGTCTGTGTAATTTTGCATTCTGGCTGCATTTTGCACTCATCAGACTTTAAAATTGCTACTTTCCAGTTCACATTTTCCCAGCTAAGTCTCTGTGTAAGGGACATTTAAAAGATTGAGCAAAAGGGAGCAGCCAGTTTTACCAGGGAGGGTACAAGGAGGTAAAACAAGCTAGAAGAAACGAGCTAGAAACTCCCTAAAAATCTTACTTTGTATATTTTAAAAGACAAAATGGACTTGCACAAAATGGAGACGTTGGAAATAGACCCACTGCCTTTGATATATGAAAAAATACCACTCTAAAGCTTGTGTCAGTTGTCCCCAACCAGTAGATCTCCTGTTTCCCACTGGGCTTTCAGTAGTCACTGAAGAGAAGCAGTAGCTGGAGAGAAGGCCAGGGGAGCCAAACTGAGCACACAGGTGTATAGGTGAGGACAGGTCTCACCTCAAGATCTGGACCTGAGAATTGCCTGGAGGTAGGCCTCTGGCTGTGAGCCTGTGCCTCTTCCAGCTCCTGCTGGATCTCGGCCTTAGCCTGCAATTTCTGGCTCTTGCAGCAATCTTACGTTCCTTTTCTAAGCAGTTCTGTGGCTTCCATCAAAACCAGTGGGTAAACTGCCTTTCCTCTGCTCGTTTCTTGGCCGCAGCAATTTCCTCTGTTCTTCTGTTTGTTAGTCTCTTTATGGTGACTGCAATTTTTCCCCTTCATCCTGACTTAATCGGAAAAATTTCAGATGATCATCTGTTCTAAATTTTCTTCAGCCGTTTAACTCTTCCTATCCTTGATGTTGTTTTCCTTAGCAGCTTCTTGGCCCAAATCCCTGTTCCAGCAGTGTCTGGGCCCAGGACAACAGCCAGGTTTGTGCTGGGAGTTAAAAGCCCCATATAACATCCCACAGTTCACCGAATCTGACACCATACCAAGAAAAGGCGCTCAAAGAAATACACTTGGGAGGTGATGTCTGTCCCTGAAAACAAATAAAGAACCTTCCAGAAACATCCTTGGAAGTCCTAGCTAATGCTTTGTACATCTCTCTAATGTCACACTCTAACGCTACCCCGTAAGTCAGAAGGAAGCAAGGTTCAATCATTTTTGTGAATAACACCACACTCTTCACAGTGTGTTATAGCATACAAGCTGGTGCATGCATTTAAGGCGGTATTGCAGGACTTAAACCCCTTAGCTCTGGTAGTGGTCTATCCAGAACAGGTAGAAGAGGCATCAGTGACAGCAGGAATAAAGGGGCAGCTCCAGAAACTGGCTGAGCCTTTCCAAGTCGTACTATATCACCAGTCCTGTCAATTGCACTGACAACTGCAAATCCCATCTCAAAATAAATAAAAGATATTCCAGTGCATCCAGCTGGGCCCACCAGTTCTTGTTTCCCAAACTTTGTGCTTGCTGAGAAATTAATCTGATCAGGTGGCATTAGCAAGGGCCATTGAATCTTTCTTGTCAGCAGCAAGGAAAAACATTGCTGTTCTGTGTCATTTGGCTTTCAGTGCAGTGATTTCAGCTGACAAACCGCTCATTTGATTTTTAAGCTCAACACATGGGTGACATCCTCAGCTGCTGCCTTCGGGACACTGCAGAAAGCAGGAAAAGCTCCATCTGCCTGCAGTGAAATGGATACCGGGTCAAACAGGTGCTAGTCCAGGGACAGTTATTCTTGTCATATACTGTTATTTAACTTAGTTTAACATATCTAGGTAGCTGTGAAAATGACTTCTGGCACTTTTTCTCCTGCTAAAACTCATTGGTTTTACTAATTCACCCAGGAAGTCCTTCAGCATTTTCTCTTTGGAATGGTGCCAAGAGCACTCATATAGTCAGTAAAGGAAGGATTAACCTAAGCTCCAGCTTCTAGCTGCTCTCATTAGTACATGTGGGAGGACAGAAATGCCAAGGTTTTTTTTTGGAGAAAGGTAGGGTGCTGCATTGGGTTGACTCTGCTTTCTGGCTAGGCTTATAGGATCTGATTATATCCTAGGTTTTTTCTCTCTTCTTAATCAATTTTATTTGCTCCCTCCTGCAAGAGCTCATTAAGAGAACAGTCATCTGGCTTTAACAAACTCCACCTACAGAATTATTCTACCCAGTATTATTCTTCCTAGGATTTTAAGGTCATTATTTGAGGATTGCCACTCCCATGGCATATATTACATTACCAGTTTGTTTTATCGTATTCAAGCTCCCAAACATAATCTTGAAATAAATAATGTTCACAAGGACCCAGGAGAGGCCTCCTGCTTTCACAGGGATGTGATAAATAACAGAAGAAGCTCAAAAAATAAATTCCCTTGTTGTGGAAGATAGAATCCTTCTCTTTAAGACTTGCAGGAAAAGAAGTTATGAGCTATGGAGGCAGAAGAAAATAAATCACAAAAGACTCCTCAGGGCAAGAAAAGATAAAGGACAGGGAGTTGAATGTTGGTTTTTTGGGGGGGTTTTGTTGGGGTTTTTTTCTGAAGGGGGGATTAAAAATAACTTAAGAAATGCATAATTGTGGAACCTTTCATAGAACATGTCAGGATGAAAACAATTCAAAAATAAAAGCTAGAGACTAAAAGGTCTTTTCCTGAGGCTAAAGCAGATTGAGCTTTCTCTGAGCTAGCAATGTATTGTTTTGAGCATGGCTGGAAAGAGGCTAATGGTGTTTAGTTTGTAGCTGTCCAGAAGATGGAGGAATGTGCCCTTCTGTGACTAATGAATGCACTTAGGAGGGCTGTCCAGAGAGCTGGAGCTCTGTGGCAGGAAAGAGGAGTATTGTGAACGTGTATAGCCTGTGGGGTCAGATCATCCCTGTGTCAGAGTCTGAGTGCAGTATTTGTCCTGTTCATCTCAAATTCCCTCTGATAGCATTTGTTTTATTCCTTCTTTCTGTAAAGAGGAACCTTCTGGGACCTTTGTGTTTCTTCTTCTCTCACCCTCTTCACATGGCGCAGGTTAGCCAAAAGAGTAGTAGCCCAGTAATAGCACATGTGTAGCATAAGACAGTGTTTATAGACTGCCTGGTTTCAGAAGGTCCCTGTTCTGGATTTAGGGGTACAGAAGATAATGACAGGGCTTCTGGGAGAGGCAACTCTCTTGTAACTGTGCCTTGGTCCGAAAGCGGTTTCTGTTTCTTACAGCTTTTAGAACTGCACCTGTACTCTGACAACCAAATCTACGAAGGCCAAGGCTATAAAATCAAATACTGTGGATGAAACCATAATGGATTTCTTTTATCCCTGATATTCAAGAATTATATTTGGCACTTCTGCCTGGTCAAATCTGTCAAGTCAAGAGTAATTTCTCTTTTTAATGTTCAACGTGTTTGCAATAACTCTGTAGAGCCTATAGAAAAGGTCTGGACTTTTTTCCAAAAAGGACCTTTGTGTCAGGTTCAATAAATGGGACACTGTTCAGGAAAGGACACTAAAGGATTTAATACAGGACCCATTTTTAAATACAGGAGGATTTTAGTGTAAGACCTTCTCCAGTATTGATTCTTCTAAAAGAGTCTTCATCAACAGCTGTTCTAAACATTCCTCAGCAGACTCTGGCAGTTTGATAGTACTGTCAAGGTGTATATTTGCTTTCCTGTCTTATTGCTCTTTTATCTTAAACTGTAAAATTTCAGTTGGGAAACTCTGAAGTAAATTTTTTGTTTTGGCTTGGTTTTTTTACACAGACCAACATCTCTCATTAATGTTTCAGTCTGAACTTTAGATAAAGGGTTCTAGAGAAACTGTAGATAAAGCAAAATGTAGAGCTGGCTTTTAAATTCATGATAAAATAATTTAAAGCTTTATGGAGATAGAGTTTTATAGAACTAAAGCTGAAATAGCACACATCACTATACAAAGTACTGAAAATGCAAGACACTGCAGAATGGACTCTGTGAGCAAAAAAATTTCTCATTTGATTTGTTGAATTTTAAAAAACAGGATTTAACACACCCTTGGTTAATAAAAAGGAGTGCAGCAGCAAATCCTTGACTATCAACAAAATCTCTTAGTATAAGATTTTAGGCTAACTACTTGGGTCAAAAATGACTGACAACGCATGTAAGCATCATGTAATGAATTGGTTGGAAATTACTTCATTAATCCTTCATTATGAACCCTTCTTCGCAACATCCCTCGCTGCAGTACTCCCAAAGCCAGCTGCTATCTGCAGCTGAATAGTAGCAGGCATATTAAGCCTCTTAAATACTTGCATTGTAATTCCTAAATTGGGTGGCCAGAACCTTAGTCTGTGCAATTGCTTCTATAATTAAGATTCTATCTGTGTTTCTATCATGAACCCTGTTTTCAGCTCAATATAGTTTAAAGAGATTTATTTTCTTTTTTAGCAGTGATTTCACGTACATTGTGTTATTTCCTGATTAATAATCAAGTGAATCTTTGAAACATTCTGACATTTGTCATAAACTCTGTTCTCTCTCTCTCTCCTAACCATTCATCTTTTGCTGTGAATGCATCTATTTAAAGGTTATTCTCCTCTATTATGCCTCCTCTTCATTGTACACTCAGTAAAAATTCTTAATGCTATGCTTAAGGCCAGAATTTGGGGTCTGAAGTCTATATGAAATGGGACAACAAACTAGAGTAAGGACCGCAAGTTTAAAGGAATTATGGAGGCAGACAAGCGAGGACACTGATTTTACTAAGCTCATTCCAATATTCAGGCACATATTTTCAAAGCTTTATAGAAGCAGATGATGTCTGTTTTTGAGCTTAATCAGTCTTAAAGTCTCAGATGAAAACCCCGTGGCAAGTAAAAATTGTATTAAAAGCCGTTCTGTCAGAAACCTATGGCTGTAATATCTGTAATAGCCAAAGCTGTGCCTCTCAGCTTTGTGTGAAAACTACTTACCAGTGTCTAACTCAGAGCTACTGGGTCTTCAGCAGCTTGGGGAAGACAGGCAGAGTTTAACTGCATTACATCCAAGTCAATCACTTCTATGACTTAAAGAATGAAGGCTTTAGGTAATTTCCTGTGTCCCATTAATAGAACCTCCACAAATCAGTTTTGCTGAGTTTCTGGTTTCTAAAACAAAAGCCTTGATTCTGGTCTCAACTGACTTGGAGAAGGGAGCTGTAGATTAGCTTTACAATTCTCTGATCCGTTGATGGCATCTGCAGTCCTCGGTGCAAATTACAGCAGCCAGAGGAGCTGTTCCTGATAATAACCAGAGCATGACAACACTGACTACAGCTCTAACACGTGCCCATGCTGGGAGCTCTGGGGAAAAAGCAGAGAGCAATTCTGGCAGCTATCTGCCACAGAGCACTCCCCTTACAGAGATGCTGTATTCTAGGGCTGGTCCTGAGACATTGTGGCCCTTCCCTCCCACTGCAGAAGGAAATTGCTGTGTGTTGCAATAGTACCATTTACAGTTTTCAACTGAAGGCTTATGAGCTCCAGCTCCTTCCTTGCTGGATACAAGTCCTAATTCTCTGTGAAACTGCTTCCCCTCCCCTATGCATTAGTGTAAATCAGCCATAATGCAAAGGAAATTGATAGATGTTTATAGTTAAAAAATGTCAAGTGGTCAAGACTAGGCTCCTGGAGATTGACATGGTCTTTGGTGCCTTGTGGAGCACCAGGGAAGAACCAGCCCTGCAGCATTCTCACTGGGAAAATTATGCCTAAGAGCAACTTGTCCAGCTAGTGCCGTCCTCCCTTGCATTTCATTCCCTGTTTAGCTGCGTAGCAACTAATGACCATGAAACCAGCTTTACAATAGCCCCACATTATTTCTGTACTTAACTTTTAGAGCATCAGACCGTAGTGTTTAACCATAACCTGCAGAGTTTCAGGGGCTTGTTTGGTCGGAGGCTCACTAATGCTTGGCTTCCATTCAAAGTGCTTCGCTGTTAATTTCTCTTTACATTCACACATGGTCTGATCTTTTCACAGCTGTTGCCAGCAGCAGGTCAAGAACACGTTCAGTCTCACACCCCCTGACATTTGCACGTATGCTGACCATTGCTACCTTACTTATTTCTTCTTAGATTGCCTCAGTTCCAAAGCACCTACAGCTCCTAGTCTCCACAGTCTAAAACTGTGGAGAGTGTGTGTGAGTACTCCTGCAGCCAATGGATGGGTGTATGGCTTCTCTGTGTCAGCAGGCTTTACCAGCCATTTGTGCGAGTTAGAGCTACCTTTTTGTTTTTGTAGAGCTGAAGGCGCTGTGCTTTAGGCCTTCTGTTAATGAGAAGTTCAAAGTATTGTGGGTGCACAGCCAGGTGGATGCCTTCCAAATAGCAGGAGGTTGTTCTCTGTGTGCTTGCAAAGGTGATAAAATCTCCTTGGGCACTGCTAACATATGAGTTGATCTTAGACATACATCAGATTCTTTATGGCTCCTACCAACCCCAGTCCTGCTCTGCTGGGACTTAAGTCAACAAGTAGATATTCTGAACTGCAATTCCTCATATTGGGCAATACATTAAGAGCAGAAACGAATGAGGTCATATATTGATTAGAGGATAAAACTAAGAGCTATCTTATGACCCATCTTCTTCTTAGTCTCTGCACACTGCTGCTCTATTTCCACCTGAAACTATAGCCTTCCTTCAGTGTTTGCTTACTGGGACAATCCCTTTTATTACTGTAGGCCTTCCTATAACTCCGGCAGTATTCACTTAATTTTAAAGGCACCCATTAATTAAAATTATTCTATTTACTGATTCTTAATAATGCCTCAGAAGCTTTTGTTGTGGTGTGCATGTCTATGTTTGAGCTTAAGACCGTTTCTGCAATAAATCATAATTTTCTGCCTGTCTTAGCCTCTAAGTGATTTGGGTCAAATAGACTGATTTGTTCACTGAAGCTCCCTTCCTTCCACACATGCCTGGGTTTCTGTCCATTTTCATTCCTGTTTGCCCAGCACCAATTAATACAGAAGGGTTAAAGGAGGGGAAAAGAAAGCGCAGTTGCTTTTCTTCATCCACTGCACACCCTGCTCTGCAGAAGGATGCTGGCCCCGCTGGAAGCATTTGCACCACATCCTCTGCAAAGGTCAGCGTGGCTGCTTCATCTATTGCAAGCTGGATTTTAGCCAGCAGATGTAGCTGACAGTTTCAAGAAGGCCACTTCCCCATCCATCTTCCTCAGACAATTGCGTGCAGTCTCCAAACTAATAATTCATCATTTTCACGTGTGGCTTCTACTTCATTATTTTATTAACATATTAGAAGGGCCCCGCTTTATTTATTAAATTCATTATTATTCTTATCAAACAATGACATGTTGCTAGCCAGGAAGGTGCACTTGCTATCTCACAACTAATTATTCCAATTAAGTTTTCATGATTCTACCATAAAGCACAGCTCATTAACTTTAATGACTTTTGAAATGCAGCTGCTGAGATACAAACGTAAAAGAACAGGTAGGTTATATTTGTTAATTTCTGCAAATGGGGTTTGTTGTCATTAGGTCTTAAGTGATACTTTAAGGCAATCTTGTTTCCTATTTCTTAGGTAAGATTTGGGGTTTTTTTATCTAAGAGGGTTCTAAAGTTCATTTGGGTTTTTTTGCAGACTAGTCTTTTGCCATAGAACATTGGACCAAATTCAAAGATGTTTCTTCAAATAAACCTGGTGTTTCAGTTCAGCCCTTAGTGGGAATTGATGGAAAACTGCAGATAACATCTTTCTTTGCTGAGGTGGAACTAGCCCAGAAAGGGTGACAGCACTTTGATGGAAAGCTGAGATACTGTGGTAAGGCAAAAGTTCTTAAAAAGAATTTCAGTGATGCAGTGATGTATGTAGTTTATGTCTGCAGTGAGGGGCCAGGTTCAGATTTCTCTGAGGGGTTGACTGGAGCAATTGTCCTGATTTGGCTGGGATAGAGTTATTTTTTTCTTAGTGGATGGTTAGAACAAAATATGGCTGCCTATTTTTCAGTTCATCACATGCAGGCATGGAACTTTTACAGATCTCCTGAGGAAGAGGGAAATGGAATTTCTTTGTTGCTGTGAGAATAA
This sequence comes from Corvus kubaryi, assembly GCF_017639235.1. Classification (NCBI taxonomy): domain Eukaryota; kingdom Metazoa; phylum Chordata; class Aves; order Passeriformes; family Corvidae; genus Corvus; species Corvus kubaryi. Next base: position 20,105,186 of record NW_024581135.1, read on the forward strand.
GGCAGACTGACTACTGGTGCAATGGTACTGACTGGGTCTCAGAGGGTATAATGTCTGAGCATACTCAAGGAGCTGCAAAATCTGTTCCCTTGTTTCACCACTAGCACCCTTAGGAAATATGAAGGGCATTCCTCCTTTGATAACACTTCACTCCTGCAATTGCAGTCAGAATATATATAATTTGTATTTCCTTTCACAAACAGTTGGATGCAATAGCTGCTGCGAATTGCCAGAGTGCTCTTCCTCAGCCCCTCACACACCTCTCAATGGTCACAGGAGCAGAATTCAGCCACAGAAGTGTTACTGCCAAAGACATGGGGGTTTTTCACTTTTAAGTTTTTATGTGGTGGGTTTGGCTTTGCTACTGCTGGCAACTGGATAATTAGAAGTTAGGTTCATAAAATCAGCACTGTGTAATTTGGCCAATCCCAGTTTTAAAGTTGTTTACATGTCTAAAGGCCAGATGGAAGTGTGTGAAAGGCTAGTATTCATATCACAGATTTTCAAATGCATATTCATCAAAGTGGCAACTTTTTAATGGCAAAACACTGTTACTCTTTTTGGTCCTGGTGTTGGTGGGCAGAAGCATAAAGTTTGGGATAATCACCTTTTTTTTATTTTTCAAAGAAATCAAAGTTCGGTTCTCTTCTTTACAGTTTTTAATGACATGGGAAGGGGCTTCTAATAGGTATTTTGCAGTGTCTATTTTGCTGTGTCTACTGAGAGATAGCTTTTTAAGGATAAGGTGTGCAACATGCTGAAGCCAGGCTTTAATACCTTCAATGAAGCACATTAACAATTATTATATCTGACCCAACATATACTTTGAGTAGAAAGTGCCTGCCAATAATGGAAGGTTTATTGGCACCAAAGCAACTTACTTCTTCATAATTTCTCGGAAAACAGAATTGTCACTGTAATTTACTGCGTGGTCTAAAAATGCTCTGGAATTTATGGGACTTTGGCCAGGGAGGGAAGCAAACCATTGGAGAGTGGCTTGAGATGTGGGGTTTTTTCTTAACACAGTCATTCAGAGGTCTTCCAGACCAAAGGCAAGGCAATGAAATTTAATATACCCTAGAGAAGCCTTCACCAGATGAAGATGTTTACCCATGGGTCAGTTTTCAACAAAGGATGGGCTGGCATCAGAAAGCCAGTCAGCCAGGAGGACAACATCGGGCTAGCATTTGCCTCATGGCCACACAAAACCTTACAAACAACCCACAAAATTGACAGCACCTACCTGGAAGCATAAAAAGACGTATCATACAGGAGCCACTATGCCAGAAGAGAGCAAAAGAATGACAGTGGATGGTAGTTTGCTATCAGCTATGGATCTTTTAGGAAGCTTTGGATAAAGGGTGGTGAATCACAGTGACTGTCCCTGGATCACACTGTGTTATACTATTGTCTATATGAACCTCTGATAACAAGAAAGAAAGGAACATGGCTGGGATTTCCCTCCTGAGTATAAATGGAATGTTGACAGAAATTTGGCAGAATGTGGCATGAAATTTGCCTAAACTGGTATAGCTTTTTTACTTACTTTAGCAGCTCACAGTAACAAATTTCTCATACTGTATTAAGAGCACAGAAAATCTTGAAAGGTATAGCTTATTTATGTATTATTCATTTTGCCTTCGTACTTTGCATTGCAACCTCAATATCCTAGAGTTGATTTCTTCTTGTACTGATGAGGAGAGACACTATATAGGGAGGTGAACACGCCTGAACTGGTGTGCAGATGGAGCCCAGAACTGGCCATGCCTGACTAGAGTGCCTGGAGAAACACAGTCTGTCTGCTCCAGTGGAAACAGCTGAGCACAGTGAGGTGGTCAAGGGTGGAAAGAGGTTGGTCGTCTCTGCAGGTAGCACTGGGGTAAATCCCAAGCACAGTGCATAGAGGCTTTTAATAATACTAAGCAGAAAATAAGACAGATAGCACTGTGATAATACAGAGGGAAATGAGTCCGAAAGAAGTGAAGTATGCTAATCTGGATATCCTTTCCGTGCAACATTAAGGCTCTTTAACACTGTGTTGCAGTTCACTAATAAATAGTATTTCTGCATCACTAAAAGACCGGTGACAGCATCATTCCTTAAAGAGGTCACCTCTCTGGAGGTCTGCGGGATCGGAACCAGGACGCACCGGTTTGCACGGGCTGTGAAAAAGCCTTCCAGGAACAAAGAACTCTCGGAGAGGGATGATGTGAGCCTGAGATCCATAGTGCCTCCTGATAACCCACCGTCCGCCTTCTCCAGCTGCACCGAGGCACCCCGCTGGCTCAGGGCAGGATTTTATTGCTGGCCGCGGGGTGCGTTCCAGCAGCCAGCGGCTCTCCCCGCACGAGCGGGGCTCTGCCGCGCCGTGTCACCACAGCGTCGGCAGCCAGCTCTGCGCCGCTGTCGCGCTGAAGTTTGCGGGCGGTGCATGCCCGGGTTAGTCCAAAATCCGGTCTCTGGGCAGCATTTCTCGCCCGATCCGTTCTGTACCAGTGCACTGCTCCTCCCGCTCCAGCTCCAGCTCCCAGACGGTTTCAGGCGCTCCCGGCGCCGCCCCGCAGCCGCTACGGGCTCTGCCTCGCAGGGGGAGTGGCGCTCGGAGCTCCAGAGAGCTGTGGGAGTAGAGAAGGCAGCATAAGGTATGACCTGCTACCTTTATGTTCTGTGCGCATACTTACTATATCCCATTAATATAGCTAACACTAATAAACTAATTAACTCTTCCTGTCTAGCACCGTCGGGCGCCCCCGCCCCGCAGCGGCACCGCCGCCCTCGGCCGCCAGGGGGCGAGAGGGCGCCAGACACGAGCTCGAGGCCGTGGCCCCTCGCGGCCGCCGTAGGGCCCCGCCTGGCGCCGGGCGGGGGCAGCGCGCGGTGCCACGTCCCCGTCGCGGCGCGTTCGCGGCCATGGGCGCCTCGCAGAGCATCGACATCCCCGGCGGCGGCACCGAGGGCTACCACGTCCTGCGGGTAAGGGCGGCGCGGCCCGTCCGGGCGCCCCGGGGACTCAGCCCGGCAGCGGCCCGTGGGCCCGGGGCCTGTCCCGCTGTGGGGAGGCGCTGGAGCGGCCCGGGGGCTCCCGGGGCGGCCCCGCCGGGCTCCCCGCTCGGCCCCGGGGAGGCACTCGGGCAGCGGGGCCGCCGGGGCTCCGCCGCGGCTCGCGGGAGCGGTGAGGTGCGCCGGGCCCGCACTGCCGCTGCCGGATTTGGGAAGTCTGAAGGAAGAATTGGTCCAGAATAGACAATTCCCTGGGCCGGGTCGTGCCGCCGGGTTGTGCCTCAGTATGACCAGGCCGGCAGGCTGGCGCATGGGAGGCGATGCTGGGTTCGGGCAGCCTTTGAGGGCGAGGCGGCCTCTCCTCCAGCAGACGCTGTTCACACCGCAGCCCGCGCGAGTCTGGGCTGCGCTCAGGTGCGCCCGGGATAACGCGTCGGGCTTGTCTTGGTCGCTGCATCATGGATTGGACTGTAGCTGCTGCCCCTCCGCAGTAGCTCAGGGGTGTCGGATCAAGGTGTTCACATGACAGGCAGCACAACTGAGGACTGCAACTCCAGTGAAAGTACTATTTTTCGTGGTTACATTGGTTTTGTTCGCGTTGTGGCCACTAAACTTTGCTTCTGTATGCGAAATACAAAATACCTTATTAGGCTGCGTTTTTTAGGTTTTGTGACCAGCCTTTTGAAAGCCTTTCTTTAGTATGTGTCTTGTTTTCAGTGAGCAGAATGGTTCCCAGGTCGTGCTGTGGAATCTGGGGTACAGGGACATTGCTGGAGTCACTCATAGCCCTGCCCACATCACAGTGCCTCTGCCTTGTAGCCGGAGTGTGAGTGCCTTCACTCTGGGTACCGTGCTGGGCCTCTGTGTTTGTTGGAATCGTATCCTTTTGGATCAGTTCTCTGCTTTTGAGAAGCAAATACTGATGTTCTGATCAAATCCAAACATTCTGTTAAAATTTATATATGGACTAAAGTCACAGTGGTTTTTTTTCCACCCTTTTAATATCAATGGTATATAAGAGTCCAGTGTTACTAGTTTATGTCAGTCCACTTTGTCTTCTCCTTTTCCCTCACAAAAACTATTCTGCAGGTTGGTAAAACTGGCAGACGTTTTTTCTTTTTTTATCATAGTACAGTGTAAATTTCATTAACTTTTTACTTTGGAGACTTGTAAAACCAGTATGTACTTTGCAGTTAGAGTATCAGTTATATCAGATTTATGAGTTCATACTGTTTGATTAAAGCATGTTAATAAATTGAGATTCATCTCTTTTATGAAGTGGAATCTACTCATTTTTTCTTGTAATCTGGCTTGGATCTGGCACCTTTTGTTTTCATTTAGGCACTTTTTTGTTGTAATGTTTTTGCTATGACCCGAAGTGGCAGTGTTTGATTACCAGTCTTTGTAAATGTAATTGAGAGGTGCACATTAAAGAAGTTGATTTCCAAGAGGATATTTTTATTTATATAATGCAGGAAAGGACCTGCCTGCTGTCTTAAACAGACTGATATATCTGATTTTCACTGCCTTATCTTCTTACTGATATCTTGAGATGCCACAATAATGAGTGATTATTCTCTGTCTATGGACAGGCATCTTAAACTGCATCATGATCCCAGCCTAACAGTTATAATTTGGGATGTTTTTATTGAAATGCATGCGGCATACATGAATGTGACTAGAGTTTCTCTCTGTAGTTTTTCCAAGTTTAATTTTCCAGTTGCTATTCTGTATTAAGTTTGTTCCAGATAGCTTTGGGCTCGCACTGTTAGAGGAGCTCTGCATAAATGCTCTGTGTGCATGGATTGACCTTTAGTAGAACTTGAGGTCAAGCAATACTGCTGTTTTGCTCTAATTTACTCTCAAGTACGTTTTTTTCTGAGCTCAGTACTTTAATGAGGTAAATGAGAACGGTAGAAGGAAAACAGCAGTAGTCTTCCAGTGTTACAGATCTGAGTAAGACCAGATTTCTTTGACAACACCAAACTTCTGTAAATAATGTAAAGTGGTTGTTTTAAAGATTTCATTACATGTGGGAAAATTAGAGAAATGTCAGAATTTTTTTTCAATTACTGGAAGAATTTGTTTGGGTAAGGCAGATAAAAGAAAAATATGTGTTAAATGGCTGTGAAACAAAGAGTTTACACTGTTCAGAGTAACTGCAGGAGCCAAGCACAAGTTGCCAGAGGGATAAGCAGACTGTTGCCAGTTACAGGTTTTTCACAGTGAGACTTCTAGACTGTACATGCTGCCTCCCCACAAAACTAGTAAAAAGTCTCTTTCTTTGCTCACTTCACACAGGAACAGAAATATATGCAGAAAGTGAGCACTACCGTCATTAATTTTTGATGTAATATTTGCAGATGACTTAATTCTTTTGGCTGCTTCTGCTGATACTCAGTGCAACATTGCTTGCATTGTGAGCTTTATCACCAGTGCAGTTGTAACAGGAAATAGGAACACTCCAGGACTGAAGTGCTGTCAAAGGAAAAGAATTTAATCATGTGCATAATTGACAGCAGAAGTTGCTCACTGCGTTGCATTGTTGGGGTTCTAGACATTAAAATGTTGGGATTTTTTATATTTTTGGTAAGAGGGAGAAAAGGTTGCCAAGTGTTCTGTTGTCCAGATCTCCTCATAAGTAGACCTAGTGATAAGTCATTTGAAGTAATTTTTCTCCATAAGTTTCCTTTAACATAAGGTGTGTGGCTGATTAGACCAACTGGCTGACTCTGTGTATTGCTCAGTATGCATTTGTTTCTCTTCTTCAAAACAGAATGAAGGAAGATTCTGAGTAATTTTCTTGTTCAGCGGTGTGAAACTGCTGTGGTTTGCCCAGGCTGATGTAATGACGTGACAGTTCTTCAGCTAACAGATGATGTCACAACATCCCCGTGGCTGGGGCCAGAGTGGCTGCAAAGTGGCCCCGTGGAAAAGGTCCTGGGGGATGCTGGTTGACAGCAGCTGAACACAAGCCAACGTGCCCAGATAGCCAAGAAGGCCAGTGGCATCCTGGTCTGTATCAGGAATAGTGTGGCCAGCAGAACAAGGGCAATGACTGTCCCCCTGTACTCAGCACTGGTGAGGTCACCCCTCGAGTGCTGTGTCCAGTTGTGGGCCCCTCAGTTCAGGAACAACGTTGAGGTGCTGGACTGTGTCCAGAGAAGCTCTGGAGCACAAGTCCTGTGAGGAGCAGCTGAGGGAGCTGGGGGTGTTTAGCCTGGAGAAGAGGAGCTCAGGGGAGATCTCATCACTCTTACAACTCCGTGAGGGGAAGGTGTAGCGAAGTGGGGCTCAGCCTCTTCTTCAATTAACAAGTGACAGAACAAGAGGAAAGAGCCTCACGTTGCACCAGGAGAGATTTAGAGACTGGATTTGAGGAAAACTTTCTTCATCGAAAGGATGGTCAGGTATTGTAATAGGCTGCCCAGGGAAGTGGTTTAATCAGCATCCCTGAAAGCATTCAAAACACACACTAGATGTGGCCTTTGGCTTAGATTTAATGGTGAACTTGACAGTGTTGGGTTAGTGGTTGGATTTGATGATCATAGAGATCTTTTCCAACGTCAGTTGTTGTGAGAGTCTACGTAAGAATTCTTATCTGTGAGAAATGTGTATGCTACCATGTTATGTGGTGTTCTCCCTAAAAGATACTGAGCAGCAGTGCCCAAAGTTTAGATTTCTCACTCTTGTTTGAGTGCTTTGGTTTGTTGTAATAGTGATACAAACGTGTTGCATGAAGTGATGACTTACTTTTTAAGGGAGGTTCACATTTTAAAAGCTTGAGTTAAATTCTCTGTGCTAAAATAAAAGGTTATGCTACATAGATAGAATCTGTTTTCTTACCGAAAACTTACAAAGCTTTTTCTCTTGAAAACTGGGTGTTTCATCAAGAAATTCAATTCAGTTATACAATGTAATGTGTTAAAATAGCTGACAGAAATAAAATAGATTCTGTCAGATCTAACAGGAATTGCTTGTACATGATACATAATGAAATTTTACTGCCAGTTATGGTGTGGGTGGAAGAACTATGAAAAACCTTTCAACATTTCTTTGCTAATAAAGTAGAATACTGGGAAGTGTTTCTTATGTGGGGAAAAAAGAAGGCCTTGGAAGTTGTGTATTTAATGCTTGAAGCTAAGCTTCTGAAAGTTTAAAAAGGAGTATAAGGTAGCTGGCTTTCAGAAGTGGTCAGAGCCTTCATCTGCCTCTGAAAGTCCAGGTTTCAGTGCCTAATTCCATTTGCAGTTGCACTGCTCTCTTGGGTCTTCGATTTGTGACCACTGTGCTGTTGAGCAGGCTTCTTAAAATGTGTAATGTACAATATATTCTGTGCAGGCATAGAATGATAGTGCTGGGAACAGTGTTCAGCAAGGAAAAACTTCATGCATTTACCAGTTAAGTCTTTTCGGTACTGCAAATTAAAATTAGTGTATTGACCTTGAATCCTTTTTCCTGTTCAATTCTTGACAGTGAATTAAAAGTGAAATCAATGTGTAATCTATGTACTCAGCAGCCCTGCTCACATCTTGGTGAGAAGCTGAAACCCTGCAGCAATGTGTAAGGCCCTTTTCTGCTCTCTGATACTTAGCATTCTTGATAGAGGTTTTCTTCATGTGCTCTTAAAAAGCTCTGGCCTTGCATTTCCACAGCTTCTTTGCATTTTCTGTGCCACTGTTTGTTGTTAGAAAATCATGGCATTTACCCAGAGGGGTCTGTAACTTTTATGTCTGAAATAACAGCTGGCTTTGAGAGAATCTTTGAGAGGTATCTTGCCTGCAGTAGCATCTGTTGTAAATTATATTACTTGATTATTTCTCAACAATTATTCAATTACAAAGGCAAGTTACTAAATACCTACTTGGGGCCCACAGCAAAGCTGCATAAAGCCAGATTGCTCAGGAGGCACAGAGCTTATGTACATATCCAAGGAATCTTTATTATTTCCATCCTTAATAGTGGTAGAATAATTTGTGTCCTTGTATTTTCTAAGGTCCCTGGTTATCCTTTGTTGCTGTGTCTCCTGGAAGAGAATCATGGCCAAAGAGCTTGGAGCAGAGAGCTGTATTGTGCATTTGGCACTGTGTGGTGGTGATGAATTGGGCACATAGTGACTGAAAGTAAGATGGTGTGACAAAAACTGTATGGGGTCAGTGCGATTGTTGTGCAGGGCTGAGTATATCACTTCTTTAAGGAGGAGACTTTTCATGTGGCATGGACTCAGAATTTCTGGTTGGCATTTCTGGGACTCCCAGGTATAAACATGCCATGGAAGTTAGGCCAGGGAAATAGGAAACTTTTTGTGACGACCTGTGCATGGCAGCATGACAAAATGGGATGCAGCTACTTGCTTCTGAGGTGCTTGTATGATTGATGCAACTATAAGGGCTTGATTTCTTTTACATACAGCTTCCTGGTGGTTTTTACATGCCCACTTAGAAACAAACCATGCAGAGATGTTCAGGATTGTGATGGGTTTGGGGCAAGGAGTTCTACATCTGCAGATACTTTCTGCAAACTAAAAGTTTAGAACTTGAAAACTCTCTCAGTCCCTTCACCAGTTGGAGTCAGAACACACACTTGGTATTCTAAGTAAATTATTTATACATCCCAGGTGTCAATAAGCTTGACATTGACAGATGCTGAAGATAGGTAATTCTCATTTACTGTAGGTATGCCATCTTATTTCAAGAAGTTGCTCTATTGAATACTGGCCACTCTTGGCTCACAGTGTTCAGGATATAATCTCTTGGAGGTTATTGAGGAGGGTTATTGTGTCAGGATTCAGGGTTGTTGTGGTTTTGGTATGGTTTGGTTTTTTATTTCAAAGAAGTTAATTTAGAAATGGAGGAAAATCTCTGAATGAGATGAAGTCTGGCCTTTCATAATTTCAAGGCCATGACATACATCCAGTCCCAAAAATCTGATGTGTTATCAGAATAAATGTACCACTTTGCTGGATTTATTGATTTTTAATGCTGAGGTTTAACTAACACGTGTCTTTAAAACTGTTTTTTCTAGTAAGTTCTGAAACCATCCGCAGATTTAATTTTGGTATAAAGCCTGTATGTCAGGTTCATTAAAAACACAAACTGTAAGTTCCTCTATGACCTATGCAATAGGTGGTGGAATAAGAGAGAGAGAGGCTATTAGAGTATTTTTGTGTCACTTCTCTAAACTGAGGGAAGAACAACAAACAGCGTAAGCTCATCCTACATTCACTGCTCAAAAAAAGCACGTAAGAGGAAAGGATGTTTTGAATAACTTGATTACAAGAGAAACTGCAAGCCTGAGAATACCATTATGGATCACGTCCATAGGAAAGCAGAGTTTTTAAATTCTCCTTTCATGAAACTCTTTAACCTCTCTTTGGCAGGGAGGTCTCAAGTGTTCTGTGTAGTAAATGCTTTCTACATTTGGGAAGAATAAGTTATGTAGTGAATTTTAGCCTCTCTGCAGCTTTTCTCCTAAGCTAAAATTTCTGTTTGTGAAGGCTGTTCTCAGATAGCCCTACTTCATTGAAAGTTTTAATATCTACAGTTAAATGAGCTCTAGAAACAGTCCACAAATGCCAAATCCACATCCACAATGTGCCTGGAAGTTTCTGTGCAGCTGGAGTCAGTGGGTCTGCTCCACACAGCTTAGCTTGTACTTGTACCTTATTACCTGGTGCACAGTTTGGTGTCTGATCTCTGATTGTTCTCAGTGAGAGGCATCTTGAACAGACAGATTAAGTAACATGGGGGCTGTAGTTTGGATCTAGTTAGAGGGACTGCAGGATATTTGGTGATTGGGAAATGTGGTTCCATACACTTAATACTTGGCTAAGAGGGAGAATATATGTACCCCAGCTGTAGAAAGTTATTTCCAAGGAGTGTCCAGGCATCTTGAAGAGACACTTCTACAGACACACTTCAAGTTCTAGTTAGAAATTATAAACGTGGACTTTGGAGATGTTATTGTTGCCTCAGTGATTCTTACTACTTTGGGATATTGTTGGTTTCATACTTCTTTGCTGCTTTACAAATCTTGGACAAATGTGAGTGTGATGTGACTCTGGAATTACTAATTCCAGATTCAGGTTATGTGACTAATGTTCTACAGTTTGGGCATCTGTTACAGAAAGCTACGAACAAGTAATCTGAGTTTTTTCCAAGATCTGATTTTGTGAACATGTTGGGCAGAGATAAATAAAATTTCAGAGGAACAGTTTTAGTAGTAATCAAGCACTTTTTAAATTCCCTATTAGAATATTTTGTTCTAGATAAGTCATACTAAGAAAACTCAATTCATGCAGAATCAGGCCAGTATTGAACAATTAAATACATTTGTCCCACTTCTGTCAGGTGGAATAACATGTAATATAAGAAACCACACTGTAAAGGGTAATGCTTTTTAGATCTTTTTGGAAGGTGATTGTAGTACATAAAAGAAAAAGCCAGTGGGTAGAATGAATCAGCTTCCACACAGAAAAAGATAGTCTTTGCTAAAAAGCTGTAGGAAAAATCTGACAGCCATATTTGAGTTACTTTTTGTTGTCAGCAATCCAAGCAGCAGTGAAAAAACATTGGCAAAATGTCTCTCGGTTACTCCATTTGGAATTAAAAGTATACTTTTAGCTTCTGGGAGTAGTGCGTATCCAAAAACTTAGGCCTTGTCTTAATGGAGTGGTTGAATTATTTGAGCTGCCATGGCTGCAAAATTGCATGTCTCTTTTCTTGCAACTTGAAGTTATGTTAATGAAATCACTGGTTGTACAGATGCCCTCTGTGTCTCAAGAATGTCACCAGGTGATGTTTAATCATGAGATAACAACTTGTGCTTACAGGTGTGACTTTCCTATTCCTTTAGTAAGCATAAGATAAAAAGTAAGGTCCAATGTTGGTACTACTGTGGAAAAGTAGTACTTTTTAACCCACCTTGTCAGAATTCATTAACCTTGTCCTTTCACCATAATCTCCTTTCTTGAAACAAATACTTGCAATTTACCTGCTGCAACTGCTAAGCAGTGCTTTTCCCAGGGAGTGGCTACTGCTGTGTCATTCCTCAATTTATAAATTACTAATTCTTTTGAAATCTCGGGGGGTGGGGGGGGTTTAAGTGAGGGATTTTTTGGTTCTAAAGATTATATGATTATATTTGAATATTTTAAAATAATACATACAAACATTAATAGCTTCTAGAACTACAGTTGGCACAAGCAGAAATATAATTCTAATCTATGAATCAGCATTGGAACACTTTTACTAAATTCTTGTTTAACTTTGTTAGGTACAAGAAAACTCACCAGGGCATAGAGCTGGATTAGAGCCATTCTTTGATTTTATCGTGTCCATTAATGGTTCAAGATTGGTAAGTGTGTTGTTATTTTATAACTTTTAATATAAACAATGTGCTGAGAATCTGATATTTATAGGCAAACCGATGGGTTTGTTTTATTTAAATGTATATAAAATATTGCTCCTTAGTTTAAAATGAGCAAGGCAAACTGCATCAGAAATTGATTTCCTTCACTCTGTAGTTACAATTCTATCGAGTTTAGCTGGAGATCAGGATGCAGACAGACATGCTCTCTGCAGACATCTGCACCAATACAGGATTGCCTGCTGATCCACCCCTCACGGCTTATACTGGTGCCCTCCTAGTTCTGTCTGCTTCCATGAGAACTCACAAACTTCATTCAGTCAAAACAGGCTGAGGGAAGAAGCTGCTGTCAGAGCTGTTAGTTGGGCAGGAGGCATGGGGGGAGCTTTCAAGCAGAACTGTAGTCAAACAACAGACTATCATAGCAGTGGAAAAAACCAGCTGTGGGAAGCTCTTCCACCAGTATGCCAGGATTTGAGAAAGCCACTGAAAAGCTGCAAGGTGCATCTTACTACAGATTCAATTGAAGTGTTTCCATTTTTGGAAAGTATGACCTGTTACTGTGAAATCCCAGGGTTTTGCAAGAGTTGTATTCTAGAATTGTGAAGGGACTGGAAACTTGTTACAAAGCAGCTGTTAATACATGTTCTGGTAATGCAGGGTGTTTGTAGCACCTCTGAAATACAAGTGTCGCTGTAGAACAGAACGCTTGTTCTGTTAAACACTAACCCAAGCTCTTGCTTAAACATTCACAGAATAAAGACAATGACACTCTCAAGGACCTGTTGAAAGCAAATGTTGAAAAACCTGTAAAAATGCTTGTGTACAGCAGCAAAACACTGGAACTGAGAGAAACATCAGTAACCCCCAGCAACATGTGGGGTGGGCAGGGCCTGCTGGGAGTGAGCATTCGCTTCTGCAGCTTTGATGGGGCTAATGAAAATGTCTGGCACGTCTTGGTACGTATGGACTTGGAAGTATTCTCATTATTGCTTACTATTTCTATCTTACTGTTGAAAAGTAACTTGCATAGGATGTAGCTAACAAGTCATGAGATCAAACTGGTCTCATTGGTCAAACTGGTTTTCATAGATTTTGGGTTTGCGAAGACTTTTGAACTAGAAATGTGTATTTGTGAGTATATTATCAAGTGTTATATTTAAATGAATGGGTTTGTACAATACTCAGAGATACTGTATTTGGTACAACACCAGAACCATATGGAAAGGGACTGCCATAGAGCCACTGTTTAATTAGTTCATTACTGTGTTGAAAACTTGACCAGTTTGTCTGACTCAGAGCTTGTGTGAAGTGCCTATCTATCTGTTCTGCTACACCCTGATAGTTAACATAGTGGTTTGTAACTTTCCATCTTAAAACTAGGAAGTGGAGCCAAATTCTCCTGCTGCATTAGCTGGACTTAGACCTCATAGTGACTATATCATTGGAGCAGATACTGTCATGAATGAGGTAAGTATATAAAAACAATGTTTTTTTAAAAAAACCCTAAAACCCAATTGTACCAGGGCAGTTTGAAACATCCCTGGCTCTGTTTCTGTTCAGTGTGAATGGAAATCAGATACAAAGAGGGAGGAGCTCTGTCATGGTGCCTTTTCTTAAATGCAGTCCTGGAAATAAGAATGGTTCTTAAATGTCTTCATGAAGTCAGATACAAACTTTTTTGTACTGTAATATCAATATTTTGAATAGCAGATTTGAAATCTGGGTTGTGCCACGTCTTCTGAGTTGTGCTAGCAAAACACATTTTAAAGTTGGCTTTGTGATAAAACAGCAGCACTGCAACATGTGGCTGTTACCAGAGTCTATTACAGAAAGTCAGGACTAGAATGACTGATCCAATGACGAGAAGGCCCTTACTCATTTTCATCTTTTTGCAGTCTGAAGATCTCTTTTCCCTGATTGAAACACACGAAGCAAAGCCATTAAAACTTTATGTGTACAACACAGACACAGATAATTGTCGGGAAGTGGTGATTACTCCAAATTCTGCCTGGGGTGGAGAAGGCAGGTAAGGAGATAATGTTTTACAGGGGAATGGGACAACTTTCTTGTAGCACCAGCCTGAAAGCTGCTGGGCTTAAGTTTTCTACAAAGACAGGGAAAGAGTGTTGTTACATCAAAAGTGTTTCTGCTCTAATAAATTATATATTCACTTGAAATTCAGATGCACTTACTAATGAGAGGGGTGCAAATCAGTAAATTAGCTATTACAGAAGTGCATAAATTGCAATGGTTGCTTTCTGCATTAAATTCCAAATCGTTGTTAGCTTGTGGTATATCCTTGAAATACCGTGAGTAGCCAGAGCACAGCACTGCAAGTAACAACTGAGTTGAATTCCAAGCTGTATACCTGGTACAGCTGCTTGGTTTAAATAAGAATGAATTTTATTTTGTGTTGAATATTTATTGCTAAAGCTATAGAATTTCCTTTCAGTTGTTTTGTACTGTTTATTTCTCCATAGAAAATGAGGCAACATGGGGGCGGGAGACGAAGGTTGTACAGAATTTACCTTGAAACTTGTTGCTGTCTTGAGTTGTTCGTGCGTTGCTTGCTATAGTCTGTAGCTGTAAAGGCACTTGTCTGACTTATAAATCTTCGTATTTTAAAAGCCTAGGATGTGGCATTGGTTATGGATATTTGCACAGGATACCTACTCGCCCATTTGAAGAGGGAAAGAAAATTTCTCTCCCAGGACAGTTGCCTAGTGCATCTCTCAGTCCCCTCAAAGATGGTTTCACAGAGGTAAGTTGTGGTCCCTCCTTCAGCTTTGTAAAAATGAATGATGATGTTATATATTGCTTTTCTGCTTCTATTGGTTCATGTGGAAACAAATCCTAATGATGTAACTTCCCTTTCTCTTTCAATAAGGTTCAGCTATCATCAGTTAATCCCTCAGCCACCCTCCCTCCTGGGTCAGCAGGCCTTGAGCAGAGTCTTTCAGGACTTTCTATTAGCTCACCTTCAACTACTGTCAGTAATGTTCTCAGCACAGGTTGGTATTGGCAAGTAATTGACCTGAAATGCATGGCTTTTCTGACTTTTTTGTTCTCACAGATATTTCTAATTAATTTAATAGAAGGCAGAAGAGAAAATAAAATTTTCTTTTAAACTTTCTCAACAACAAAGGCTAAAGTACTGGATTTGTGCCTTACTTGCTCACGAAATAATTACAAACAACTTCTGTTAAAAATACCATGTGTATTACTTAGAATACCATTTTTTCTTATCAGCATTTTATAGTTAAGGCAAATAGTAATTTTCCTGTAAGCAATTATTTATTTGTACTCCTTAGGGAAAGAAGATGAAGTGTTGTATGCTTAAAATCAATGTTGTTTCCCTGTGTACTCCACCAGGTGTTCCAACAGTTCCATTATTACCACCACAAGTCAGTCAGTCCCTTACCTCTGTGCCACCAGTTAACCCAGCAACTACATTACCAGGTGAGTAGGTAAAATTTCTTAAAACATTTCGGAAACAAAAATCTTAGGGGAGCAAGAGAAGAGAGCTGGTTTTTCCATTGCTTTTATTATTTCATACTTCATACATTATGCATTTCCTGTAAGATCTCTCTCTATACAGCCTCTACAATGTGAAGAATTATTTTCTTGGAGCATGTTCACAGCATGTCTGTGGCACACAGGAGTGAGGTGGCAACATAGTTTACAATGTTTACCTTTTAGGGCCCCCTGCACAGTGGATGCAGTATTCAGGATTTCTCAGGAAGGTTTTGCTTGCAACATTTTAGGAAACCCATAGCGAGGGAATGATGCCTTAGGTTTCAACTTTCATATTTTTCAAATCCTGTATTGCCTAGTGTAACTCTGAAGTTCCTTGTAGCCTGTTAATTTCTGCTCTCTCATGCTGGTTACACATAACAAAGCCTCTCCAGGCCTCCTCTCCGAGGACACTCAGACCATCCTAGGCCCCAAAAGTACAAACCAAAAGCCTCTAAAAGGGGGGGCAAGCTTGGGGAAATTACATCATTAATTGAACCTTTACTTGGAGAATTAACCCTGCTATGCAAATGAACCAAACATAAAAGTGTGAAGAACTCATGACCTGCGGTCCATCTTGGGGTCCATCCTGGCAGTAGCCTCTGGACTCCCCAGGGTGAACCTTTGAAGGCCCTTCAAATAAATACCTGCCTTTATTCCCTTATTTTTGTCTAGTCTCTGTTTTTAGGTGGCCACTTCAGGCATCATAATGATATAGATCATCTTGATCACTATTCCTAGTATAAATACAGGGCTAACAATATAGAATTTATGTTGCAGTTAGTGTTTCTGAATTATATTGGAATTTAAACTGGTATAATACAAGTAAAAGTCTTTCTGCAACGTGGTTGTTTCCTTTTAATAATGATCATTTCAAACAGAAGTAGTCATGGGGGGTAAAATAAGGATTGTATAGGATTTGGCTTTGGCATTGGTATGCTGGTAGAGGACTCAGTTGTACCTTCCAAAACACTTGAAGGAGTTGTATTTTATGTTTTGCTTGTTATGAGACAAGTAGATAAAGATGTGTCCATTACATAATGCTTGGAGGATCTCTAACATGGGAGAGATGTGTAGTAGAGCTCAGTGCATGCAAATAAGGGCAGAGAACTCTCACAGAAACTGAACTTGTTAGTAGTTTTCTATTTTCTCTAGGCAGAAAAATATTATTGTCCTTTTCTTCCCCAGCCAGCTAATCCACCCCTTCCCTAAACTCTGCAAATACAAGTTTTCCATTCAGCTTTTTCTCTGAATAGTATCATTGCTTTTTTGAAAGCAAATTAGAATATTTCTTGCAATTTGCTTGGACATACTAGTGAAATTGTTCTTACTAAATATACTAGAGATCTAAAATTTGAGTGAATTTATATGAAGTTCAGCTTCTTTCAGATATAAAAAAAAATTCAAAACAAAGTTGCATATAGCTTACCTGAAAGCTCTTTGAGTCAGATTATGTCAGCCTTCGTGGCTAATGAATTCATGGGTAAGTAAAGATGGCTGGGTTTTAATCAAAATCTCTATGCAGTGGCCTTGCTTTAAGACTTTTCTCCCCTCTATCTTAATACTGTAGTATCAACAGTTTATTTCTGAATTAGCCTTTTCTGAACTAAACACAAAGTACTTAGAATAGAGCCCTTGTCCCAGAAATGAAGCTCTTCTAAAGTGGAAAATTCGTGAGCAGAAGGATGCTCCATAGCAAACAATGATGGCAGGGCATGTGTTGCATTCATCGTATGTTTCTCTTCTACTTTCAGTCCTTCCTGACTTTGAAAGTTCCTTTGTCCTGCCTTTTGACATACATTTTTAACTCTAGTCATGAACTAAGTAGAAAAGACTAATAATAGAGTAATCAATATTAGGGATCAGGGAAAACTGTGTATTTAATCCTATTATTATTGTTTGCCACTCCAATTGGGAATGGAGAATTTATGGTATAGTGCTGTGGTGAAACAACTACCTTTGTTGAAAGCTGAACTTGGAATGTAAACTTTCTAATCCTGAAATAAGAGTCTTCTTTCCTCAGAAAAATCTGAAAGGTTTGGGATTATGTATTTGTTAGTCCAGACTCCCTGCACTTGGTATCTGTTCCCACTGTGCAACTTCCATATAAAAATTATAATCAAGATAATTTAAAACTTACTTTATATCCACAAGATCTAAGAAACAGTTAGAAAAAGACAGTTTTAAGTTTTCAGCTGTAACTTTTCCACTCTTCTCTTAGGTCTGATGCCATTACCAGCAGGGCTTCCTAACCTGACTGATCTGTCCAAACTTAATTTACCTGCACCACAGATTGCTCCAGAAATCATACAGCCTGGTATGTGCTTCTGCAAACTGAAACACTGTAATTAGAGTTAACCTTGACACTCTAATTTGCACCTATATGGGGGAGTCCTGAAGGGGATAAATGTTTGCTTGAGATGGCAGTGGATGTTAGTGCCCAGATCAGATAGACAAGGAATATGGCTTTAAATAAACTAATTCTAAACCTTTGTCTGTATTTAGATGTTTCATTTTCTATTACCTGGTTTATAGCTCAGAGGAGATTGTGCCAAAAGTGAAAGTATTTTATTTATGGGTAAAAGAAAATATGAAGTGTTTCCTTGTAAGCTAGATGAGAAGATCGAAGCTCCCTGAACTGAATGCCAGAATTATGAACTAATATTAGATTTACAGTTTTGAATTCAACAAAACTGCTGAAGGTGTACATGGAGCAAGCAAAAAGATATGGAAGCTTATATGGAATATGGTTTTTGTTACTTCTTGTTTCTGGCAGTTCCAGTGAAGGCCAGAAAACCTAATCATCAGTATTAATGCATTAAATACCTAGTCCTCGGGGGAGGTACAAGCAACCTTGAGTTTACTCTGATTCTTCAGTTCTGAAATCTGAAAAATATCAGGCTTGAAATGAGCCTGCTGCACAATTACCATTTGAGCTGTGGTGTGCAGCAGCTCACTGCTTTTTTTTCCCCTCTTTTCTTTTTAGGTTTGCAACCCCTTCCCCCCTTGCCGCCTCTGCATCTAATGGGAATAACGCCTCTATCAATGCCACCCAAATGTGTTCCTGTGCTTCCTTTGGTTACAGAGGCATCTACAGTGCCTACAGATTTGCTTCCCTCTATTACTCAAGCTGGAAGCTTTTCTGTCAACCCTGGCACTACTGAAAATGTAGAGGAGACCTCTACACTAACCTTGGATAGTGCTACTCCAGCTTCCAGGGCAACTATTGTTGACAGATCAAATGAATCCTCCACAGCTAATGAGAAAACAACTGGAATCACAGATACACAAGCTTCTGAATCATAACTCTGTTGGATCACTCTGTTGGATTGGCTTGGTATTTATTTAGCCATGGGATACATATTTGAAAAGCAAGCTATCATTAATTTCATACTAGTTTGTACTTAATCTTTAGAAGTCCTGTAAATAATATGGAGGTATAATAAAAATATCAGGGGATTTATAAAGTGTGGGGGGGAGGAGGAGAACTTGTATGTTACCAAAAAAAAGTCAAGGTGGTAAATAGAGTTCCACTGCCAAACTCTGAGGTATATGTTTTTAATATAGGCTGACAGCCTTACCCTGCTAGGCTTGTCCTTGCTTATAATTAGCAGTTTTTGCTTCTGATAGAAATGAAGCAGGTCTTGCGTGTGACATTTACATACCATAGTTCTTGTTCTTTGCAAGTATCTTGTTTCTACAGTGGGGATGAGAATGTTTAGTCTGAGTTGTGAATTTTAACGCTGCAAAACTTCCACCTAAAGATATTTCTGTTAAAATTGCTGAGTGACCTGTTAACTGACATGTTGTTATTCAGCTTGTACACGAATCTTTGTCTTTAAGCTCTTGAGAGATGCTCAAGCCATGCTTTGTGACCCCTGCTGCGTTGTTTCATGCGCCCACTGTAAAATGGCATTTGGAAGGGAATACATGGAATGTTAAATGTAGCACACAATTTGGCACTTCATGACTACTGTAAGATGAATTAATGGATTAAGCATACATATAGCAATAAATTCCTGGAATTTTATTCTTTGTGTGACAAAATAGCACTTTTTTTTTTGTTTAATTCTTTAAGTCTCATTTAGCTGGTTTTAGCTCGGCTCTCTCTAGCACAGATCTGTGAAAGGGCTCCCTTCCAGAGGAATAGGTCCAAGTGGGAATGCCAGACATCTTAATGGCAGACAGGATCAGCACTCGTGGTTAAATCCATGGCAGCAATGAGTCATTAAATCTGCCTGCATATGATTCATACTTGGCTTTTTAAATTCTTATTTAGGATGAAAATTGTAGATTAACTGTATATGATACACTTATAGAAACTCTTATGTACACTGTACTCTGGATGATAGCCTTTGCTCTTGGTGTCAGGTACAGTTGATGTGGAAAACTCTTCTGTACCACTCCAGTCCTTCTGTATTACTGGGATTTCATTTATATGTGGTTGCTACAAGCATATGCAAACTTACCCGTATCTTCAGCAGGCTCAAGATGAAGTCTGTCTCAACAGCTGTGTAATTAATTTTGGCAATGTAGTTTGCCTGATCAGTGTTTGGAATAGTAGTTGCATCTGACTTCTGATCATAATAATAATGTCTCAAATAATTTGTTCAAGTGGAAGCCTTATCTAGTACCTGTTGTCCTGTCTCATCTTTATCACCTAAGTATTTGTCTTTTCTCTGCCACCCATTCCTCATCATCTGTCATGGCAAAAGCCTGTGTCAAAGACAGACCCCCAATACTTTTTCATACTGTGAGCGGTTTCTTTTCTCAGCCACTTGGAGTGTGAAATCCCTCTGCCTTGCTAAGTAGGGCACTTACTGTTTCTCAGAATGTATTTTTATTTACCTTTGTAAATCCAGTGTCGTATACCTCAGAATTAAACCTTGACATGAGAAGAAGGATGTTCCCTCTTTTCTTTCCTCTAACAGAGAAAGTATGTTGGTATCAAGCTTCATTGAGCTTCACAGGTCTAACAGCCTTTCCTGCAACTTTGTTACACACTTCCAATGCAAGAAGAGTAAAGATATGTTTGTCACAAACCACATTTAGAGCAACTGCTGATTGTAATCAGATGTTTTGAACTAGAGTCCTTGGGTCGATGTTTTTGTTCTTGCAGTATGGCACAGTGTTCTCTGGCATGATAGTATAAGTATATAACTTTCCAACAGCAAGCTGTAAACTTTCATAGGTCTTGTGCAGTTGTCTCTAGTAGCAAACAAAAGAAGATGCTTAGTCTGAAGTTTTGCACTCTTAGCTATTTTAAGTCCCTTGTTGCTGACTATATGTCCAGCCTTTTGATAGCTACGAGAGCAGTGGAAGTAAAGCAGTGTTACCATCAGCAATTCTGCTGAAGATAATGCGACTTCATATTTGGAGATGATTCAATGGTGCAGATTTAAGCTGTAATCTCTCGGCTGAGAAGTCATAAACATTGTGAAGTTGAATGCTTACTACTTAAAATGAAAACACAGGCCTTGAAGTCATATTATAGTACTCTGTCCCCCTTCTTTAAATTCCCTCAACGCAATGGGATGAAATTGTACCTTAATCACTTCTGGCAAGGGTCTCGTAATGATTTGGTTTTCCCACCAAAAAAGAGAGAGTAAGGAGGAATAGGAACCTAAGATACATCAACTGTCAATCCCTTGGTGTAACCTTGTTTTCATGAGTTCATGTAGTCAGCCGTTAATGAACAGTTATGAACAGGCACATTAGCTTTATTTAAAACATTGACACATGGAGTTCTTTAACAAGTCCTGACGGCAGATGACAGATGTACCATGAACATCCCCAACCTTGCATGTAATTAAAAATGATTTACATGTGTATGACCTACTCTAAAATGAATATGGTAATTTCCTGCTCCACCAAAGGCTGGTCTGGGGGCTGTGTTCACTGGCACCCTGGATTTGTTGTAAGGGCAGGGTTGCCTGAACAGCCATGTGAGCATGTGCTGAAGATGTGCCTTTTGCAGTCTAATGCTGTGCTACTGCTGCTCCAGGAAACAGCTGCTCAGGCTGCAAGGTCAGGGCAGGAGTGTGGACAAAGCACTAATGATGAACGTTTCATAGCTATGGGGGGGTCAGATGGTGGGGCTGTGTCTGAGCGTCTGACAGCCATCTTTTAAATCCTGTCCACATCAAACCTTGTCGCAATTGGAGCTCCATTCGTTCCCGGGAAATAGCTGTGCAGGGCCACGAGATGGCGTGCACTAGTTTCTTTTGGCTGAATTTACAGGCTAGACTCAGCTACGAGGGTGGTTGGTTCCTGCCCCCCCACCAGCAGCAACTGTAGTCAAATGGATGCCAGCTGGATGCAGAATGATGGTGCTTGGGAACTGTAAAACCAAGTGATCTGAAGGCAGAAATGGGCTGAGCTTAAGCTACTTCTAAGTTTCAGAGTTTTGTTGGCAGTTTGCTGACTTAAGTTAAACTAACCATGGGACTGGGTGAAAGTTTTGAAGAAAGCAGATCCTTACAGGCAGGGACTTGTTTGAGATACTGTAATGCTGAAGGAGAGGCCTGGATAATAGTTCCAACCTCTCCGTGATGTAAATGCTGATTATGGAATTAAGTTGAAGGGGGCAGGATAAGAATCAGGGATGTTGGATCATGGCACTGTGTCTTCCTTGATTATACACAGGATTTGTCTGTACTTGTCAAATAAGTGTTCACAATCACTCTGTAACAGGGAGGCCTCACTGGCACCAATCTCAGATTTTTTGGTTCTTCACTTGGACTTAGACACCTAGAATCTGTTTCATTTTAGATTTGAATCCTGTCATGGTAGGCAAAAATCAGACTGCAGAAGTGCTTCTTCATTTTTAAGTGTCTGTAATTCATAATCCATGCTTGTAATCCTCCTCTGTACATTCTTCATGGTAGTACCAAGGCTTAATGGATATTTGTGCAGTCCAGCACAGTGTCTTGTAGTAAAAACCTGTGTAGGTCAGAAAACTAAAATCTTCAAAGTGATTTCCCTGTAATAGCTGCAGAGAAACTGGTTTTTTTAGCTGTGGTGTAACAGAGCTGACACCTGCCATAGCACAGTTTTAAAGCTAAACACTTAAAAGTGCAAGAACTAATCTCAAAATAAACCAAAACCAAATCCATGGCCTCAGTCAAACAGAAAACTTCATTTAGCTCATGTGAATCTCCAGCACTTCTGCCCTGCAGCCGTGGCAAAAGAGTTAAAAGACAGCAATCTGCCATTTTATGGAATACCTAAGAGATTTGCACATGGTGGCTAGAGAGCTAGTGAGCTGAGCCAGGAACAAATACATCCTTTTCCTGAAACCTCAATTCATGTTTATCCTTAGGCTAACATGCAGTTAGCAGTTCAGAATTTTACTTGGGTGGATGACTGGTATTTCTTAGAACAGCCTGTGCACATGATTTCAGCTGGAGGTTTAGTAACAAAGTTCTGGGTTTGTGCCTGTAAAACTGCATCAAGACTTACGAGTTCAAAGACCAGAACCTGGCACATGGGGACCTGCTCTGGGAGGAAAGGGTGAGGTGGTGTATACATTTTTTTTACTTTACTCACAGCAGGAGAGTGCAGGCTCTGTCCACTGGCCACACACCTGCCTCTCCACTGCCCTTCTTGCACCTGGAAAGTAAGAATTCTGCCCTAGGAGGAGGCTGCAAACATTACTCTGCACTGACAAGATGACTGTGACCCTATCAAATAATCATGTTCTCAGCCTTGGAACTTCTGTCCTATAGGATCAAAAGTCAGGTTTCATCCTTAGCTGTGCAATGTAAAATTTTACTCTCTCTGAACTGTTTCCTTTGTTAGGTTCACCCTTAATCCATCTTAAAAGCTGCATTCCAGCGTTGCTCCGCTCACCCACAAGAGAGAGCTTCAGCAGCCACAGAGGTCAGGTTCACCTTGAGCAACCAGGAAAGCCTATTCTGCCAACAAAACAACCTTTTAGTAACAATCCTCTTGTCTGAGAGCTATTTGCTCTGCCAGCAAGTGGTTGCATATTCACATACTTTGTTCATGGCCCTTGCAGGTTAGGTGAGCTATGAAACCCCAACAGAAGCTAAAACATAGGAAACATGAGTGAACTCAGGCTGCAAAACCCATAGTCAACACAGGCTTGCTAGTTATGTAAGAAAAGCCTGCAGTGGATGACTATAGTATTAACAAAAGCAATGCAGAGCTGTGAGCTTTGTGTTTGATGAGGGGCACTGGATGAAATGGGACTCACTGAGGGTCGACTCGTCTGGATGTTCTGATGTGCAGAAAGGACATTATAGTGCTGCCCAGGTCCTGCTTCCTGAACACATCTCTTTCCAGCCCTCAGAGTTCATCTGCCAACATCCTCTGCTGCCAGCTTTCAGGAACAAACAGTTCATTTCAGTGATCTTGCTCCTAAAATGAATTATAGACACAAATAGCCAATCTTCAGCAGAGCCCACTACATTCTCAGATATAATAGAAACAGTTTCCAGTTCTTGGTACTGTACAGAGAGAGCAGACAGCCACTTCAATAGCTAAGACTTAGCAGTGACCATTTTGCTGCCATCTCACCCTTAAACTGAAGATTTTAAATCTCATCCAGGCATTTCTAAATACCCATTGCATGGGCTTGGAGCTGTGCACATACCATCAAGCAGTGCTTACATACCTGAAAGAAAGAATCTGGGAACTGAAGCTGGCTCAGAGGAATAGTGCAACTTCTTTAAGAAACATGAGAACTTGTACACAAAAGTTGCAATTTTTGCAAACAGCAGCTCAGTGTTAACTAAGTTACTAGGGATCGGTCAAGTATTATCAACTATGATGCTGAAAGCTAAAACTGTAAGAAAAGATATGAAAAGCTACTTCACAATACTGCTTATGCCCTCAGGTAAATCTCTCTTCACGTGAAACAGGGAACAGAAAAAGTGTGGTCCCAGGCAGTGACACTGCTTTACTAAGAAGTCTGACAATAGGAGATGTTTTTGTAGATACAAACAGTACTTGGGTAAATCCTTAAAGAGAGCAACTACAACTTCTAAAAAAAAGAAAGCAATTGGAAGCCTCTGTATTGCCAAATAACATGCCGTGTACCAGAAATGACTGAATTTGTGAAACAATTACCTTTGTTTCAAAGCTTCATTTTTATTTGAAACAGGTTTCTTACCCATCTTACCAGTAACACCTCTTCAGAGAGTACACAAAAAAGCCCCACAACCCAAAACCACACTTGTAGTCTGGGCACTAACTGTTTAATAATGAAAAGGAACTTACTGTTCCCACCCCAGTTCTTGACTGTTTTCATTCCTAACTACTAAAACTAACAAAAATAATGTACTTATGGATTTGCATTGTGCTTCTGAATATTTTTAGCCTAAAAGTACACATCATGAAGGAACAGGAAGATTTGGAGGAATTCAGGGTAAAATATTAAGAACTGCGAGGAACTGAACCAAATGTTTTTCAAACACTCCTTGGAAACTGCCATATGTCACTCATGCAGAAGCGTGCTCGTGCATCCTTACCTGCAGACACGCACTGCTGGAGGTCAGTATAGTCTGCTCCCAAGTCCCTCATCAATCTGCAGAAGTACTTATGTCAGCCTTTACTCCTGTCTTCACAGTGCCTACTTGTCAGTCCACAAACTTCTGCCTCTGGCAACGCAACACCCTCCCTCAATAAGTACATTGCTAGCTCCTGCTCTGAAGGACTTGCTGCCTTGGTGGTTGCTGCCATAACCAGTGCTACCGAGGTAATATTTCAAGATAAGGCCTGAAGGCCTCTCAGATTCTTGTCCACTATATCATCTTCCTCCCCTTTTTCTCTCTTCACCTTACTCTACCAGTCATTTGTAGATGGGACCTTGCAGTATGATTCAGAAAGGCTACAAGGGGTTGCCAAAAACACGGAGATTTCTTGTGGTGTACAGGAAGAGAGATGGTGAAAGAGAGCTGTTAAAGGACAGAAGCCAGATGGCTGTCTTCTCACTACTCACTGCATTTGGAACTCTGCTTGGCTCCTCCATGGAGCAGAGGGGTCCTACTGTCACCTCTTGCCGAGGACTCCTCATTTCCCATCCTCATGCAAGGAGTGCCCATGCATTTTCAACTGCTTCTCCTTGGACCTCCCAAGAAAGGAGCAGAAGTCACCACCCACATCCAATGCCTGGCATGCTCTGCACGCTCTGGTCACCACCCATCCAGCCCCAGCCTGTGCTCACCACAGGGCCCTGCAGCTTCTGTGGAAGACGTGGGCTGGCCTGAGAGAGGATCACAAGTCTGCCAGTGGGAGAGAGACACTGCCCTGCGCCTGCCACCTGAGACACCACATGCCATCACTGTGAAGGCCCAGCAGCAGTTTTCCAGAGGCAGGTCAGCAACAAGCAGCTTGCTCCACCCACACTGTCTGCGTGCTGGAGAAGAGGCACCACGCTCTCTTCAAGGAGAATTCTTCAAAAGTATTAAAAGAAAACTGTTGTTATTTGGGTTGAACTTGAACAACCTCTACAACTGATTGTGATGCTGAGAGCAGCTCATGAGCACAGCGCAGCTCCAAGTGCAAGGTCTTTGCTTCTAGCCCCATATGCTGTGCAAGCAGAATATTGGCCATTTAAATAGAAGATGCACTTCACTAGAAGAGGTTGCTTGATGAGTCCTGTACATATCTCCTTATAAAGACTAGAAATGTGCTTTCTGAAAGAACGACAGTATTTAAATTGATTAGGCAAATAATAAATAGTGCCCCCAGCCTCCTGTCTGCAGCAGTCTGAGTGCTGGGCATATGGCGCCTTTCCAGACCACATGGCAGCCAATGAGGCAGAGCTGGTGATTATTATTTCACCCACCTTTGGCAGGAAATAAAACATCTGTTTAATCCTGACAGTGGGACTTCCCAGCAGTTAAGCTAAGATGGTTAAAAAGGAATATAATTGCAAATTATGTTTAAGGCAGCAGAAAGCAGTGATAAGACTTTTAAATTTTTTTAAGACTCCAGTCTCTGACACTTTGAGAGTTATGGGATTTTTCATGGCTGTAGACAGTCAGGATCTCTGTTACACAGCTCAGTCAGAAAGAAATCCTGCTTTTGAAAAAGGGCATCTTTTCAGCAGAACTTGATGGACAAGTGTTTGTGGCTCTGGATTGCTCACAAGTGGAGCAGTTGTACTTGGTGCTGCTCTCAGTTCTTGTTACCAATGGTGTTTCTCATTGCTGTTCAACCACAAGGCAGTGTTAAGAGCTTGAACAACTTGGACTGTTACTGTGAAAAAGCAACAAGAGCAGACATGCCATTCTGTGAAATATATAAGTAGATGAAGGTATTTTTGGGGTGCAGAACAACTTCTAAAATGCTCTGTTCCCCTGGAAAGTTAAACACAGTATTGTTGACTATCAGTAAGTAGCCAGAGGGCTGACTGAATAGCCTAGCTAGGCAATGATGAACAGGAAATACAGCTGCAAATCACACCTTATGGAACAGCAACAAGGCTCTAAGTGGTCAAAAGAGACAGCCTCCAAAAGAGAGAGGGGTATTTACAGAGGGTGACATGGTCAGAGTGGTCCAGTGAAACTGAGCAAAGGGAAATTGACACCAAATGCTCGTAACAATTCCTATGTCTCAGATTAATCTGCACAGCTGTCTTAGCAGGGAAGTGTTCAAATCCCCTTCCAGAAAAGGACAAAACAAAGTCTTGGGTTCAGCAACCCAAAGAATAAGTCTGTGCTGAATTACTGGACTATGATGAAAAACATTTGCTGTTTTTGTGGGATTCATCTCACTCTATCCTCTTCCTATCCAGCAGAGCTTACTCACAGACACTGTAGTGCTCCTCTTTGAACTGGTTTGGCTCAGTGGGTGAACAGGCATTTGGTTAGTGGTGGTCACTTTGGAGGGAAGAGGGTTTGGAGACTCTTTACAGGCAGTCACTGAGAACAGATTCCAGCTGGCTGCAAGCACTCCCGCTAGGATGTGAGGCACAGCAAAGTCCCATGCTTCTGAGCACCCCTGTCAGCCGATAAAGCACAAGCACCCTGGTATGCATGGCAGCACTGAAATGTACAGGCATAGTCATTTTTGTGCTATCCCTTAGGAAATAGCTGATTTTGCTGCAGTTTGGAACAATGGATGTGGATTAAACCCTAAAAAAAAAAAAAATTGTATCCATTTGAGGCATAATTAAAAGGAGCCTGAATCCAACCAAAGACAAAACTGCAAAGCAAAAATGGAACTTTGGTAACTTGACTTTGCCTATTGCAGCCACTTCTTCACTGGCTTTGACTAGGTAAAAAAAAATGTCCAGTCCCTGCAGCTGCAGGTAGCTGTTGTCCTTTGCTCAGCAATATAATCAGCTATTGGCACACAGCTGTAACAGAGGCTGCTGCTCTGGTTATGGGCTCAGAGCTACTTAAGTTGGGTAA
Source organism: Corvus kubaryi (assembly GCF_017639235.1). Lineage (NCBI taxonomy): Eukaryota > Metazoa > Chordata > Aves > Passeriformes > Corvidae > Corvus > Corvus kubaryi. The sequence continues at coordinate 20,132,452 of NW_024581135.1, forward strand.
GATCATTACCATCTTCCACCCAGACCTGCTGCAGTGTGCCCACCATAAAATGTCACCAAAAGTTCTATGCAAGCTTCACATTCCTGGATGAGTTGGAGCATATTCCTGAGATGAAAGTCAAACTTCAGTTAATAGTGGTGAGTTACATACCTCCAACTATTAAAACTCTTACTGTATTTTGTTTCCCTTGCTGGAAAGGGTGAACTTTTCTTCCCCATTATGGTCTTTATAAAATTGTGTGCATTTTTCAAGGGTACACCGCAAGAAGATTGCCTTGCTCGACTGTTGGCTACACATTCACAGGTGTCTTTGCTGTCAGTTATCGATGCTATCAAGAAAGCAGCATCCCTTAAAAGGCTTCCAACTGAATTTAACTCCAGGCCACATACTTTCTCTCCACAGGGTAGCTTTTACCATCCAATCTCACTGGAACAAGAAGGCTTTAAAACTAGGAAAAACTGAATGAGGAAATCAGTGATACCAATTATACACCAAATGAAGATAAGTCCCTCTGTCTCATTAGCACTGTTTAATTATGCTTGGATTTAAATTCTAAATATAGTTCATACAAATTCACAAGGGCAAGTGTTTGCTTCCCCTGTTGTAATCCTCTTCATATCTAGTACTCCTCTCTCCTATGAGATCAACAGTTTTAAGGACCTGTCTGCTTGAGTCATAAATAGAAAAGATGCTGACACTTCACCACTTACAAGTGAAAAATGTTGGATAAGCAATGGCTTGTGTTTGATATTTACACTGCTGTGAGAGTCCAGAGGTCTCATGACTTCTCAGCTTCCTGTACTGGGGCTGTGTGTACACGTGAAGTGAGTGCCTGGGTTTCTATAGTCTCAACAAAGCAGAGGCAGTATATTTTCCATATGCTTGTTGTCATGATCCATCATGATGTTTGTTATAAATTCTCATCAGGCTGAACAAAGACACCATACCAGGTGTCAGGAACATTTATGGTTTTATTGTACAGTTGCCATAACTGTAGCAACCAGCCCCTATTTAGACTAAAAAGGTACTGGCTAAAAACCCCTTAAACTCTTACAATACACTTCCCCAAAGGTGTTGGCTATCAAGCCCTTTGTTTTGTACACTTCAGTAAGTTCTCAATTCCCACAGCAATCATCAAAGGTGTTGTCACACAAGGCACAACACACCTCCAGAAGCTCCCCACTCCCACAATAAACTCCAGTACAGATTACAGAGTAGAATGTGATAGCTGTGCTTTGCCCAGGAAAAGCAACGGAAGAAAACAAAAAATATCATCAGTCCTTAGATCCCGTGTTGGTCCTGCTGCACGGATTGTCGAGAGTGAAAGAGGAAGCCAGGAAAAAGAGGGAGAGTGGGGGCCAATCCTTTTACAGTTAACCTGGTGCATGACTCTTACGTAAACTAGATTTTCGGCACTGTTTTGTTTGCAAATGCAGTCAGCCCTTCTCCAGGAAGTGCGCTGGGGGATAGGACACTGAGCACAAGTCTCAGGGCAGGCAGGGAGCTGGCTCAGAACAGTGCTGCCCCACCTCTGCAGGGGTCTGCAGGACCATCACCACTCATCACCTTTCCTGTAGCAATACTCAGAATGTTTGAGACAAAACATGCTTAGGTCTGCTCCTGTACAACTTGTGTGTATGCATTAATGTGTGTATGTTCTGTCTGTCTATCTCTTTAAATGCAAACCATCAAAGTTTGCAGGAATTTGTGTCTTACCTTCCCAGTCATGGTCAAGCACTTGACCCAATCCATATCTCTCTGGGATTCACTTTAATGGCTTGACCAGTTTATTACTACTAACCTGGTAACAAATATTATTTCTAACTACTTGGCTCAGTCCAATTACTAGCAGATTTCAGCAAGATTCTAGAAAGCCACCCTAAATCTGTGGTGATCCGTTTACCCCCGGCTTTTCTGATCCCATATTGTTCCCGCCCCCCACCCCTGCTTTCCCCTGCCCCTAGCCCTGGCCACTCCCTCGGATTCTCCCTATTGGTTCCTGTACCCCAACTCCGCCCATGTACCGCCCCTGAGCCCCTGACAAAAGACCCCTGTGCCCGGAGCACAAGGGCTTTGTCTTTCGGGGTTGCCGGGAAAAGATGTAACCATTAAAGGTCCTCTGAAACCCTCAGGGAGGGACCCTTCTCACCTCCTTTGCTGTTCACTGTGTTTCAGAGCCCAGCTAACCAGAGCAGGAGCTCAGGGAAGTCCGAAAGGACTATGGGAGGGCAGAGAATGGCTGTCCTGCCCTAAGCAGCCCTGCTATGCTCTCCGGGAAAGCTGCAGCTTGCTAAACTAAACCTAGCATTGCAACATAAATCTGTGACTTCTACCAAGAGGCTCAAGCTGAGGAAGAGAGGAGACCCACTCCCTTACTCCCTGAAGAAAAGGCCCCCAAAGACAGATCTTGGCTCACTGAGAAGAAGCCTACTCTTAGTCCATGTGCAGAGTAACTGTCCAAAACATCAATGACATGTCTTCAGTTTGAGAAAGGTGGGGTTTAAACAAGCACTTCTGCACCAGACAATTCTCGAAGGAATGGGGCAGGGAGGAAAGAAGCAAACACCTGTTTTCCTTTTAGGTCTGGTTAAAAATTCAGTGTTAAGAAGCTCCATCTAAAAAGACAAAGATTTGAAAACATCATCAGCATTTCTAAAAGCACAGAGTGCAAACATGCTGCCTACCACGGCTTCAGTATTTGCTAATCCTTTATCAGTGGTTTTGTTTGACTCAGAAATACTATTTTTTAACTGAACCACATATAAAAACTATTGAGAATTTTACTGCCCTCAAAACTAAAGTTTATTGCACTTATGAAAGCATTTTACACTTGCATCCTGGATTGGTATGTATCTGCGAAGAAGAGATGTCATTGCTTAGTCACAGAGTGCAAAGGCATTTGATGCTCAGTGTCACCTCAGCTTTGGGTGTCCAAAGGATAATGAACACAGATGGAGTATTAGATTTGAACTTAAGATGCTTGAATTCATGCAGGATGTAGAGGAGCTACACTTTAGTAACTCAGCGATATGGAATAATTAGAACACCAAGTTCTTCCTGCATTAGTTTAGTCAGGGAATGCTTAAAAAAGATGGTAGGTTTTTGTAACTCCTACCCCCTGGAGACAATGAGGCAGAAATGGCACTGATGGCTTATATGCTGGTAAGCACCCACATCTCTTTGGTCACTGCTGTGATTGTTATTTCTTGGAAATTTTGGTTGGACTCTCATGCCTGGAGAAGGAAGTCATGTGTGCATCTCCGGCAAGATGTCCACACACTGAAAATTTGAGAATACTGCTAGGATAGAGAGCCAACTGTCCCCATTAGGAGAGGTGCTCCTCCTGAGGGAAAGCCAGCGAGCCAGAGCCCAGCTGTGGGGGTAAGCCTGCCTCTTGGGAAGCCCTTCCTCCTCCAGGGGCTTGAGAGGAGCACAGCCTGACTTGAAAGGGAAGACTCTTCCTGCTCCAAGCTAAGACGCTGCCATTTTGCGAAGTGTCCCTCCCCCTGCTCCCCATGCCCCCCAGTGCTCACCCCCATTTCCTGGCACTGTGCCTGCGCTCGAGTGGCTGCCTGCGGCCCGGGTCAGCTCTCAGTCCTGGCTGAGGGGTAACCCAGCCTAAAAAGAGGGCTGCCTTTTCCCCCACGCCTGCCAGCTGAGGAGACCTAGCACACAGCTGGGTGCTCCTTGGCCTGAAGCTGAAGGAGGGAGGCTGTGGGTGCAAGGGGCTCAGGGGTGAACCCTGGGCTTGCCTACATTGACTGCACAACCCGCATCTCCAGCTAGTTAACTCCAGTTAAACAGGGTGGTGTTAAACCCTGGACCAAGAGCACCAAAGCTCTCACACCATATTTGTGACTTTAGTCTAGCAGCCATGAAATAGAATTTTGCTGTCCAGACACACAAAAGAATGCCAAACAATATTTTTAGTTATTAAGAAAGAAACTTCTAATGTACAACTACACTGTAATGGAATCAATTTATGTGAAGCACTCAGATAACTTTTACACTAAATATTTGTTTCAGGTCAAAAATACAACAAAATCTTCAATGGTAAAAGGATATTTAATTGCCCTAAAACAGAAGAGCCATGCTATTTGGATTAGTAACTACTACATTATAATTTCTTACGTGAAAAAATTCCCTTGCAGTAGTAGTAGCTACCACAATTACTTTCACCAAATTAATTTAGATCTACCTCCTATCCTTAATTCACCTTTATCAGCACAATGTCCTATAAATAACGTTAGAAATCTTAAGCAGTGACCATCACAAGGAAATGTGTGACTTGAACATTACAAAGTAATACTTTTAAAGGCTTCTGAGTTTAGATTGTGTCATTTCAAATTACAAGAATGGCAGTAATAAGAGTGAAGTCCAGAGCAAAGAGAAGAGCTGAATTACATTTCCAGCAATTATAAATATATTTTGTCAGTCACGCTTCCAACTATCAATCAATGCATTTCATAGATTCATCGTTTTAGTATTTGAGCACCTAAAAGTCCAAAGTTTCCCAATAAGGGCCTAGGGCTTAATACAAAAGTTGAGAAGACAAAATTTAGCCTTGTTGGAGTTAAGTTTTTTCAGAGATCCTTTTCCTAGACACATCTCAATACTACTGTGAACTCCAAGCAGAAGTAAAGCTTCACTCCAGAGGCTTTGATTTTTATTTCAAGACTCCTGCTTCAAGTCAGATGGATTCTACAAAGTCTAGTCTAGTGTCTTGGACTGACTTTATGATGTTGTATCCCCTATCGCTGCTCTATGCCCAGAAATTAATTTTGTGCCTTTTCTGTGCTTTTAAACTGAACCTGAGAGGGGGGAGAGGGAAAAAACCGAGTGAACTTTTCAAAGCAGTTGTTCAAGGACACAGATACACACTCCTCTGCTGCGGTAGCAAGAGCAGAGGAAGCACCCTGCTTGCTTTCCAGCCAGCTTTCGTCAGGAGACAGAAAGTTGAACTTTGTTTTCCTGGGACTTTGGATTTTTTTCCCTTCTTCTCTTCTGGACTGTTTGAACATCAGAACACATCTGGAGAATTTTCCACCGAGGCCCTGGAGGTGGGCCCACACCGACCCAGCTCCGAGGAGGAGGAGAGAGACCACACCTACAGAAGGACTCTGAAATTTTCCCAGGTTTCTCTCCACAGCGAGAGGTTTTATTGTTTAGCATTATTACCCTTTTCCTGTGTGTTTGTTAAATAAATAGTCTTTATCTCTTTCACTTTCCTCCGAGGAAAAATTTTTTTTTTCCAAACCTGGTGGGGGAGGGCTGGTTGTAACCTGCCTTCTGTCAGAGGATATTTTCCTCCAGGTTTGTCCAAACCGGCACAAGCAGTAAGTTTTCCTGCACTGTTTGTTACAACCTATTCCTTCCTGTTTTACGTAACCTATAAGAGAAACACGTTTCCCTTAGTATTTGTTGAGTCAATTGCTATCCAAATACAGCCAAATGCTACTGAATTCCAATACCCCATGCCAGTTTCTAGGAAAATTAGTGTCATTAGTATTTAAATCCTCTGCCTGCTGAAGACAGAGAAGCCTTGGTCCAACATCCCAGAGGGACAGGCAGTCTTGACTGTTCAGTTACAGGCATCTGCTGCTCTGATATTGCCACGCCCATGCTCTGTGTCATGCCAATGTGGTGCAGACAGGTAAAGCAGATGTTCAGCAGTCTGAATAGAGCACCTTGCTTTGCCATCTAGTGAGCACTGGGAAACTGGGTGCTTCCTTTCCTGGGCTGCTGCTGACACTATGTCTGAGGCACATCTCCAGTGGCAAACTGAGTTTTGATGTACCTCCCTGATTTTAGACAGAGGCTGATTTATAAGCACCAAAGTGCTGCTAATAAAGTTGTGATGGGTCAGGCAGCACTAATTTTCCCCTTGTGTCCTGGGTTTGCTTTCTGGATATCTAAATATGAAACACAACTTTGCCACTAGCCATTATAGCAATTCACCTTCTATCCCCCCAGTGCATAGTGGCTGAGTCTGAAAGTGTTCTGGACACACATCAAGTTATCTAAATGAGTACAGCTGAAGTGTTATTTCAGTCACACCATCCATCTGGAGCCTTGCCCAGCTGACTCCTGGTCGTTTTTCCCCAGTTTCAAATAGGAATGGCTCATACTGGCTTTTCCCCATGATCTCTGTGCTCACCTGTCCTGCTCCTTAGCACAAAACTAGCAAAATTCTTTGCAACCTAAGTAATCTTTTGCAAAACCTGAAAGGAGAAAAAGAAAAAAAAAGGAAAAGGAAAAGAGACCTTCACATTGCTGCCTCATGTTAACAGAACCCATCAAAACATGCCCCCAAATAGAAAAAGCTATCTCAGTGTAATTCAGCTGAACTCCTCTCAGTGGTCTCTGAGATAAGGAGAAAAACCACCAATCTCTACAGTTTTCACCATTAGGACCGTGTTTTGTTGAATGTACTACCTACATATTAAGATTTTCATTTTAGCAATATATTAAAGTATTAATATAAGTGGAAAAGGATGAGGGTCATTAAAAACCCAGGAATCCTGACAGATGATAAAGGATGACAGAGGAGTAATTCTTCTATTTTATCTGTAAAGGTTTTATTAATTGGGTAATAGGAGAATAACCTTTAGGATATGCTAATTTGTTAGATTGGAATGTGTTTGGTCTCAGTAATAAAACTATCCTGACAGCTCTAAGAAGACAATTTATGAGATCAGCTCAGCACCTGATACATCCTTATGTAACCCTACAAGCAGCATGAGGATTTTGTGGTCTCATATAAATGTGTATGAATTGACATCTAACCACTGAAACAAGATGCTCCAAATCCACTATGGGCAAGTGTAGTTTGACAACTAACACGTTACTTACCTGTCTTTGCAATAGAAGGGCATGCAGGAAAGGTATTCTGGTGCTCAAATCAGTGATGAGAGCTCTGCCAGCAGCCAGTGAGCCACAGCTGCAAGACTGAAACAAACCATTTGTGCAGCAGTTAGGATGATTACGTCTGTCATGAAGGAAGTTTTACATTATACAAATATACAAAGCTGTGCAGTAACTCTTCATGTGGCTTTTTATAGGGACAAATCTAGGGGAATGAAAGAAGCTGCCCCACCTCTCTAGGGCAGCCCCTGTATGTGGCTATTTGGCAAATCGTGTTCCTCTGCCATACTCAGCCCAAAGGCAGAGGAGGGTAAATGGCAGAATTCTGGGAGCATGGGGCATGTTCTACTTCTCTGAGTCCTTTAAATCTTTGCTAGTTCTATCAGTTTTAGTGGAAACTGCTGTTCTACCAATAAAGGCAAGTGAAGATCTACTGGGTCTGCTCACAAATGCACAAAGGAATGCAGTTCTTGGTGTTCTTTCCTGCAAAGTTTTTGCCAATGCTAACAGATAATCAGTTCCCTTTTCCAGCTTTCATTCCAGGCCTGCTAAAGCCATGAGTGTCCCAACAAGTTAAGACACAAAACACAAGAAATCGTCTCTCCCTTGTCTTGTATTTTGACAGCTCTTTTCTGGAAGCATTAGTAGGATATGAACAGGAAAGAGCTCATGCTGCAAAATACATTTCTGTGTATTAAAATAGTGTTTTTCAAGGCCCTGCACACATCACCCTGCTATTACACTGATTCTTACAGGCATCTTTGCTATCCATCCAATTGTTAACCACTGCACATTTCAGGAGAGCATCCTCCACACATCATGTACCATGGCTGCATGGTGACATACTGGAGCACTGCTGGACACACCACCAGCTGTTCTAGAAGTTGCAAGGCCAGTGTCTGGGGGCTGGAAGATACATATTAAACTATCACAGGATCTCTTTCTCTACAAGCCCCAGTTCCAACTATTCCATTGCAGTGAAAGGTGTGCAGACAATATATAAATTTAAGTTAAAATTCATTTGGGCAATAGGAGACACATACTGCCAGATCCTACCTAAGCGTACTACAAAGTGAAATACAATATTTGCATATATTACGTAAAAGCCATTGACTTGTAGATGTGTGTGGCACTTTTATCCCTTCAACTAGAACCACAAAAAAATAACCCCATGGTTGTACATACAGCCAATGTATTGAACATAATACACTGCCTTTTACAAAGCCACATACCACTGATACTTTAGACTATCTCCTCTATTAGTGAACAATATTTAGAAGAAGCTGGTTTGAAAGTGTCTTCTCTCCTGAACTATAAATATTTCAGTATTCCAATATCAAAATAAACTAGGATATTGATTCAGTAAGGTTCTGACAGATACTTCTAAGCACTGAAATGCTGGATATTGCTTATGCCTCTTTGAGCTGTAGCTGCTCCCAGACCTTACTGAAGACAATAACTCTGCTAAGAACTGTCCTTCTAGTTTTGGAGAAGGGTGCAATTGCACAACCTCCCTGGACATCAATAGTACAAATAACAGGAAGCCACAACCCCAGGCCACCTGCAAAACTGATTTAAACCTTGCATATACCTGCCGGGTAAGCAGGTTACCCAAGAGTAACAGCAAACACAAGGGTGATGTCCAGGGACTGCTTGTCAACTGCAAAACTACAGAAACACTAATGGGCCAGGGGCTCAGGGCCATGGCCATGGCATTCTCTTCCCAGGAAACACTTGTTCCACTGGTCTGCAGAGTTGTGCTCTGCTAAATAAATACCATGGCATAGCTTTCACAAAAGAGCAAGAAAACATTTCACTTTGCTGGCTGACCTGCAGGTCTGATAGCAGCACGTCTTCAGAGGACATAGCAAATGTGGCTTTGATCTCCTCCACTGTTTACAGAGAAAGTCCCTTTAAGTGTTTTAATGGTGTACAGAAAAAGATAGCCATAGATTTGTACCAGGGGATTCTGAAATTTAAACATCCTGTAATTTCTTAATGATACACAATTAGCTCTTGAGGCACTAGATACAAAAGGAGCTTTCTAGGGAAAGCATTTTTCCTTGACTTATACCCAGAATTTTACTGGCCTGGGAAACATAGCACAGCGAAAAGATTGCAAGGTGACTCAGTTACTTAGAGCAAAAAAGAAAAATCTAATTTCTCCAACTGCAAGAGTTTCCCAAGCATTCTGAGTTGAGTATCTGAAAATATTATTGCAAGAACCTCACTTGTTCAGAGGATAATAATCTTAATTCCAAAAGATACGCATGAAGTTCAAAATTAAATACATGGTGGCCATACAGAAAGCAAGGCTCACATATTATGCGTGGCAGGAAACTTTTTCATGCCACAGGACTAGAAATAATAGGCTTAAAGAGCAGTAAGAAAGACTGGATGCTAGGAAAAGCTAGAATAGATCACTTGGATATGTAATGCAGCCTCCACTGATAGGCATCTTTAAGAACAAGGTGGATAAATTTGTCAGGATATAAGTAAACTTGAGCCAAACTTGGTATTGGAAGAGGCTAGAGAGTTTTTCAGGGATCCTTGCCTAGTAAGCATTGAGGACCAAGTAAAACCTGCTTCGTTTTTGGAAGGGGTGCTTGGAAACACACTGGCCTCAGGTGGCAGGTATGTAACACCAGACCCCCAGAATGGTGGTTCAGGGAGCTCTTTGTATCTCATTAGACTCCTTTCACCAATCTGTGATCACAAAGACATGAGATTGCTGGATCATTCATTATTTCTCTGAAAAATGTGCAGTCTTACCTTTCCTACAAAGGCAACACCGTCCTCAACTCTACAGTCCACGGCTACCTGGAGCCAGGTATGGTGCAGGCCTCAGGAAGGGTATTCACACCCTGAAGCCCATGGCAGGCTCATGCTGGGACACGACTGTGCCCTGGTCCCCGCGATGTGGCAGCAGATGGACACGCTGCGCTGGCTGGCTCAGGGAGTGTGGGGCTGTGCAGGGGAAACACCATCAGTCTGTGCTGCCTGGCGCCCCTCAGCTATGAAACCAGAGTCCTCACTCTGGCTGTGGCTGATATGGAGAAAAAATATTTTTTAAAAAATGCAATAGCAATTATGAGACTCAAGTATTTTAGACATTGATATCGAGACACTCTAACCACAGTGTCTCCAAATTTTGAGGCTTCCCTGTCCTGATACACCGCCCAGGTCCCTACCCCACCAGGCCAGGCTCCCCAGTCTCCCTTCCCAACGCATTATCCCACTTCTGGAGAAGAGCACCAAGTCCTGAGGCTCTTTGAAGAATAAAAAACGATCCAGAGACACTTCTCACCTCCCCAACAGCTCCCTTCCCGCGCCGAACCACTCCCCTACCCAACGTGGCTGCGGGGGCGGTGCTGCACCTGCCCAGCCGAGGCCCCGCTGGGCCGCAGTCCGGCGCAAGGCCGAAGCAGCAGCGCTGTGGGGGACCTGCATCCCGGCCCCAGGCTGGATGTGCCGTGTCCTGCCTGACGGCGGGAGCTGTGGGATGGGGAAGGAGAGGCCCGGCCGGGCTGGTGGCCCCGCCTTAGACCCGTGGTTTTCACACGTTCGGGAAGACATCAAAGCTGGAGCAGGAACACGCAGGATGCTTTAAATTCCAAAACATGCTTTCTTTTTCGGGGTTGCTGATTTTAAAACACGCAGTCACCTGCCTAGGCTGCCACGCGGGTCGCAGCAGCGCGGAGCTCCCCGGGCCGCGCTCGTTCTGGTGCCTGCTACTGTCATGATGCATTTCCCGACTTTCCACGAGCATCAAAAGCACTTTTCAGAAAGTCAAAATATTGACCGGCCTCCACGAAATTGGCATCTATCAACTGGCGTAGACCAAGTTCAAAGTGTCCAATGCTCCAGAGTGAAATCTGAATAAATTCAGTGCTAATATAAGTGAAATAGTGCCAAAACACGATTGTTTTGCTGGAACAAGCCACCCAATGTTAACTCTGGCTGCAAGGATGTAGCACTACATTCAATTAAAAGTCCGTAACTTCTCTTACAGTCACTTAATTCATATGTAAAGGGGTTTTTTTTATTATTATTATACAGTAATGTAGTATTCTACAATCTTCCAGTGCAGACATTTAAAGTGTTTATGAATTTAAAGGAAGCCTTTTATTTCCAAGATTTGTTAAGAACTGCATGATGATGTTTAACTTCATTTCTTTTGTCTACCTGCTGTTAAGTCAGGAGAAAGCTTGGGAGACTGAGTGATGGATGACACATGGTGAAGTTAGTAAAACGGGTATGAAATACAGACTGCACACCTGACACATGAATTACCTAGAAGTGGATCAGCACTCCACCAGCAGCATAATTCAGGGACCTAAACTCAGCCTCAAGGGTACTTCTATCCCGAAAGTACAAACTGCTGAGTAGCAGCCACCAAACACACAACTCAGAAGTCTTCTTGTGACCACAGAATTAGTCCACTTGGGGATACAAAGTTTTCATTAACAGTACTACAAGATGTTAACACAAACACAGCTGTGTTATTGGGTAAAAATCTTGCAACTTTGATTCAAAAGATGAGATGAGAAAGCTATTTCTTTCACATAATTCCTGTATGAAGCACTTTTAAAGTGAGTGTTTAAGTTTCAGAAACATATACTTGTAATGCTGAATTAAATGTCCTGTATTCAGCCACAACAGTCTATTCCCAGATCCTAACCATAGGAAAAACAAATCTGTACATAGATCTCCTCTTTCAGGTAGCTGTAAATTTCTCAGGTACTTAAGTAGTTCTCTAATATACTGCCTAACTTACCATTACTACGGGTAACCATAACATATTTCAAATAAATAAAAACACAGTTAACATTATTCTACATATTTTTGTGTGGTAAAACCATCAATTCAATTTCCATTATCAACATGCAGAATAAGGAGGAATGAAATCTAATGTGAACTTAGAGCTATAGCACATTCTTCTTGAACTCTGCACTTGGTCTTGTGCTGTAGAGAGTGGAAAGGACGGAGTCCCAGTATTCTGTTTGTGTCTAATTTTCTAATAATTCTATGAGCTAATCTTATTCCACAGCTCAATATTTAAAGAAGGACCACTGAAATACTTACGAGTTCTTTCTGTGACATCTGTTCAATGAAATGAAGTTTTGGTTACCTCATCATGACAGATGTTTTAAGTTTCATGGAATCTTCCCCTTTCAACTCCAATGTTACTTAAATTAATTATTGTATTACTGGCCTTTTGTTTGTAATTAAGAAGAGTTTGCTTCAAATATTTTCATATTAATCAGTGATATGGTTATGTGATTTGCCTTATGCTGAAATGTAAAAACAATGAAAATCTTGAAATTTCAACTGCCGTTGTTTATTACTGTTTTGGCTACATTCTCTACAATTTCAGCAGCATCTTAAAGAGACAGTTAACATTTCTTTATATACAATGAAAACAAAATGGCTTGCAACATCAGAAACAAGAGCAACAGTTTAACTGTACAATACTAAATGAAAACCTGTGGTAATACAGCCTCCTCTTTCTGTAACATGGACAAAATTACATATAGGTATTCAGCATCAAGAATGGGATAGTAAAAAGAATAGTGAACAGGAGAGAGATACACTGTTCTGAAAAATAAGTTTCTACCATACAAGGCAGTTAGAAAATGTTTCACATTTTAAAATATCTGTACAAGCCACAAGAAACATTTCCTTGTTGATAGGAACTTCCAGAAATGGAGAATAACCATGAGCAACTTCTACATCTATTATCAATGCGCTCTGCAGGATGAGAACGCAATAAACTGACTTAAAGAACTGTACTGTATATTGCCAACACAGATCTGCTTCACATGCCTTGATTGTTAACAAATTGCCTATTCTCAATCTCTCGTACAGTTGACTCGCACCTTAAGGAGGTCATCTGACTCTTGTAAAAGTAAAAGCAACATCATTTAGCAACAATTAAAAGCGCCTTGAGGGAGACTTAAAAAAAATACAATATCCAATTAGAAAAAGCCATACTTTAAACATTTGTACAGGAATAAATTGCTGAAATTTAACTGAAAATGTGACATCTGTACAACAATTTACAATAGAGCTAGAAGGGAATTTATCATTATTCCTGCATAGAACATTATACATGACCTGCTTGCATTTGGTTTCATATTGTTGCTTGCTTTTATTAGAAGCCTGGAAGGTTTCACAAGTTTCAATACCACAGCAAGTATAGTATTTTTTAAAAACTGAATGGATTTCAAAATTAGCAATCTATTTCAGAAATAAGTACCAGGAATTCCATATCACCCTTCCAATCTAAATTCAGTGAAACACTACCACAATTTTGGAGGTACAAGCCTGAGTAGCCAAATGAAATACTCCAATTTTATTAGAGAAATCTGATGCTGAACATTATCTTTCACTGTCTCACACTCCTTACTTTGGTTTCAAAAGATCAATGTCTTGGAAAGATGGCAGTTCATTTAGTTTATAACCAGGCACAAAATTTTTCCTGTGTTTTCAAATTTGCTCACTACCCTTTTTTATTTAAATAATGAAAAACTACCCTTCATGTTAGAACTTTCCAGTATCCACCAATGTACTTTAAAGTATTAAAAAGATTATTTACAATGTTCCCCAGAAAAAACTAAAAACCTTTTCTTCAGTCTTAAACACAGTATACCTGCTAGTTTGTAACAGGAAGTGTCATCCTTCATCCTTCAAACTTTAACGGTGTTTCTCAGAAGGGTACATTTATTCACAGTCCATGATCCATTCCAATCATACAAATGACACTATGTAGGAGGACTTCAGTCTGAAAACACAGTTATCAAACTTGTCCTGTGTAAAAACACTCAAATGCTTTCAAGCTCAAGTCTGTATCTGGAAACTAAACAAAGGTATCAACCCATTCCTCAGCTGGAGAAATTTCAGTACGAAATAATGCTTGAAGTAGGTGGTGTAGGGGATGCTGCTAGGCCAGTCATATGCAAGTTTCCTGAAGAATTTGATCTCCTCATATGAGGGAGAAGATAAGGATCATTAGCCAGCTGGTGGACATCAAATCTATCCTCTTTTCGGTATGCTAAACAGCGTCTGATAAAGGCCTAGAAAAGAAATGTAGGAAGTTACAATAACATTCCAAATACTTACATCTGATTTCAGGCAAATAGGCAAGGCCTCTTGAATAAACTAGCTTTTAAATAAATTCTTGTTCTTAAATAATTCAATTCAAATGACAATGTAACATTTTACTGCTGAGCCCACTGAAAAAATGTAACATCATGGCAGAAAGAAAAAAATCAGCAAATTTATTGGTTTCAAATTATCTTCAATATATATATATCTTCAATATACTTCAAATATGCATTTCCATGTTTAGGAACTATATTTACAAGTAAAACATTAGCACCTCAACCAATTAGATTTCTGCATGTGTTATGCCTGAACAGACTAATAAAAACCAGCAGGAAGTGTCAGAGGATTGAAAAACAAGACCTTTCTACTTTCTCTAATGAGCTTCTAAAACCATTGAGTTCAGTGGGGAAGAATAGGTGGATGATGTAGGGACAGAATTTCAGTGCTTTAGCTGACTCTGAAAACAGGCATTTCCACATGTGCCATAACAGGGTATAGCAAACCATGAAACTGACAATGATGGTTGCCGTGCTCAATAAGCAAGAGAATATTTAGGAAACCACTACCTTGCTGAAACTCTCTTCCCATGAAAAACTCAATCACACCTGCTTAAAATTGTTGAATCAATTGAAAAACTCAGTAGCTAAATTCACAACTGTTCTTGAGTCACTATGTCATCCCTACGTTTAGGTCCATCCTGTGTATGCCAATCATTTTGTGCTGAAAGTTTCTGTCAAGTCTTATGTCTAGCACACAGAACATTTGGTCTCCTGAGAGCCTGGGCTTCAACACTTAATGATAAAAATTCCCTATTATTGCTACAGAACTGATTAGTACATCATTACTTAATTTAGAACTTAATTTAAAAGAATTACATATATCTCCTTTGATAAATCTGTTCAGCCGTTTGTTCTTTGCTCCAATTAAAAACTGGAGATTAAAGGAGAAAATCTGTGATACAAGTTCCAAAGAATCATGCTAGAATTTACTTCTATCATTTACATATCCAGCATTAACAAGGTACAATATAATAATCATGCACATATGTTAGTATATATTCACATGTTCTTGGATATTACATATTTTAATAAAATTCTTCACAATAAAGCCTTCAAAACAAATGAACTGTAAACAGTTATTTGCAAGAACCTCAGAGTAACACTTTGTGTGTAAAATGTTTTTAAAATACTTCACAGTTTTGTGGCACTGTAGCCACACTAGTGTGAAGCAAAGGAGACCAGTGCACAAAACAGGAAACAGTGAGGAGAATCAAAGGACAGTTATAGTCTGAAAACTAACTAACAATGTCATTTGAGGTTCCATATTTATTTAATCTCTGTGTTTTCCAAATCAGAATTTCAGTTTACAAGCTGTTCTTTTCCAACTGCCAAGCCTATAAATCTGAAAAACAATTTGGATTCTACACAGTCATTGTAAATGGTCTGCATTAAGAAGTTAGTCTAAAATTGTTTTATAGCATTTCCACCAGAGAATAATTTCTCCCTCTCTCTGAAAGCTAACATGACAATGGTTAATAGGAGTGGAGAATACTGGAAGTTTATTTTAGTCTTTCAAACAAACAAGAGCATGCAAATACACAGAGAATGCAAGAAGTTGCCAATTCTCTGTGCTGAACTATGTACTCTTTCCTAACATCCTCTATACAAACTACTAATGACAAAGAAATGCAAAGTTAAAAGACACAGATATAAACTCTTAGTATGTAATGTTATCAGTTACATGATGGGTATCTGTCAACTGCTTTCAAGGGCTAGTGTTTTCAAATGAGGGTGAAAAAAATAAAGAACAGCAAACAAAAACCTCAACCACAAAAAAAACCCCAATACTAACTACAATTCTTCAACCAGTTTTTCATAACCTTAACTGCAACTCTCTCACTAACACTACTTTTAGAAACTTTAATGAACAGAAATACACCACCACTTGTAAAAGCAGGTTTATGTGCCCAAAAGACTTATTTTCTTGGGAAGTTACTGCCTCTAAAAATAGGTTTCCTTTCCATTTAATCTTTAGAAGCTGAATCTTAACATTCCTAAATTTTTGGCATCTTGTGTCCCAAATCTAAGTATATTTAATTAGTTGCTGAAACTTCAATAACCATTCTACTGGTCATGAATATATTTTTCAAAAGTTGGGAGAGTTTTTACAAGCAAATAACATGAAACATTTTCTCCCACTTTCACAGAATTGGATTTGTGTTGCAGATGCTCACAGTAGTAATCATTTGGGAAACAACCTTAATCTGTTTCTGAATAGACAGTTTGTGTAGAGGAATTTGATATTACTAAGATTTTTAAATACAGTACACAATGCCATCAACACCTTTGTGGCAGATCAACTATTTTGGCAGTTTCATTTCCTGAATCAGCATCAAAATATCTTCTAGATTCTTAATCTTAAAAATTCATGTTTCTAAACTCAGCTTTAAGTTAATACACACAGACTTTGACCTTTCAAGGGGAAGAGTATTACTGGTCATATCCTTCAGGTACCTGGTAGTCAAATAGTTCTTCCAGCCAATAAGGCTGCAGAGAAGAACATTCACTATTTTCAGAAAGAGCTTGTTACTGTTAGCAGCAGCACTTCACAAGAACTTCTACTGAGACAGCCTGAATGAGACACATAAGGTCCTCTGGGAAAAAGCAAAGCAGACAATTTTTGAGGTGGCCTACTTTAAAACCACTTGCAAATTTCTGGAATATATATATATATATATATATGTAGTTTTGCTTTGAAGTACATGATTTTGAGAAGCCCCAGAATAAGGTTGCTTAAATAAAAACATCCCAATGTTAGTTCTCAATTATGTTTTTTTACATACTTGGTTATTATGTCCCACAGCACTCTTGGCTTAACAACAATTTTACAGCTGAATCCTTTAAGATGAATGTTTTACTCAGAGATTATATTAAAAGTTACCTTGGCTTCATTGCTTACAACAGGTTTGACAGGGAATTGAACTTCTGTGGCTTTTAATATTGTATTTTCTTGTAAGATATCTTGCTGTGATTGATTGTGGCCAAATGGCTGCAAAATAAGCACATTATTTTTTTCAGGAGATTTATCCAACTACTTTGATTTCATAAATATTTATGCTACAGTATGTTGTTGCAGTGTTAATACAAACTGTCAACCCTTCTGCAAATAAAAAAGTTACAGGCAAGATTTTCTAATTTTTTTGCAAAAATCAATGTACACCACCAAAAAGTAACACAAGTAATTTTCCATGCAGATTCATGTTTTTACAAATGCAATTCACAGTCTACTGAGAACAGGCACCTGCACTAAAACTCTTTAGATCTCAAATCTTTTCCTTACCTTTCTACCATAAAGGCATTGGAAAAAGATTACTCCAACTGACCACACGTCAACCTTATTAGAAATCTTTGGTGGCTCTTTGCCAACTACAAAACACTCTGGAGGCAAGTACCTGGAAAACAAAACATATATTTCATTCTCTAAGTATGGCATCACTAGAACGTGGTCAATTGTCAAACTGTACGAACACTTCAGCTACACATCTCTGAGCTTCGACTGTACAGCTGCCCTACAATCTGCATTCCAACATCCTGCAACCCATCAAAACTGACAATGCAGCTTTTGTACAGTTAGTCAAATAGAGGGGCCTAGTTCACACAAGCACATATACAAACTTTTTTTACCGAAACAGCCAATTATCACTTTTTTTTTTTTTTTAATTGAGACCCCAGGTTAAATATGAACCATAGCCATCTATCAAAGAAAAGAAAAGATGAAAGCCAAATAGGGCATTTTTCAGTAAGGCCTGGTTAGAAATCAAAAAAAAAAGCAGATATGGCTTAAAGGCCCTTTACCCAAATTTTTAATAAAAATGGCAACATTACCCAGAGGGGTATATATGATAGACAAAGGCGATTGTTATTTCTGTCCCTATATTCTGCAGAAAGAGAACTTTATTTAATGAAAGTTGAGGAAGTTCCCATGCCATTCCTGAATTACAGAATAACTGGTGAAATGGAACTTCCTTTACAAAGCAAACAAAACCTTCCAAATGTATTAAGTGCAGTCAAGTATTATTGACTGTAATATTTAAAATTGAAAAAGGCAAAAAATCTATTAGGGCAACTAAAGAACAGGCACTCTTTCGTCAACAGTGTGTAAGACTTAAGTAGAAACTTTGAAGAAATATTTGTAGAAATGGAAATAGGCAGAAAAATGAGATGAAAATGAAATAATTTTAAACAGTATCACAAACTCTCTTCCGGAATACTTGTCTACAATTCTGATTACAACAATCAAGACAAGTGATCTTAAAGTGATACAAATGCAAAGAAGGTTACTAAAATGATCTGAAGAATGAAGAGCCTACATTTCAGGGGAAAAAAAGTGAAGGCTCTGAAAACACCAAGGAGCAAGTACTAGGAAGGGGCCACAACCTACTTGAGGGAGGACAATGTTGGCACAGGAACAAACAAGTATAAACTGGCCACAAATAAATATAGTCTGTAAATTAGAGGATTAAGTTTCTAATGATCAGAGAACTGAGGTTACAGAAGACACTTCAAATCAGATTACTGGGGCCAAAACACTAACTAAATTTAATATAAACATCTAGAAGTTTATAAAAGAGATTATATAACCTAACTGCCTGGGAAGGCAGGTAACTGGACCCAGTCACTGAGGAAATCCCTTCCAGGGCTATGCTGCTGACAGTTTGTGCAATGTACTTTGAACAGACTCATTCCCAACCTCAAACTCACTCTAAGTATTACCCTCCCTAATGAAGATTTTGGGCTCAGAGAAAGTACAAATTAGAAATGGAGAGATTCATCATGAATCTGTAACGATTACAGATCCTTTTTTACTCTTAAGTTTGCAGCACCACTAGTGCCTGAGGCATTCCAGATGAAATCCAAAGGCCAAAATTTTTCTGATATATATTCCTAAAAGAAAACATTTAAATAGGTAAAGCATTAAAAAGAGTAGCAAAACCCTAACACTTCTAAAATGTTTCAACTTGAGTAATCGTTTTTTCACAGCATGTGCACAGTGGCATTTGTGGAAGTAGATGTGCTTCCTTTTCTAAAATCTCTGAAGGAAAAGGCAAAAACTTTATTACATGCAACTCCTGAATACAGGAGGAGGTGCAAAGCAAATGGGAATGACACTGGCTTCTCTGTGAGGAAATGACTTGTAACAACCTGGCCAACACAGGATTTCTAATCCACCCACCCTGACATAAGCCAGCACATACCCAGGCTCAAATAGTTACTGTGCCATGAAGAACCTGCATCTTTAGAGACCAAATTCTAAAAACAGATTTTCTGTAAGCAATGAAATATTTACTGTCATTCCTATGCTTTGGCAGCTCTAAAACTCCAGTGTTTTGGACAAGCATGCAAGTGCACACAAAAAGTAAATCACAGCCGCTGAGCCGTCATTAACCTTTAGGAAGGAAGAGTGAATAGTCTTTTGTCCTAAGGACATTACCTGTTGGTAATCCCTGTCCTACAATTTTCAAGTACTAAGCACCCACACTTAATCATCACAGCTCTGTCAAATGTCTTCAACCACCAGCAGCCAAAGATTAAATATCTGCTTCTTCAGAGGAAACCATGTTTCTAAATCGCAGTGATCACCTCCATATTTATTTATTTATAAATATATACATACACATATAAAGAAAGAGATAAAGAAATAAATAACACACACACTCTTATTTTACTTGCTAAGTTATTCTTCTAACGCTTGGGAATACCAGCATCACAGTACTGGACAAACACCTTTGTTTGTAATCCATGTTAATATTTTTAGTCCTAGTTGTCTCTCCAAATTGGCTTTATAAGACAGCATTTACGAAATTTGAACAA
This sequence comes from Corvus kubaryi, assembly GCF_017639235.1. NCBI lineage: Eukaryota > Metazoa > Chordata > Aves > Passeriformes > Corvidae > Corvus > Corvus kubaryi. The sequence goes on from NW_024581135.1 coordinate 20,152,293, forward strand.
TGATCCAAAGTCTAAACAGCAAAATCAAACCAGGCCTTACCAGTAAGTTCCTGCTCCCTGTGAAGTTAAATCCATTCCATCCACCCCATAGCTATCATCATCCATTATTTTGGACAGACCAAAATCAGTAATTTTTATTTCTCCACATGCTGTTCCATCTACAAGAAGGATATTACCTATTCAGAGAAGAAAAAAAAAAGAAAAATTACTTTAAAAAAAGCTAACAGAATTCATGATTTTCAAAACCAGGTTCAATTTTCAAGAACATCTAACTTCATGAGGGGTGACAATTTTATAGAACCAAAATCATAAAATAGTCTGGGTTAAAAGGGACCCATGACCAAACCCACAATCTTGGTGTTATTACCACCATGCTTAAACCAACAGAGATACATTTACATCATCTTTACATCCTCAAGTCTAGAGTAACTTGACTATGACAAGTTTCTGTGCAGTTTCAGGAACTCTCACGGCTACCATCATGATCTGAAATGGCTCTCTCAGCTGGGAGCTGGCTGGTCAGCAAAGAAACACCAATATGGAGAGAGGAAACACCAGAATGCAGCAGTATACTAGTTACAATGAAGTTTCATTATTTTTCTGGCAGAAAAAATCCTACACTACAGTTTTCATGGTTTGCATATGCCACAAAATTGTGCCAAGAAATTGCTGAAATCCTACAAATCTTACTCCATGTGTTAAAGTTGTACAATAATTTCTTGATGTAAAAATGATTTGATGAAGTTCCTCTGAGAACAAAAACTAATGAGACTAAGAATACATTCTGTACAATTTCATAAGACAAGAGAAACCTATATGAATAGTTTATTACAGAGCGGAAAGCAAACAGCCTAGCACCAAGAATTACTTTATAAACCCCACACTTGGAGTGTAGCAGATTAAAGCACATGAAGAATACAAGCATCATTCATGCAAGGTGGTAAAACAAAGGACGTGGAATAAAGACAAATATTGTTTCTAAAAATATTTATTATTCATTATAAAGAAAACTCTCTGTAAAGTCGTGTTTTGGAGTGCTTATGCTGAGATGCTGAAAGTGATTGATTACATATTTACAGGTTAAAAAAAACATATGGGAAAAATTATTTGGACATAGGCATTCCACAATTACCAGAAAAGACTGAGTCTACTAATGATCTTATCTGTTTATACTGCTAACTACCAATGCATGTACCTATTAGCTATATGATTTTTTCCTACAAATTCAAATCAAAATAATGCAAAATAGAAAAGTTGTAACAAAGATTTTCCACAGAAAAGGCAGATGATTCTGGCAATGAAATTCCAAAGGAAAGTACATACTTTTTCCAGTTGTTTACAATAATCCTAACACACAGAAGATAATTCTGGCATTTTCAGGCACGAATTACAAACAAAATAAAGGATAAAAAATAAATTACATTTTCAGTCGTAATATTTCTCACTTACCTGGTTTAAGATCATAGTGTATAATAGGGGGCTTGATCTCATTGAGATACCGTAGTGCATTTACTATTTGCATTACAATGGACCTAGCTTCTTTCTCTGACATCAACTTATGTTGCTTGAGATAGAAATCCAAGTCATTGCCTTCACAGTATTCTAACACCGTGCAAAACCTAGGGTAGAATTTAGAGAGGCAAAATTAAAGAATGTATCATACTGCACAATCAGAAACACACTACAACCTAGTTTCATTCTGACAAGTTTAAGAATGGCTTGCTTGAATATCAAACTAAATGAACGAAATAGTTAATAGAACACATGGTGGAACTATTAGCGTATGAAAACTGATATAAATTAGAACATTCATACTCACTAAAAGAGAGACTGCATCCATATTGATGAGACATTTTAAAAAGCCTCTTTATTTACAGTAGACACATTTCTCAAAATCAAAATACCTTAACTATCCCTTAAGATGTGACACAATTTCATGCAAAGAGGTGCAGCCCAGTCACCAGGGGCTACACCTAGGCTAGTAATGCTCCTGCTGTCATTTAGTCTTGGAAACTTGTCTAAGGTATGGCAGCCTTTTGACGCTAGTCAGGCTTTGCAAAACACTCTCTTCATCACCTTATAGAAGGCCTGTAATATTTAGCAGACAGAATTCTGCAACTAGTGTGGGGTTTTTTAAAATGTTTTGCCTGAAAGCAAGAACATACATTATTTTTGTTCAAATACTCTTCATTTCTATTTATCTACTATACAGCACTAAAATCCTTGCCAAGTTCTACTTACGTATCTGTATCCAGGGAGAAGTAGTCATATAGTTTAACTATCCGGGGGTGATCCAGTTCTTTGTGTATTCTATACTCTCTGCAGGCATGTCTAAAAGAAGATGGATACGTTAACCTTCTACAGTCAACAAAATGCTATTAAGCTTAACATATGAAGCGTAAGTCATTAATATTTACTTGTGGTAGTTTTCTTTCTTTTCATCCCTCCAGCTTTTGTTAAGCTGGTGAATTTTCACAGCAGCATATCTTTGTTCATAAAGATCAAAAGCCTAAAAAAGAAATGCATGAATATGGGAAAGTTATAACCAAAGGTGATAAAAATAACACCCAATAAAGTGAAAAAAAAAGCTGGCATGTAATTCACAAGTCTATTGACAAGGCTCCTGTCATGCTACCTCCCCTCCACAGGTTAATCGAAGTTTGGTCTACCCATTGCAATCCTTCTACTTAATTAGATCCACTTTTGTCCCCCAAAATTAAATGTACATGGCTCAAAAATCAGATTTATCAGACTCAACAAACTCTACCTTGTATACTTCACTGAAGCCACCTCGGCCAAGTAAATGGAGTAACAAATACCGTTCATTCAACGTGGGGTGATCTTTAAATCTTGAAAGGAAAAAAAGTTTATTCTGTTTAACGTATACAAGTAGCATCTAAAATGTAAATCTCTTAGTATTACTCATCCAATGGACTTTTCTTTTTAGAAACAACATATAGTATGCTGAACAACATTACACGACAAGAAATCTTATGGCATAGCTGTACAACATGACCAATTTTAGTAACTTTTGACTGTTTACAAATACTACCACAACACTGTCATCAAAACAGTCAATCCTGGCAAACATTTAGTTATTTTTCTCTATTTTTTTTGAGGATAAGAAAAGCATGCTTAAATTTAAACATGTGGTACACGCGTCTCTCTTTGTTGTGCCAAATTTTAGAGAAGTCTCACAATTCATCTTTCTGGATCAAACAACAAGGACATTCTTCTAATTCACACAAAACATGACCAGATATGTTGTATATTACTGCCTCTTTTTAACAAAATGGATTTTATATAACACTAAGTTAAAACAAATAGAAAGAAAACACACGAAATAACTATCTGTGCTTACTCTAAGCAAATGCAAAGCAAAAACACTTCTTCCTAATACAAAATGATGCTGCCAGACCAAGAAAAAGGACCATGCTCTCTTTCCTGAAATATACAGAAGACAAAATACATTCTTCCATACAATCAGAGGGAAGGGATGTGAATATTCATCACATTTTTAGTAAAATGATGAGACAGCTATATTCATGAATCTAAGGCAAGCTGCCACTTATATTCCATAGAAAACTTTAAAGAAGGGTTCAGGGCCAGTCTGCCAATAGCTCATCCCATCCTTCCATATTCTCTAGAGTTCTGGAAGTATGGTCATAGGTAGTCAAGTATTTAAGAGCAGATGCCTATTTCTTGCTTGCTATGCCCCTTTTAGAAATAAAACTTTCTTTTTCATTCACTATGAAGATACATATTTCAATGCTAAATATTTTTTAAAGAAACCATAAACAGTAATTAATACATTCAGTGTAAAACAAATAACAAATTTAGAGGCAAAATCATTAGGCAGTTGATGTCATGTGACCAGTAGCTCAATTCTTGAAAACTACACTCAACAAATTTAGATTCGTATTTTTCACGTGTGTACCTCCAGTAGGGCCAACCTTGTGAATCTTACCACCTTTCCTCTTCACTGCTTTTGCTACCCTGTGTGGCTCTCCATGGCTCAGAACCTGCACCCCAACATCACATGGGCTCCAAAGCCAGACAAGGAAGCCCTAACCTGCACTCTCAACTTGTCCCATTATTCCAGTGCAGTTGTAGACATACAAGTTTACCCATGGGTAGATGGACTTGTTGCTAGAAAATGGATTTGCTTTACACCACAGCTGGAAGCGGAAATCCCAACAGGATTTGAGTCAGAATGCAATAGCTGCTTTGCCTGAGAATCCCCTCCCTTACCAAACAGCTACATTGCCAGGACATGCTAGGAAAGATAGCAGGGGCTACAGACCTAAATCACTTCTCCATTGCTTTTCTCTTCTACATGATGACTATAAGCTGTGGCTTGGCCACTTGGTAAATACTTGTCTAAACTACCACAAAAACATGAATACAGTTTAAAGCTTTTCATTCTGTACCATAAAATGTGTCAGCATTGACTGCAGACAATGAGTAGTGAAGCTGCACTATTCTGCTTGTCCATGTCCTGTAACTGTTTTCAATTGTGACTGTAATTTGGGCATTCTTTGCCCCACATATGTAGGATTTTCACAGTCAAAGCCTGTCAATTTTTTGTGCCATTTATTCCTTATTGTTGAAGGATCCTTTTTTAAAAAAAATCTAAACCTGTTCTAATGCAAACAACTGAAGATTAGAAAAGATTGTCATTTAACCTGCTTGTTTATTTGTTGTAGGACATTTATTTAAAAATAATATTATATTTTTTAATTTTAAAATATATTATATATTTTTAAAAAGAAAATACTCTGCCATCAGTATGTAAGTACCAACACCCATTATTCTTCATATCCAAACCACAACACTAATTTAGATATCAATTAGCACTAAAACTACATGGTAACAAAAAATTTCTGTATTACTGCATGGTAGGTACCATCAGAACAGTTAGGCACAATTTCACATATTTTTCTTTTAATGTTTAAAACCCTTAGTAGTGTATGCATAATTCTATTGTGTCTAAAAAGTAAAAAATAAAATCCTGAAGGCTTAAGACTACTGTTTCATGAACATTTCCTAGTGCAGAAAGCGAGAAGTCCAGTCCCACCATGTCCTTTCCCCCTGGCTCATTCCACCCTTGCACTGCCCTCTCCCCTCATGGCAGAATAGACATTTTTGCAGCTGGGGCAAAGAACTAGACCAGGAAATTGATTCTGGATTAAAATTAATCCAGAAAAATAAACCACAGTAGCTGGTTTTAATTTGGATCAATTTCCAGCATCAGTTCAGGAAAGAAATGCAAGCATGTGAAAGAAAACAGGGCTAAGTAGCCAGGGAGAGGTAGAACCAGTTCCTTTCAAGCAACAGTGCCAGCTAGAAGCGTTGGTAAAACTGTAGTGTATTTGTCACCATGGAAAACAGATTTAGCCTTTAAAGTTATGTAATTACTACTTTCAAAACTACACAGTAACAGTTCGTATTATTAGCAATTCAACATTGTGATACACTGCCATTCAAGGTGAAATACAAAGTAGCAACATAAGGCTTTTTCCTCCTAGGTACCTATACCTAGTAGGAATGAAACCACAGTGCTGCAAACACAAAACTAATTTTAAGTGCAGCACAAAATTGCTGCTGGTGCATCAAACCTCCCAGCCATTTTCTTGCATTATTGTCAGCTAAGTGAACTGCATTAAGTTGTCTCACAAGTATTTTTTTTAGCTTAGTAATATGGTCAAGCAAGTTTCAGCTCTTCACTATAAGCAGTGTAGGTATGTTATTTCTTGCATATTCAACAAAAAAATTAATCAATTTACCAAATTGTAAGAAACTTGTAAATAAATTGGTGTTTAAAATACATATATAAACATAGAACCAAAAAGAAATTATGAGCAAGTCTCTCTTCTGCAGGTAAAATGTGATATTAGAGAATTGCTTTAAAAACAGACATGCAAAATTAAGACAGTAAAGACTCTTACTGTGAATTATCTTCATTATTTATTCTTTTCAGTTCTCTTATGTGAAGATTTCTAACTCTTTCCAAACGTTCAAGTTCTGCTTGTATTTCAGCTTCCTCCTGCAAATGAAAAGAAGGAAATATAAAAGCTCATTTACTTCCCATTTGAAAAGGGTATTTTTACCCCTGCATCAATACTAGTGGTGATGGAGGAACATTACATTACAAAACCCTGCTGAACTAGAAGAAAGCACTACTTTTCTGTTAAAGCCAGAAAAATTCAGAAGGATAAGGCAAAAGCCTGTTTCAAGAAATTTTTCTGTTCACGAACCCACAGGTAATGGGATGTTCATGTTTTGTTCTGCACTGTAGGGATGCTATTTGAAATGAGAGGCAGCTGGGTTTTGTACCTCAGCCAAGGAGATAAATTATCTGGGAAGCGCTCTGAAATTGATGTACAAAAAAAGAAAAAACTGAGATATGGGCAATTATAGATTCTGTACAAACCAACAGATTATGAAAAGACATTTAAAATATTTTAAGGCTGAAGTGCAAATCAAGTAAAAGAATAAAAGAGCACATCATTACAGCAGAAACATTCTTAAGGTGCTGATACAAGCCACCAAAACCAATCTAATTTGAATAGATTTTTCCATTTGTGTCTTATTAAAATTACAAATGAAGAATGTGTATTGCATAAGATTTTAAATGCAACTTCAAAAGAAGCGTGTCAGGTAGGAGCACATTCTTTAATTTCAGCGCTTAAATTTATCTCATCTTTATGCTATGCATTAGGAAACAATGAAATAATTATTTATTCAGGTCCTCTAAAATTGTAAAGAATTCATGATGCCTAATTTGTGGAAACCTATATATCTATACTCAAACTGAAACACATACTCATTGAAAGATACTCTAGACAGGGTTATATTATTTCAGAGTTAGTGCCTCTAGAGCTTGAAAATTTGAAGAAAGGGGAGACAAAATTAGTCCATATCAGAAAGCTCATAATTATGGAATTATTTTAGCTAAAAAGGAAAAAGCAGGCCTGGCATCTGATACTTTTTTTTTTTTTAGTAGCAGCACCCCTCATCATCTCTTGTTATCTTGGCACAGCCTTTTGCACAGCCACATGGTATATCAAACTGGTATACTAATCAATCTTTTCTTGAAGAGAAAAAAAAAACAAACAGGAAAAAGAAAAGAAAAAAAGAAACTAGCATCATAAAAAAACACGTATTTGTTTTTTGAAAGAAGCTAGATCAGTTCTCCAGTTTATTCTCTGACTGTACAACCTAGTGGTGCTGGTAAAAGCAACAGGGCATCAAGCCATGGCACAAGGGGATGGAGGCAGAAGTCAGCAAGGTAGAGAGAAAATGCCATAAAGTTAGTATTTTCATAAACCTGTATCCTGAAACAACAACTGTATTTGTATGATCTAAAACACATATTAAATGACTACATATCCAATGAATGGAGGAGTCTGGACTAGATGATTTCAGTGGATATTCTGAACCATCCCCATAAGCTATGGAAGACTCTTCTCATCCCAAAACATGAGATGAACCTCCACCCAGAAAATGAAAATCAAATTCCTAGTAATTTAAAAGCTGGACTAAGTAGCACTAATCTGCGAGCAGACCTGGGTGGACCATTTATTCTTCCTAAGAGACAATGTCAAGAGTTGGGTTTTTTCCTGTTTATATAATATTAAACTCTTTTTTCTATATTTAGATGCATCCCTGCAGTTTTCTGTTAAATACCTTGAAATGACAGGCAGTTCCTCATAACCCAGTAGTCCTTTATAAAGAATTTTAGTCCTTCTGCCCTCACAAAAGGCCACACACTTATACACACAATTGTCGATGTTCTTCCCAAAGACTAACAAAAAAAAATCATCAGTTATGCCTCTTTTGGACCTTTTTGTTCATATATTATGCAATTCAGCGGTTCTCAAAATGTGGTTCATAGGCCAATGTTAAGTCCAAAGAGAATTGGCTGGTTGCATTGTTTCCAGCTGTTATTTAGGACACTCAGGCTGTGAATACCTTTAAGCAAGAATGAACTAGCTTAGCTGCCTCAGGTCACTGCTATATAAAAGGAAGTGAGAAAACAAGAGCCTCTCTCCAGGACCAAAGCAACTAGCTGGAAAAGAATTTCCTGGGTAGCAGTAGGAAAAGAAAACTGGTGGTGGCAGCATGTACAGGGCACCAAAAATAAGAACACCAGGAAAGCATCTCAAGAGTGAAAAGGAAGAGGAGCAGTCAGCAAAACAGCATATGCTGAAGGAAGGAAGAAAAAAAAAAGTAAAAGGAGAAGCAGCACAGGGAAGAAATACAACCATGTAAAATGAAGGTAACAAAATTGGTTTTCCTAGTTAATGACAAAATTTGTATCAGACATAAGAATTATAATGTAAGAATGTATTTTTATTATTTTTTTCAGATATAATCAAATATGATTTGCTAAGAATAACATTTGTTTCCTCTCTGGCATTTAGTCAAGGAACTTCCTTCTTTTGCAAAGTACTCCAGCATTGATGCTCAAGGTGAAACCAAAATTCCAATATTAAATAACCATGTAACATAATTTCATCCATCATTTGAAATTTCCATTAGACTTCCATAAAGTTAAAGTATGGAAAAAACCCCTACAGAATTTCCCAATAGAATTTCATGTGAAGCTGGAGCTTCTAAACCATTAACAATGAAGAACTATGTTGGCAGTCTACTTCACTAGTGCCAGCAAATTATATGCAGATTTCCTACTACAGATTCAAGTACTTTCCTGTCATATTCTTTAGAAACAGCTGCAGCTTTCTCACGGGGCCCAGTTCAGATTATTATAGCAGGATTTATAACAGGTGGCTTGTACATTTGAAGGGAACAGGCCTGAAAAAGACTCTTGCAACATTTCAAGGGAAAAAACACTATGACCTGTTTTGACTCAACTTGGGAACTACTACTCAGTAGACAGAAGTACTTTTCTTTAAATTTTGTTGAGGTATTTCTGTCTGCATCAACTGCCATTCCTTTTTTACAGGTTACTCCTCAAAATCTTTGCTTAAATGAGCAATAGTTTCTTCATGTAATAACTATCTCACTACACAGATTTATTAGAATAATAGGCTTCAAGCAAGGAGTTTTTTTCAAAAGTCAGAGACTAGAGTAAGATATCTGACTGCAAAATAATTTAAGACACAGAGAAAAGATTTTCCATAGAAGTAGGAAAATTATATTCTCTTGTGATAGGTAATACGCTGATAACAACTTAAGTGAATACTGCAGATGATGAAAATGTTATATTAATTCAGAATTGTGAATTGAACCTTTTTAAAGGCCAAAAAACAAACATAAAAAGCCCATACATCAAACTTGGTTGGCTCACTGAGCTCTCAGGAGAGAGCTCAGAAAGTAGAAGGGGAAGAGCAGGATTGATGGCATCATCACTGTTAGCACTCTTAGAAGGATTTAAGGAACTAGTACAGTGTTTCACTGGAGGAACTCACTACTGCTTCCCTGTAATCCCAGTGTTTATGGAAAGTTGCACAAACAGAAACAAAAGGAGCGCCACTACTAGGCATTAAGTAGTACAGCAATTTTAGTATTAGGTTTTTTAATCAGCTCTCAACAAGCTGTTTATTTTGATAGTACTCACTTTTATGGGTTTGGTTGTAATTGAAAAAACATACCTTTTTGAGATGTCCTAATCGAAGTTTGAAAATTTCTTCCTGTTCATGGTACTCTGCTAGAGTCAAACTGAAAAATGAAACAATCATGTAATTATAGCTTTTATACAGTGGCAAACAAAACAATAGCATTTTTACTTAAAAACTACAGTATATCCAGTATCTATTTACTGCCACTAGAAGTACATTTTTGAACCATCTGAACATTTTGGATTTGTCATTTCAGGGTCAAAACATACTTACAGAATAGCCTGTGTCTGGTATTCTGCAGTATTAACTGCCTCTCCCACAGAGCCATTTCTGTTCTTCCAGATAGCCTGTTAATTACCTAGTTGCATCTTGAATTGTATCACCATCCCAGTTCTTAGCTGATGCTACTCCACTGCTTGGTTCTCAACTCTAACGCATTCAGAAATTAGACAAGATTGATAACATGGGATTTCTGAGCTGTGATTTACAGAAGGGAGTGCAAACCATACATTTCAAGTTCACTAGCACTACATTTTGCATGAAACCACAAATTCACCTTTGAATTCACACGTGACTCTCTTGCTTGTTCTCTTTTCATCTTTGTTTTCTCAACAATTTCTGGCTACAAATAATTCAGTGGTCCCTCACTGTCTATAGACTTGCTTGGACATAAAGTCAGTTACCATCCAGAAAATCTAGACTGTTTGCACAGATTAGTAACAAAAAACCTGCAAACTGGCTGCATGCAGTATCCATCTGATAAACAAAAAAGACAAACCACCCAAAAAATAAACCCAAGACAATTAAGTTCCAGATAAGGAATCATGCACATAAGAGGAAGAGAAATAGGGGATGGGGAAGGAGAAAGAGGTATGGCCTCCTTGAAAGGGTTCACACAAATCCCTACAAAAGAAATAAAAATTACACTTTTTATTGTTTTGCCTAGACCTAATACTTCTTGCATGACACAAAGCTAAAATTCATAGTATAATACGTTCTCACAAAGTCCGTATTTCTGTGGGTTCAACTATCAGCTGGGAAGATAGAGTGGTTAGAAGGTGGTGGTTAGACCAAGGTGGTTAGAAGGCTATATATGCTGCTTATATTTCAAGTCTGAAGACTAGAATATCTTGAGAATCACCAGTAGTTTTCCCAGAGGTGAGGGACACTAATTCAGATTTTTCTTACAACAAATGCCAAGCAATTTCAATAAGCCTTGCCGAAATCTAATAGACTATAAGATTTCTTCCTCCCTTTTAAACTTCAAGTTCACCACACTTTTCAGAGTTCTAACACCTGTATTTTTATTGCATCTTAGAAGTTGTTGATAAAGGAGTGCATCTTTTTCAGATAAAATCTAGTGGTTCTGAAGCTTTCATAGAGCCCTTTCCATTCCTAAACACTGAATTTTCCGGCCCATTTTCTGATTTGACCAGGACAGAAAACTGATTCAACCAAATCTCAGTGAAATTACTGAGGGTTTTTTTGACCAGAGCACCTAAATTTTCAAGGAATTGGAAACAGCCTCACAAGACTATAGTTATTTTATCAGCCTTCTGGGTCTGTAACATATAGAAAACACTCAGGCGACAAAAGCACCCATCATCACATCCTGTCAGAATCTGAGAGGGAAGCAATCGCTTCTTTTAAGACATGTCATACAGAGTTACCCTGCATCTTTTTTTCCTTACTGGAATTCAGAGCACTCTTGTATTACAGTCAATAGACATCCCCAAACACTCTGAAGGCAATGGAGGGAGGAAATTTGCCTCTCCAAGAAAGGCAAAAGGTCTCTTACCCCCAGATTTTGGGGCCTAACATTTATATTCTTTTCCTAGCAGAATCTCCTCTGGGCTTAGACAATGTATGCTACATCTTAAAAGAAGAGGTATCAAAGCAAATGTGAAATGGGTTGTCTCAATAGCTAGGAAAGCTGGCAATGCACTTGGACTTTGTACAGTCCAAGCAACATCAAGAAATGTAAGAAACAAATGCTCCAATTCCAGCTGTAATACATCTGCTACCACTACCAAAGAGATCAACAAGACCATGCTAGACAACTCACAACAATATGCCTGATACTTTTTCAATACTTCTATTAAAACAGAGAACTACTCTAATATGGATTAAGTTCTCAGTTAAAAAAAGACAGGATCAATGCCAATGTGTACAAGGTTGAATATTGTTTCCAGATTCTTGTCTACAGTAGAAATCACAGGTTTGTGCATTTCCAGAAATACAGATAGTAAAGTCTGTCTTTCTCAGGAAGAAGAATAAGTATTTAGGTGGCTTTGCAAAGCTGAACCACCAGTAAAACACACTCAAAATATGAAGTTTATGACATGACCTACCAGAACTTTCAGTGAACACTGAGAGTCCTAAAACCACAGATCCCCTTAAAAACTAACATTATATAGAAAATCTGGTCCTTTTTATAAAACCCAAGGTGTCCACAAGGAGTTGTAACAAAGTGCCTAGACAGCTCTAGCAAGTATCGCCTTTCAAAAAGTCCTGAAATAGCCCTCTTGGGCACAGAGCACAACATGGACGTCATACTGAAAACATTAACATTCAAAGTCACTCTTTCCATGTTTCTGTGCTATAACCCAATAAATGATTGTTTTCCATTTTTCTATTTCCTTACAAATCTAACTCTATTAGAAGCACAGCATGTTTCACAGGAATCTAAAACTGTCATTACTGACCACCACATATTGGAGGAAGGCATATAAAACAGAGCTGTACACAGATATAGTCACTTTGGATTTTGTTCATTTACTTCTGAAAAACAAAACTTTAATGTCTCATACTTGGTAACACCTTTTTTTAGGAGATTATTAGTTTTTATCTAAAAATATAGTGTACTCTGTATTAAAATAGCACACAACAAACAGCAGTAAGCCAATAACAGCGTGCATATTGTCTGTTTTCTGGCTGTAGGCCACCAGCCCACTGCACAGTCTGAAAACATCCTACCAGCCTAGAGACTGCTCCCCATCAGCCCACCACTTTCCACCTGCATCCACTCACCACCACACCTTTTGCAGGGTAGTGGCATGCTGGAGGCACCTTCTGAAAACAGAATTACAGAATCACACAATGTCTGGGCTGGAAAGGACCTTAAAGATCATCTAGCTCCAACCCTCCTGTCATGGGCAGGGATGCCACCTACTGATCTGGTTGCTCAGAGCACCACCAAAAGCACCTACTAGACACCATGGTTTCCTGCAGAAGGGGTTGCTCCTCCATCACCTGAGACACACAGGTCTCAGCAGACATGGAAGGAGAAAGGTTGAGGAGCACAGGGTAGGGACGTCAACCAGGAACAAAGCTGCTGCCATCTTAAGCTGGATAGTCAGGCCTGGTGGGGCTAATCTGAGAAGCACTGGGGAAGAAGGGCAGCTGGGAACAGGCTGCATGAATTAATGTGGCAACAGTCTGCTCCTGACTATGATCATCTCTGCACAAAACTACTGTACAATGAATGCTGTATTTTAACTGTCTGCAGCCAAATAAACTCTGAAACACATGCAAAGGATTCCTGAAATTCCCCAAAATGCGCTGGACATATTCTGTGCATGTAGCCTAATTCTCCTGTGACATGTAGGACCAGGATGTGCTACTTTTACCTATTGCTGGATAGCTTTCCTGGCCCAAAAGGCTTGACTACTACCAATTCAAACTATTTTTTTTAAATTAGCGAAAATAGGCCTTTCAGACTCCTATATTTTCACAACCAAATTTCAAAGGTTGTTGACACAATATGCATGGGTAGACATAACCAGTCTTCTTTTTACTTCTTCCACACAAGTTCAGACAAAACCTGTTTCTATGATCAAAATTCTTTTACTAGTGGGTACAGACAAGACAAAAAACCCAAACTAGCCATGTGTTCCTTGGTTTTCACCATGATAACGCCTGGTACATTTATAAGCATCTCTCCTCCCACCTCTTCCCAGCTGGAAAATCATCCTGGATATACAGGCACAACAGAATGCAGCCATGCTTCCAGACAGTCATATACACATCCAATACAAGTTTTCTGGCTACAATTTCTGAAGCTCTTCTCTTGTGGTCCAAGCTTATTCTCACTCCAGTTCCCCAAACTTCTACAAGGACAAACAAACTTCAACCAAGTAAAAAACTTTCATGACGTCTTTTCACCCATTGTTTCCATGTTTGCCTTAGAAAGAGATTGCCTCAGGAAAGGAGCTGTCTTTACTTATCCAGTAATGCCTGGACACAGTGTTGGCACTTCAGCCTGAAAAAGTTCCTGAAAATATTTTTATTTGTTCCATACAGAACAGAATGCTCCTACTGAATGATGCATTTGTTCAGCCACAGTAACAAACCCAGCCAGCTCTCTCTGCTATCCTAATCCAAATTGCATGCAGGGACAAGGATGCATACAGGCTACCATGGAGGAACTGGGAAGCACTTGAAGAGGTGACTGGGAAGTGAATACAACTGAAATGACTGAAGCTGCAGAGGAAGGATTTCACCATCTAAACCAAATAAAACATTGCTCCTAGAAGTAATTGTCTTGCGAAAGAAGAGCTGCTTCCAAAAAGTGGGAACTAGCATTATAATCTCACAGAATCCTCTCTCATGCCTCCAAAAAACTTGGAATAGAGTTTTCAAACAGATTTTTCTCCAGGGCTAAGGTGGCAACCTCTACTTCAAATAAATATTTTTTCTTTAAATACATTTCAATTTATTTGTTTCACATAAGACTAATAAAATTAGTTTGATCAGTACAAAAGAAAACTCTCAAAATTGTAACTACTTTTTAGTTTTGGCTTAGGCCACAAAAAGGGAAAGAATGATGGAAAACCAGAACAGTGTTTAGACTCATCTGTTCCACGTTACTTGAAACACCAAGCCACCATTCATTCAAAAGACACTGGCAAGCTGGCCACTTTTATACCAATAACTTCTGAGCAAAATTCTGCTTTTACATTCCTATCAGAGACTATAGTATATTCAGCTAAACTAAAATAATGCTCTTATTAAGAATGCCTCAGGCAACACCTTCAGTCTGCTTCAAAATAGTTGACACCTGTTTGCAGAAAAAGCTTCAATACTACTGATTGTTACAAAGCTATAGATCATTTTGTCTTGTCAATAGCAGAAGCTGGAGATATATCTTAAAGCAAACAATGAAGTGGTAAAGACAGCTGTTGGTAATAACTCCTAGCAAGTTGTTTGCATGTTTAAAATAGACCTGCCCAATCACTTGCATATATGTTGTACTGATTCACTACTGGTTTAGTTCACTAATCTCAAGCAGCTCTGCATTTCCTCATGCCTCATATAAACAGAACCTTTTCCATTTGACTACACTAATTAAGATCATTACTGCCAAAGTAATGCAGAAACAGTGATAAGCATCATCTAATAGGAGAGAATCACATAGAGCACATGATAAATTTACTCTAAAATGGAAGTGCACAATTAATGTTTTCCCAAGATACACAAAACATTTAATTCTCTACTGAGAAGCAGAAAGGAGTCAACACATACTACTACTAGACAAAGTTATAGCAAATCCTAAATACAAAAAAACCCTTTCAAGTAAAGGCCTAAGAGCATGATGTGACTAAATGATTCTGTGATCTCAGGATGCATTACAGATCTTCTCAAAGATCTGAAACAAAATTTATAAGCTTACGATACAGGCAAGTAATCTCATATCTAGATTATACAATGATCAAACTATGATACTTAAAGGCAAAACAGTTTTGATTCAATAACTGCTTACATTCATGCTAGCGTTAGATACAAAAGGACAATTTTGATTGTTCTCCTGGTGATTCCATAACAAGCATGCATTTTCATGTGTCATTTAACATGTAACTGGTTAAGTCAGATGAAATGAAAATTTGTGGTCTTTAGTAAATTGGAAATTATTTTACCATGTAACACCAGAAAATATTCTGAAGTTTATTACCAGGAATTCATCTTGTCCTACTTAAAAATTAGAACGTTGTCTGTATTTTTCCCCAAATTTATATTTTGTCATCTCTCAAAGCAGCAATAAGATTATGGGAATATAACGAGCCAAAAGCTAGCAAATAAAAATTTCTGTAAATTTTCAGACATTTTCCATTACTTAAATGTTACTTTTAGTAACAGGAGGGATTACATTCAAACACACAGGTATTTTTAACATCACAGCAATATTTACTGTACTATTCAGAAGTATTAATTATGGTCTGAGAAGAAACACAGGCACTAAGCATTACTAAAAAGTCACAATGAGCAATGACTCTTCAGCTCTCTACCAAAACACAAGTAATGCTAACCAAGATTTGCCTACATTGCCTTACTACTGTATTTTCATATTTTTGTCACAGCACAACAACTTCACAATGTGAATTTTAAGAATGATGCATTATGCAAAACACACGCAGCTGTCTTCAAAGGGATGGTCCAAATGTATGTATTTTGCAGATCTAACCAGAGCAATTTATATACCCTCCATCCCCAGAGGTATAAATTACTGCCTCTACACGAGAAGTGACAGGTGACCATGCTCAACACAGGTAGCTTACTTCTGCAAAGTAACACAGATTAATTTGCTAGTCTTTTTAACCCTAATTATTTACTTAAAAATAAACTAGGAACAGATATACTATCAGCTGCAGCCTCTTAGCAGTAAGGGCAGTAACTAATACCATGGGCAGTAACTAATACCATGAAGCAGCAATTTCATAAAATATTCAAATTAAACGTCAAGAACACATCTTTGTGTGCCTTTCTGTCTGCAGGAAAAAAATGTCCCCAGAAAAAAAGAGAGTTCTATAATAAATCACAATTTTTATGTTTCAATGACAAAAAATTTCAACACTGTCAATATGTGAAATGAGATCAGTAATTCTGACAGTTGATCTTGGGATGTAGCATTCAGAAGGGGAAAAAGATATTCTTTCCATTTGTTTTAAGACATGTCTTCAAATACTAAAGGCTGAAAGAAGCTTTTTTGTCAACTAAATACTGTTATATGGAAAAAAAAAAATCTCTGTCTAAAGGAGGAGCTCTTAAACCAATGTGGATAAAGAAAAGTTCACTTGGTATCAGCGACATTACAAGACTAAGAAGCCAGGATAAGAACACTTCTAGATCAGGATAACGTAAGGAACATTGCCTAACCCCAGAATGGGCCCTTCTCTGGTGACTTTACCAAAAATAAATTGTGCAATTGTACAACAACTTCATAGACAGTGGTGCAAATTTCCCTAACATCAGCAAGTTGTTAGTGAGAATATAGCTGCTGAATATACCGAGTGTCTTTTTATGCTGTTATTTGAATAGAACACACAGAGACAATATCTGAGAATTTATGTAAAAGACTGATTGAAATGTTAAACTTACAGCTGTGGTAAATTGGGTCTAACAAAGGGATCGTTTTCTGCCCCATTCACAGCTTTATTTTTCCTCTGCTTGGGTTCAGAATTGGCAGATGGTGCCTGAGAATTATTTGTAGTTGGAGGCTTTCGCTTGGCCAGGAGCTTTCTTTGCCTTTCAATGTCTTCCCTTTGTTGATTCACCCACTCTTGCTGCCTGCAAACCCCAAAAAAAGCTTTATTAAAGTTTCATCAATTTGCATTTTTTGAAGAACTATCTTTTTAACTGCTAAGGCATTTAGAAATTTTAGAAAACTTACTGTACATGTGAAAATAGTTCCTAGGAGAAAGAATACCAGTGTTCTTCATGAGGTGGAAAAATTTTGCTCAAGTTATGGCACAATTTACTTTTTAAATATAGGGTCGTTTCAGGGTGTTTTGTTTGGTTGGGGTTTTATGTTTTTTGTTGTTTTGGGGTTTTGTGCATGTTTGTTTTAGGGTTTTTTGTTTTGTTTTTGAAAGTGTTATGCATGACTTCTGCACTAGAAAAAGAAGAAAAAAAAATCTGATGACGGTGGATACCTTCTTTTATACCATAAATAATGCCCCCTGACAGCATCAACAGAGAGTACCTGATTTTTAATAGGCCAAATACGGAATGTGATCTGGCCGTTCCCAAATAAATCATCAGTTTGGTTATATGGCAAAGGATTACAATTACAGCTTTTATGCAAAGCATATCTACAGACTGTTTTTAAGACTGTTGAGAAAAACAGTGTCCTAGGCAATCCCACAATGCTAAGACTAAATACTGCCCTTCAAAAACCACAATCTTGGTGAATTACTTTTAAAAATATATGTATCCTTCTATCTATATACGTGTATCTCCAGTGAATCAGACTCATTACCAAAGAACACCTTTGGAAGCACTGCATAATTATTTTACCACCATCTCTGACAGTCTTGCGAAGTCCTTTTCCTTGGCCCTGTCTCTGCTGAAAGAATTGCTATGGCAGCTCTTTTCCAGGTGGTTGTTCTCCCCCATCCACTTGCACTACACTCCATCTGAGGCTGCCAGATTCTTCACTGCTCCTTCACAACACTAAAGAGCAGGATGCCTGACAAAGCTGCTGCCATGAGGATGTGCAGGTAGCACCTGTGTGACCAGTGAGAACTTCACAGACCTCATCTGTGCCAATGACTACCAGTGATACATGGTTAGCTTCCTGAAAAATCACTGATTTAGTTTTATAGCTCTTTCCATCAGCTGAGTTCAATAATTATGTGCTGCTTATTTACTATATTCATGCTTTTCGAAAGATAGTTACAACAAAGTGAAACCAAGCTGTTTTTTAAAGACACAAAACCTTAACATTCCCTCAGCCGACTAATGGAGTTCTATACTCTATTCTCAGTTTTCAAAAGGCAAAGCAAACTACAACATATGAAAACCTGCTTCAATCCTAGAACATTAGTAATAAAAAAATCCACTAGAGGGAAGTAACAATTAGTGAGAATTTTAAGAACATAGCATTGACTAACTTCACAAGATTTTGAAATGCAAAGCCATCTGTCCACTGTTCAGTAAATGAAGCACCATGACGAACTGTTGTAAAATGCCCCAGGCGTAATCTGTCTTGCATGCTCTTCTCTCTGCTTGCCAGCTTCTCCTGTGTGCTCTAAGAAAACAACAAAAAAATTTTCATATTTAGTAACACGAAAGTGTTCAAAAAGTCAGTAAAACACTCAGGGTTTTTCTTCCTCCAACAGCCTTTTAAGGCAAGGATAAGAGTAGAGTAAATGAAAATATCTTGTAGTATTTACTCGATTTATTTTAATTTCTACAGAACTCAAGCATCTGCAGTTGTCAGAATGAGTACTAGAGGATGATTTATGCAGAAAAAAAAGAACCTGAGTTTGGCTCAGTTTTCCCACAAAGTTTGCTACTCTTCGTCATTAAAAAACCACTTTATTTGTAAATACAGAAAAACTGATAAGAGTATCAGCATCACAGAGGATATAATTAAGATTCTATCTGTACATGTCTACTACAACACAGGAGCCAACTTAGATATCATAAAGAATGCACCTACTATACTTAGCCTGGAAACTTATTTCCTGGAAACAGAGCATCTGTGTTACTACTTGCACCAAAGTGACTTGGGGCAGGGACCTGTATGTGGGAACACACTGTGGGCAGGCTTAACTGCAATCAGATATTCACTTGCAGTGACAGAAGCAGATGCCCTTCTCAGAACCAGCACTGCTACCAGAAGCATCCTTGGGATGTGACAACTGAGTCTGCCTAGTCTCTTCAGAGAGGAAAGAGCACTGTGAACACCTAATGCAAGGAAACCTCTCTAATTGTTACAAATGCTTGCTTCATAAGAAATGTCTGTGGTCCAAAATCACACACACACAGAATGAGAAGTTGTCAGAATTAAGGATCTTTTTGCAAACAGACTGAAGAAGGGCCTTTCACAAGAAACATCCCTTGTGGTATTCTCAGTCTGAAGGTATCCATCTACTATCATGCCAAACAGATCTGATGCATCTTTTCCCGGCATACCCCTCATGCTTGAACTTAAAAAGATCTGCAATAATTTATTTATGACATGCTAGTGAGGAAACTCCCCCTAATCCTCCAATGGCTCACTTTTTGCCATTGTGTATGACAGCAGCATCCAGCAGCTAGCACTAGGGAAGGCACTTGGGCTGTTTATCTTAAAATTTTTTGTATCCGGATTTGTAATAACATGATTTTCTATTAACTTTTTAAGATTCTTTTTTTAGATGAGGCTATTTTAAAGAAGAGGGAGAGAAACAGGGTATCCTTGTCTTCTAATAAATTACTGCTAGTTTAAATATAATGGGCATGAAATTAAAAAAAAAAATCTTTCATTTAATAGTATGAAGGCAGTCATCTTCATCTCCTTTTTTCCAGTAATTCTGAGCTAACATGGCATTTTAGCATTTTACATCAAAAAATACCTTAGCCACTTAAGTGTCTCACAAAGAAATATTATCCATCTCCTCTCCACAATAGATTATGTTTAAAAATTCTTTTATCCACTGTGGATCTTACAATTTGTCCAGAAAATACACCATATACTAATTTCTTAACTTTTATGCTTTGCTATATCTTGAATTCCTTACAATGGGTAAATCCTTAAATTAAAAAAGCTACGTTTTCCACAAATCTCAAAAAGGCTAAACATTTTATGTAGCTTATTCAGGTTTATAAAAATACCACCAGATAGAGATCATGGATATGAAGTTTCAATCTCAAGCAACTAATGTGAAAAAGTTGAAGTGAAAATGAGGAATCATAATGGAGTTTTACTGCAATGTCCCACCTTGTATCACATAGATTTTAAGATCAGTAAACGTACCTTTTCAATTAGAAGCTTCTTGCTCATTGAAATACATTTGTTTAACCTTTCTTTGTATTTTTCAAGTAGTTTTTGTTGTTCATCTATTTGTCTTCTAAGATCACAATTAGCCTAATAAATACACACAAAATATGAAGAGGTACACTGAAACGCTATTTTTTAAATCAGCTGTCACAGAAAATAAGTACATCTACTTTTACATGACTAAAGTAAGGAACACACATAAACACATCTATTTATCTAAAGAAAGATTTTATTTCACAAATTTATCCCAATCTGCAGGAGGATGCCTAGCTTCTCTTATTTCCTTTACATTGTCCTGCATTCTGTATTACAGAGCATTCAGCATATAGAGAATATATAAAAGCTCTGTACCAATCTCTTGTTCAGATCTCCACTGAGGGCTCGACTTTCATTTAAAGAGAAAGTTTAAATTTTATATATGATTTCTGAAGTCATGTGAATCCTGACATCTTCAATTTAAAAGAAAGCAAAAATTTACAATGATAAAAGTTTCAATTATCTGAGTAGGAAGTTTAACAAATTTCCTTTGCTCCAATTATATTTAACTTATTACCTTAAAAATCCCACAACAGTATTATTTTTATTAAAATAAAATTTTAAAAGAAAATTTAGGGTTGTCTATCCCATACTGTTGAACATGTGCTAAAACAGTCTACATATAAAATTTCATAGTATATGACTGCATGGGTTAATATTTTTATGTATTGTGCATACGTATGTACACATACAAACACTAAACAAACTTCTAAATACAAGTTTGTTTCATATTTCATATTTCTACTTATCACCTCTCCAATGCTTCCTTCAAGAGCATAAGCATTAAGATTTTTTTCTGAAAACATGTCTTAGAGCACAGTATAGCATAGTTTTCTTTTTAAAAGTAGTTATTCATTGCCTGTAATTATTTCTGTCACAATCACCTCCATTCTGAAAACACCAACAGTTGTTCCACTGATAAGGGCTATTCACAATTAGAACCAAAAAAACCCCCCAAACCACCCATCAGGTGAATTATAATATGAATTTAAGGAATTAATCAACTGCCTGCAAACCGCATTAGCTTTCCTTGCACCTTTGTAAGTCTACTAACATATTTAATCATTAACAAGTTGTAGTACAGAAGCTGAAAAAACCACCTTATACATTTCATTATATAGACTTATTAAATTTAAGAAAAAAATTACAAAAATTAAAAACTTGTTATACCTTTTAATTTAGGTAACTTTTAAAAAATCTAAAATATCTGCCTCATATTCAGTCTGTTGTTCTGAATAAATAACTTTACCCCATGTCCAACACTTACCCTGAGTAAGTCATCTATACGACCTTCTTTCTTTTCCAAGTCTTGATTTTTATTACTTTCTAGTGCAGCTAATTTCAGCATTGTGAGATCAGTCTACAAAGAATATTTTGAAATATTTATCTTTTCCTTTAACAACTACAGCATGATTCTTCTCATGTTTGTTAGGAAGAGAAATAAACTACTTTAAAACATTCAACAAGATCAGCAAATCTTATTTTCAGGTGTTTTGGAAGTGTCATGACATGTTCTAATGAAAAACTGCTTTCCCTCTTCATGAGGACAACTGTGAACAGTTGGGACAAACCATTAACAATATTAAAATATTTCATCACCAACTGAGAAGTTATTGTTCATAAAAAAGCATAAAAAACAGGGCAAGAACGTAAATGTCAACTAATTAATTTTTCAGTATTGGTCAACAGATGAAGCAACCTTTTCTGACTAACACGTGCAAGAGAACAGATCACGCCAGAAACAGCAGAGAGAATGGAACAGTTGCTTTCAGCTTTTAAAAGTCACGTCAGAGCTGTGTGTTGATCACTTTGACTGCCATCTCATTTTTCTTCTTCAATGTCGGATTTTAAATGCAGTATGACAATGGCAGCTGTCAATTCCAATACTGCCTGAAAGAGCAGCCTCTACTTCTAAAATCACACAACAGCTAAAATCTTGAGCAAAAACCTACCAATGACATGGTCATCTATGTAACCATGAAGTGCAATGCTGGGAGCCAAGCAACTGCTGAATTCAAAACTCACCATAGATATTTAAACTATGAGCTGCTGAACTTAACAGAAAAAATGCTTTGGCAATTTTAAAAAGCAAAGCTTTTGAAAGCCTTTAAGAGTTTAGAAGAAGTTAAAAGAGAAAGAAATAAACATAACTACCTTTTTTTTCCTGCAGTCTGAAGTGATATAGGATAGCTCTACTCAAAAAGTTACCTGAGTAATCTTAATAGATAACTGCTTTGGTTGTGTGAGAGGGTGGTCCCCGAAAGCTAATGAAGTAGGAGAAGGACTATTCTGTCGAACCTGAAAGGCATGAAAGCAAAGTATTTTAGATACAGCTGTAATATTTAATTATGAGCATAGCCTTGTTACAACTCTTGGCAGGAACATCACAAAGAATAGAGAAACAAGGTATTTTTCTTACACAGGCTACTACTTGGAGCACTGCATTGAGAGCTACCAGTATGGCATTACATATCACTTTCGGTTCAGGAAAGATGCAATATATTCTCTAAGAAAACTAAGATTGTCACTTTCGGGAAACAGACTGAAAGATTTAAGACAATACAAGCCTGACATAAGGTCATGTCAGTCGTACATAGACTTATTTTTCTGATTCTGAGCTTTCACAACTCAAGAATAATGTGAGTTATTTTTGGAGTGTTTAGCTCTCGTGGGAGAACCAGAGAGGGGAAGCTAGTGCAGATCAGAACACAAATCCTGTTAATGAACCTAGTTTGTGTGAATGAGACCTTTCTCAAGACAAATTCCACAATCTGTATTACACTCCATATTGTTGGTAAGACCAAGAGGATGCCTGAAGTTAAATGCACATGGAATAAAAGCTGAGGTCTACCACCAAAGAAAACAAATCCTTTCTGTAACTGGCAAAAGTTGTTTGGCCATTTAGAATACCATGCTGGTATGCTGAGCATCAAAACTGTGTTTATGAGAAGGAAAAAAATGAATTAGCACGACCAACAAAGAGAATTTTAAAGGCAGATTAGGTATCAACTATTAAAAAAAAATTACTATTTATCAAAACCTGAGCTTTTAAAGTCCCAAGTTAGGAGTTCAAGTTTCCTTGTAAGTAACAAAAAACCTCTCCTTTTTTGTGTGAGGCCTATGAATACATGTCATTACAACATTTTAGTATTTATTGAACATTTTACATAACTACTTTGTATATAAAAACAGATTTAAGAAAAAATGACCCAGTGTTAATAGAAAAATTTAGTTTTAATACTTAATTTGATTTTTTTTTTCCTGTTGGAAGAATGAACTCTTTCTCAGGAGTCATTCCTTTCAAAACTCTCCCCTTGAATACAGATTATTTTTGATTTTGCTATTTTTAGACTATAAAACTATCTCCAGCAGTTAGGAAGTTGACAGACTTACAGAAGAAGGAGTGGAATGTGAATTCTGAGGAGAGCGGATTGCAGGAGGTACGCCTCGCACTGGACTTGAGCCGTTTCCACCTTGGTACTGTAGAGCAGATATGGCCATCCAATTAGTCAATCTTTTCAAAATACATTATATATATATATCTACTGAATGATACAGCTCATCTGTACACAGGATTTGTAAATCAGATTGTATTACTTTTATCAGTGCAGCCTTTAGCTGTTAAAGAAAAGTGTGAAAGATAAATGGGTTTTGTATTTTAGTTCAGGTTCCACCAAGAGATGACTGCATCTCTACTTCAAGGTTTAATAGTCAGAAGCTTACGTAGAGAAAAAAGAAGTAATCTCTCAAGAGGCCTGTCCATTACAACCAAAAATGTTGTAGCATGCAAAAAAAGCTAAAAGGATATTTTAAAAGGAAATTTTAAAACCAAAGTAAAATTTACAAAATTCTTACCTCAAAATAGTCACTAATCTTGTGACCACGTCCCCCAATATTCTTTCCTACAATAAACACAGTAATACATTAGAACTGGTTAAATAAATTACTTGTAGAGGTATCTTACATTTTTACCTATAATTATAGCAAAATCTTACCACTTGTTAATTGGTTTTCTTTCATGCGGCAATACGTGATGTCCCTATGTAGGTAATTAAGGGATTGACCAAAACAAAGGGATTTTCATATTCTATTCATTGAGAAATCAGATATTAAGTCACCCTCAATTCCTAAAACAGTTTAGAGCAGACTCAGAAGAAACCCTAGATCTCTTCTAAATAACAGAAAACTCATCTCTCATCCTACAGATCAAACCTTTAGCTCTAAGTCCCTCCCCTTTTCAAGCACTATCTCAAAGTTCACCCACTTCTGAAGTATCAAATTAACCAAGTCTACTAACATTATATACTCTGGGTGAGTTATTATGCCCAAATGTTCTGCCCAAGGATTTTCCTAAATGCCAGTAACAGTGAGAGCATAGAGGATGACAAGTATTTCCAGTCCTCTTAACCTGATTATGAACTGGGTAACTCACAGTGTTAATGAGGGAAACAAAACACCAGCGAATGAGATTCGAATTCATCTCAAATGTATTGAGACTTTAGAAGAACTAACGTGAATTGTATTGCCTCAACACGAGGACCTGCCCCGTATGTGGCATTCCAGAGATCGCACCTATACCTTATCCAATGCACAAATGCTTTCTTCTGTTTGGCCCTGAGATGACCGATAAATCTTAAGACTGTTTTTCTCCTGTGTAAGTCAGACTACCTGTTGGGAGACATCTTGGAAACGGACTACTCTTCAAAGCTTTTTACGTTATAGAAAGAAATTTTTGCAATACATTAGGAGATCATTATGCATCGATCCATAAATTCAATTTCTACTTTTTAGCAAAGATTTTCAAGCTTTTCTGTTGTTTCAGCCCTGATGAATTCTCTCTATCCCAATATTCCACCGTACTGACACTGCTGCATAATGCTGTGTCACTAAGAAGTAATACAAAAAACCAGAAACATTTGGCAGCCCTTTTTTTGTCAAGACTTTTAACAGTAAACTTTAGATAGAATAATTCCAAGACCTAGAACAGCACACAGCCAACTTCTCCAGTAGTTACCCAGTACGTATCACTGCTACTTCCCTCCAGCCAATTCTTTACCTACCCAGTAATTCTGCTAGTGATTTGTCTTCATGCTTAATTCTTACATATCACTTTATCAAATTAAAATCTGCTTTCATTCAGATAAATGAGACAGACTGCATTCCTTTTCAGTATAGAAAAATCAATTTGATGTCATGTTACAGAACTCTGCACTGAAGAAATATGTCAAATTATTTTGGCACAGCCAATTATGAATAGATTTACACTGATTTATCCCACGTTCCAATTACTTCTATGTTCTAAACAATCCTTTTCTTCAACATTTATAGATTAATTTACATAGTCAATATCCTGGGTATGCAATATACAAGAGATTGATTTCTTGTTTCTTTTTTCCAATACAATAGAAGTGAATTATTTGCTGTGCTTTGACTATACTGTACCACTCCAAGAGGCTGCAGCTTCTTAGGCCAGCTCCTTGAGAATATTGCAGTGCAGACTATTCAGTTTCACTGCTGCTGACAGTAAAACAGTAATTATAAGAAATTATAATCGTGTTTTCTGTATTAAAAAGTTCCGAAAATTTCCATCATCTCTAATTTCAACACTCATTAGTAACAGGAAGGATAAGCTACTAAAACAATGAAAATGCGAAATTTCATTCAGGTTCTTTGAACAAAGCAGGTGTCTACAAAGTAACACAAAGAAATTAATTTTAGTCAAACTACATAATTCTTCTACTAATAGCATGCTGCATCACAAAGACTTCCAGATATTGAGCACGTTGATATATATCTGAAGTGACATTTTCTAGCTCAGTTAGAATGAGAAATAAAGCTGATACAGATGTTATCAGAACTATTTCTGCTCCCCTTCTGACGAATTTTTGTCTTGAGGTTAAATTTCCACCAGTCCTTGCTCAAAAGTCACTTAAAGAGAGGAATGACAAAAACTAAACTTTGTAAATATTAAATTAGAAATCAGTCTCGTCATTATTTCCCCACCCCTCTAGACAACTACAATCTTTCATAGAAAAGGAAGAATAAAACTCAATTTTTATATATACCTGTAAAACAAGCATCAGATATTGTAATTGGTAATCCCTTTTTCCCCTTATCTACTAAAAAGAAATTCAAACCACAAGGTATTTTGCATGAGAAGAGTTGCTGTAATTCTTAAAAAGATTACAGAGTTGTATCATAGCTGTGAGTTACACATGCAGTAGCTAATGATTCTTTTGGGTAATTACCAGTCCAGTTCACATTTTACTTGCCCATCCCTTCCAGTGACAAATGGGAGGGTGAGAAGAATACGAAACTATCATCCAAAATGTAACACCCATCTTACATAAGCAAAACTAGAGAATTTGTAAGGCTAACAGTCAAAACTGTGTTACATGCAATCACTACCTAGTCAATTTATATTTTAGTTTACCTTGGCTGCTTTCACTCTGAGTGTCTGCTTTTCTTTTTCTTCCTCTGGAAGGTTCTGACTGTTTCTTCTCTGGAGTCTACAAACAACAAAAAGAACATGACGCAACATAAGCTCTATTTATTTATATTATTGCTATATTATTGTGAAATAAATTTAAATCCTCATCCATAAAACATGATTTCACAATTCAGCAGGGGTGTAATTTCAGATCATAGTTAAACTAGATAATATGATCTCTGGTCAATCAGGTAACTATAAGCTAGAAGAGATATTTAAGAAAGAGGAAGGTAGTTCTTAAATTAGTTCCCAAAAGGCAATTCTACATATTAATTGTTAAGCAATTACTTCTTTTCATCCATTCCAGGGTTTATGAACACCCAATTTTGTTTCATTTATGTCTGTATTTTATCAAGATCTCTGTATTTTAGTGTGGGTGTTTTAAAGCTTAATACTTAAGTGAAATAATCTGATTATTGATGGTGTTTTCTACAAACTGCTGTAGCATAAACACAAAGTACTAGTGCTTCAATAGGAAGCTAATAATGTTACACTTTTTCAGAAGTGCAAAAGATATTTCCAAACTAATAAAAACTGTACAGATTTCCAGAATCTGCTGAGAATTAAAAAGAAAGAAAAAGAGGAAAAAAAAAGCAAAAATTGCTCAAAATGTTAATATCTATCCACTTGGAAAGTGTTGTCCTCCTCATATACTTTTATCTCAAGAAAAAAAAAGAAAAGCATCAATGGTAAGTGAAAAAATACAAATCCGTTAATATTTCTGGAATAATTTTTTCTATACAGTTACCTAGAAATTACAGTCAGCATGTACAACAAGAAAGGGCTGTGATCAGAAGCATCTCTAAATTATATTTGCTCCTCTTTGATCTGAGGATTCAAACCAGTTAAGTCTCCCCTATTAAAGTTAAATGATACAAGTTGCTCTTGCTCAAGGAGAGCACATTGCAGCTCTTTGGGTATTCTTCGTGGTGCCTCACACATAACTGGAGAAAGCATAGGAGACATTACATGAACTATTTTACCAGTACTATTTTACCAATAAATCAAAGGTCCCTAATTGCTTAGACTAAACTTGAGATCAGTGACAAGATGCTTCATTTTCTCATGATACCATCTTTTTATCATTTTATTGTATCTGTCATTTGGTGCTCCTAGTATGCTTTCTTAATGCAGCATATTATACCAACATTCAAATTTCAACCATCAAAAAATCATTTCAAGGACATTTCAATTCCAAAATCTTTATGTGGATATGCTCAAATATAAGTTTACTACAAATACCCAACAGTATTTATGTTGGCAAGAACCACTTTAAACTACCTGTGATCCCTAGACAATTATTAGTCTAAGAAAGAACCAGCAAGACAAGAAAGGTCTTCCTTACTGATACCATGTATTTTTTATGTGTTCTGACACTGTGTGGAGCTTCATAAAAATATCTTTGGAAGTTTTACAACTGTAACTGTTGTATTACCAGGCTATAAACTAAGTTCAAATTAAATGTATTTTATTTTAAATAAACTCATTCAACTGATATCTGCATCTTTTACAGTGCTATCATACATTAGCAAACTACATAACACAGATTCCTGGAAATGAAGTTATCTCAAGACTATTGATTCTAAAAGCAGAAAACATAGCTTAGAAATTTTACTTTAATAATTTGGAATTATTGCCAGTTAAATAGGTAACATTAAGCTATCTTTCCACAAACTAAATTGAAACTACTTAACCAAACATTTTCAAGTTATTCTTGTTTTCCAACTTTTAATTTTGCAGTTAAATTCTAATGCAATCATTTTTACCTACCATATCAAGCAAAAAAAAAAACAAAAAGGAAAAAAAATCCCCAAGACAAAAACAACAAAAAACCCAAACAAAACTGAACAAAAAAAAAAACCCAAAAAACCAAACCAAACCAACAAAAGACCAAAAAAAACAAACCCAAAACACCTTTTAAAAGCTAATTAATGACAAAACACGTAAGATTTCCCCCACCAAAATTAGTTCCCAGCTGCTGTGGCTCGTATTTAAAAACCAGCCATTTAAAGAGGTTTATAGTTTTAAAACTCAAATAATTCATAAGTGCCTATTTCCTTAAGCTCTTCTGATTTCTTTCAGTGTTTAATTTAACCTTCCAAACTAGAAAGTACTAGCACACTAATGAGGTTATTAATGAGGTTACTCAACAAGGTCATGTTCCCCTTTTCTAAGCACAAAATTCACATGATAATGTACAGCACACATCAATCACTAGAAAATGTGCTCCAAAATCCTTCCTAATGAATGGAGTCATATGAATTACAAGAAACTGAAGACTAATGGGGCTGGGGAGTATCCTCCTGGTAAATGAAGACTGAAGCTATTTTCTGTAGCTTCCAAAGTATTTACATATAGCCAAGATTTAGATCAAAATCTTACTATTTCATAAGCAAGATAAAAGTTTTAAGGTTATCCAATGCTAGATTGTAAAGTTATATTAAAGTCACACACAGCCTGGCATATTAGCACAGCCTCATACATCTTGGTCTTGATCCTAGTTTTCCCCTCAATTTCACTGTGCTTCCCGAGTCTTCTCTTCACAGCACAGAGTAATGACATGAACATATCATCACGGTTTGATCAGAAATTTACATTCTTGCTAGAAATTAATTTCAATGATTCTGAGATTGGCATATCTACTTTTTTTTTTTTACTCCCAAAACCTATTATAATACAACAGTGCTCTCTCAACATCAAATGACAGCACTGCTTCCCAATGAGCAAGTCATCTTATTTCCACACTACCACCACTATTACTATGAAACCTTCAAGGTCACACTATTAAAACAAACAAAAACTAACAAAACAATTCCACAACCTTTTTGCAATACTAAGATCTACAGCTTACTTTTTATGGTACTTTAGCATATAAATAATCAGATGTAGTTTTAAGAACTGTAAAAATTTATTAACATACTTGCTATTACAATTATAATTTAAGTGAATACTACTAACAACTTCTGAAAAAGAGTCCAGAAATTGTATTTCACTACTCAATGTCATTAAGACTCATCTTTCACTGTGCAATGGAGCACTGGACTTCTGTGCAGGGACATTTCTGAAAAATAAGTCTATTTCTATTTTAGAATACAAGTCTTAGAATATTTAAAAGAAAAAATATTATCCCTACCCAGAAGCATGGCTTGAGGTTAAAACACTGTGCAGAGACTTTCAAACTCTGACACCTTGGAAAAGCTTTGCCTCTGTATCTCATGCATACAACTGTAAAATAACATTTTCCTACACTGGAAACTTATTACACATATAGTCAGTGTTCTGAGATCACTCAACTACTCATAGACATGTTTTTCTGTCAAGGAAGTGCAATAATGCATCATAGCCTTCAGGCCACTGCAGCACATTTCTATTCCCACACCTACTTCAGAACTGCATCACTGCCCTGATTATTTCTAGGAAAAGCCATGAATAAAAACAACAGACAGACAGAATCTTCTGGTTAAGAAAACAGTCTATGCAGCTGAATGCATAATCCAGCTGGAAAAGGTGAGGGGGGAAAAAAAACATAGCAGAGATTTTTTCAACGAGAAAAACAAAGCACACATACAGAACTTTTATTTGTAAGGTATCAGCTTTGGGAACCAATTAAATTTACTTGCTGGGCAGCCCAGTAAAAAGCATCTTGTAGTGACTGAGCAAATGAACAATCAGGCCCCAAAGCAAAGCTCTGACATGTGAAAATAACGTCAACAGCACATTCCAAACAACTGTCTCTCCAGCATGACACACTGTCACACAGGGTCCAGCCCAGGCTAGAAATCCACCCTTGGTTACAATGGGTATAACCTTGTCCACACAGTCTGCAACACACAGAGGCAAAACTGTCAGAGGGACTCACCAACTCCAAAATAAGTAAATTCTAAGAGTATTTATTTATACTACAATATAACTGTAGCACTACTGCAACTATGTCAGTGCTCATCACTGAGGAAAATATTCTACTCAAGGGAAGTCTGAGCTCTGCACATTAAAACCTAATAAAAGCATGAATCCTTTTTTTGGATTACAAACTGGATTCAGGTAAAAAAATACACAGGGACAACTGCAGCTTTTACAAATAAAGATGATGGCTACTGTCTGTCCTTGGCATAAATCCATATTCTAGAAGAAAACATGGTAAACGAGTTTCTAGAGTACTTTCAGGGATTCATCCAAAGACCAGTCAAAGTCATCTGTGCTGATGAAACACTTACCACTTATGAAACAAAAGACAGCAAACTATTTAAGCATTTTCAGCTCCAAAAGCTGTATGTATCCTCAGACCATGACTACATAAATAGAGAAGGAGAAGCAGCTAGTTTCATGACCAAAAATCCAAAGAAACTGGCTTCTTCCAGTCATGGTTCCTCTTCCAAGATGGTGTCTTTCAGTTATTTATGCTCTTCCCTATCTATCTGAGTTGTCTGCATTTTACTTTAAAACCTTCTATACAAAATAAGGCATCAAAGTAGAATAAAAAAAAATTACTTGTTAGCATTAAAATTCTGAGGTAATAATGAATCTGCTCCATATACTTACCTCTGATTCTTTATCACTTAAAGATCCTAAGCTTCCAAAGCTGTGATTTGAACTCTCGTTATTTGTGGAGGCCTACCAAGACAAATAAAATACCCAACATTACACACAGAATTATAAAACATAATCCACTATTATCACTCTCAGTTACAACAAGTAACAGTCATTTCATGCTGACATGGAAAAACTGATTGACTAGAGAGCACTTGTGACTTGCAAGGGGGATAAGAAGCTTGAGAGGCAGGTATTTTGACAGGGCACAGTAAATTCTGAATTTCTATTGCTTTTAAGCCAAGTAAGACCCTAGCACATTCAAAACCAATGAAGAAAGTGCTGGGGACTACTAAAATTCTTCAATTTTGGGAGAAAAAGAGGTTTTAATGAAAATAGGTTTTAATTTTCTGTCATGGAATAGATTTTAAAAATAATCTTTGCAATAGTCCAGTCTGTCTTGGAGAAAATTAAAACCTATTGACAGTATTATTCTACCTTCTTAAAACAAATTATTTCCTACAAAGCAATAAATTTACAGGAGGGAAGAAAAAAAACCACCATCAACAAAAAAAACCCAAATAGTGAAATAGTCCCAAATTACAAAATTTATTAATAAATTTACTAAGACTGATTTATTCAGAGATCTTTTGAACACAGCATGGCACAAGGACATTTTAATAAGTCATCATCAACTGAGTGTCCCTTTATTAAAAAAAAAGCCCACCAAAAATCTTATAATGATGGACTGGTCTCTTCTATACAGGAAGGCAGAACAAATACTTTGAAGTGAAACTAGTTCCAAAGCAGTTTGCACCCGAGCATTAAATTCCAGCCCTGTATCAGTTTGCAGGACAATACTCATCTGTGACATCTTCTGAATAACTAGATCATCTCCGAATTAAAATTTCCAGAGAAATGTTAATTAAACACACAAAATTTCCATGCGTATTTTCACCCCCAGGGCAGTCTCCAGTACAGAAATGCCCATATATAGTTCTTCCTTGCACTGTGTCAGTATCTGGTCATCGGAGTCAGCTAAGACAATCTCAATAACCTACATTTGTATTTCCAACCTTGCTTACTAAAAAAGCTTGAACATGATGGGCTTTTTCCCCCAGAAATTCCAAAACTCTTCAGCAAAACAGTTGATAAGGGTAACCTTTCAAAAGAGTATTCCAAATAAATAAGAGTCCATTTCAATTTAATTACTAGAAGAATATAATGACCTAGAATATTTCAAAAAATAAGCATTAAGTGCAGTTGCAAGCTCTGTATTGTCTTGCTAGTTTAGGAAAATGATAATCTGGCACGTGGGGATTTGGGTTTGTATACAAAGAAGTTTCTCATTTTGGCCTTCAAAGTGAAGGCAGACCAATGGATATTATATTTATACCTCACATTTTCCCAGTTACCTCTGTACATCAGACCAAAAAGGTTTTATCAGTTTTTTTAACAAGAATCAGATAAGCCTGTCTGAACATCTCCCACCAAGACTAAAGACTGTATTTTTAAAATGTGTTTTTCTCCAAACACAGCCCAGATCAGCTACTACACTTTATGTTACCCGCATCGATATACTGAATGGTTACAGATAAAAGAAATACAAACAAAACTGATATAATTGTCATTTTACTGATGGTGTAACAAATCACAGGACTAGAAGGTAAGAACAACATTGTCTTAGATGAGGAGCTGCATCTATCAGAAAACAGTGGTAATAGTACCTTCTGCAAACATTTATCAAAGCATCTTGATAGTATTCAAAAAACCCACTTCACCTAGATATCCACTTGGAAACCAACTGGATGAGATACAGATCTTGGAATGCATCAGGAACAAGAAACGTTATTTTTTCCATGGCAGAGTGAAAAAGGAAATTAGTTATTTTAAATTTCTTTTTCTGGCTAACTTGGATGAACAAACTGAGAATGTGAAAGTGGAATGTAATTTGGCTAACAGCTGAAATCAGCTGAACAACAGACAACAAGAAAAAGATTTGAACAGACGTATGGAAATGGTAAGCAGTGACTCACAGAGAATCAAAGTTTAAAGAAGAGGAACCCCAAGAAACTTGATAATGCCTTTAAAAAAAAAAATGTATTACACAGACAACAGTAGACAGATTATGAAGAGGGAAATCTGCAATAAAGCAAGGGACCAAAACAGTTTTATCAAAAGCTAAAAGTTAAATGAAGCTAAAAGTACAGATCTAGTAACAAAAAAGGATAAATAGTAATTTGAATGATAAGCAGCTACCTGAGCTATTAAAATGAGTTAATTAATTAGGGAAGTAAGCAGTACTAGAGAACCCAAGGAATAAATAAGCAAAGATGGACCAGAATTATTGTGTTTAATTTCAAGCATAAATATGGCAAATATACAACTTAACAATCATAATGAGAAGATAATTAAACAGTAAATCAACGTCACTGTGTCAGTCCAACCTCATTTCTTCCCCTGACTATTTAACTCACTTCTTGGTTTAAATGGTAGTAACAAGTATGTCATCTTTTTACAGCTTTCTGACAGTTATCTTCATGTCACTTTCCAAAGCAATTAAGATATGATGCAAGATCACTATACAATAATTTCAATTCTGTGTAGTTTGTTAATAGTCATCAATATCACACATGTCTTCAGAAATTTCATCAATGTCTGCTATCAGGAAGTATTTTGTTCTGTCTATACCAGTAACTAAAATACAGCATAGGAAGCTAAAAATACTACAAGTTTGTGTAAAGCAGTTAAAATATGAGGACACTGCAAACACTTTGGAAACAGAATTCAGAAGTAATTTAGTCATGAGGGAAACGTGCCTAAAAAAATTAGTATTACACCTTTTTAGTATCAGTTATTAAGGACTATACTTGATGCAGAACAAACATTCAAATGCACAAATACAAAATGGAGTACTTCTGCCTAGGCAATAGTATTGCAGAAATCAGTCTTGGAAGCTGAAGCTATGCAACATAGAATATGCAACAAATTTATACTGCAGATGTATTAACTGAAGGGTAATACACAAAACATGGAAGGTAATTATTCAGTGTTCATAAGGTTCTTCCCCAAGTGTTGCATCCTGGCTTAGGTACTAAAGGACAGGAAGTCTACAATGAAAGTAAGAGAAATTGATATAAATGTCTAAAAATGTTGAAATAATTTGTTTATCTATATGTATTAATCTTCAAAAAAGTTTAACCTTAAAAACAATCTCTCTGTGTCTATTTCAAGCTGAACTGTAAGTAGATGCTCATCTGCAGCAGGGACAACTCCACCTAAATATTGTGAAAATCTTCCATCTCTGATCACATGCGCACTACAGCAAAACCACAGAAGACCCTGTATGAGCTCATTCTTCGGTGTTTTTAAGAACAACTCAATGTCCACATCACAGAAAGGTTAAGGATAAACAACCCGATCTCAAAGCAAAATAACAAACTAAGAAGGATTTTTCTGAGAGCCTCTTTCAACCCAATGCTTTTATAAGTAAATCACATGGACAATATGAAAATGAGATGGTGTGAGATAAATTAGTATGTCAAAGATGGCAGATCTGAATGACTGCTTTTAGGACTTACTTTAGCTCCAACACTGCAACTTCCAGTACTCCCAGTGCTGCCACTTACTACTCCTGTGAATCTTGCCTCTAACAATTCTTGTCTTCTTGGGTCCAGGCTATGAAGTTCATCCATTGCTCCTAAAAAATACATATATAAGTTAATTACATTTCCTAATATTTGCAGTGGAATATTTTACAAACAAGCCAAACATACCACTGGCCTATGCAAAGGAAAGATTTGTACCCTCAACTTGACAATGACTCACCATCTGTTACCTAATAACCAAAGCACTCAAGGAATTGCAAAAATTTCATGGAAAGTTCTGCATATCAGAATAGCCTTGTCAACTCTGGTTGAAAACTAGAACCTGTTAGAGGCATGTAAGACACAGAGTCTGCAGTATGCAATACACCAACCAGGCAATTATTTATAGATTAAAAACTAGCTGACAGGAAGAAAGTATTTTCCAGCATAAAACCTCCCAATTCTGCAATGCATTCTGCAGTGCTCTTGTTTTCTGTGTTATTTAAATGTTAGACTATCAATGTCAAAGATCAACAAGCAGGAATTACAGGGGGAAACAAAAGGAAAATCAGAAGGTAGATCACAGTCCTCAACACATGCAAAGGAATGCAGTGTTATATGGAGGTCCAAAGATCAGACAGAAGGAGCAGGATCAGCAATAAAAAGGGAACCAAGACTAACAGAGACCCTTGCAGAGGTGATGGCTTTGACAGAGCCCTGTAAATAGGGTTAAGCAGTGCTGCTGGCATCGGCAAGGAAAATAAGGTGCAAGGAAATGGAGGAACAAAAGGAGTTTCTGATGAGCTCAGCCTACATGAGTAGGCTGCAACATGATGTGCAGCTTCCTAATTTGTATTTAAATCACTTACGGCTGTTTAATGAGTCTGAAAGATGATGTAGACAAATAAGTCTTCCGTATTTACACAAACTGCATTCTGCATTTTTATCTTTTCAACTACTTGAACATTCAGTTTATCTTCAATTGGAAACATTTCAGTTGCTTTATTTTAAATAAGATATTTCATGTTGAAGTCTTTATGCACTATTGTAATAGCACATCCTTCAAGTACCACACAGTAAAATAGCCTCAATTTTTTCCAACTAAGACACAACAAGTTGGTGCTTTTTAGTCCCACAGGACAACACAGCAGTTCAGAAAGGAATAGTGCCATGAAAAAAAGCTTTTGGAATTCTGTTTTTGTGAAAACTAGTTTGCAAAGTTTAACTGCTGCTATAAACCTCTACCCATCAGCTAAACATTCTAACCAATTCACCAACATAGCTTTTCCCTCGCTATTAATAAGTCAAAAGACACTTTCTTATAGGGCTCTTGAGTATCTCAAAATCTTCAGCATTCAAGCCCTAGACAGATCTTTCTGTTCCTGACATTTTGGCCACTCCTGGCCATGGAGCTAGCCCCTCTGGTAGGGGAAGTACTGGTTCTGCTATTTGGCTAATTCAAGTTGCTCCTGCTTCTACAGGAAGGCAGATGATGGCAAGTGTGGTGTCAGCTCTCATTTACCATGGGAACTGGTAACGGACCTCCTCTGATGGAAGAAAATCACACCAAGACATAAACAGCTGGTAAGGAAACATTCAGGAAATGTGTGGCAGAGTCTTCTTTTGAAAAATCAAACGGCGAGTGGCAGGTTGGAGATACCACATTTTGTTACTACACCCAAACACAGCCATATATACATCTGGAGGACTCTTTTCCAACAAGGCTGGGGAATTACACAGCTTGAAACTGCAGCTGCCTTCTCTGCAGTTGTAATGCTGCCTCTGAACTTGCCTAGTAAAAATTTCTCCAATTTCTACATCCTTTAGATTGTAAACTCTCTGGGTTAAAAACTGCTTGTGTATGTACTGTATGCTGAGTGCAGAACAATTGGGAATCCTCTTTAAACTCTTGCTTCCTAAGTTGTACACTGCTTTCAAGGGTTTCTGTAACAAATTGAACACTTCTCATATGCACAAAAAATATTTCTTACATTTATGGACTGTGTATTAAGGAGATATATATGTATTTTTTTTAAAGCAGATTTGTTCAGCAACTCTTTCCTAGTATGTATGATGTATGTAATCTATATCTTAATGGGAAAGTATTGCTCTGAAAAAGTGTAAGAAATTAATCACAACAGATTTGTCAGGAAAGTTTATTATTATTTTGCTGTGTAACAGTAGAAGTTTCTAAGTGTATGTCAGTCTAAAAACAAGCATTTCAGTTTACCAAATAAACCGTTTAATGAAGCAGGTCTAGCAGTATTTTGATTTATTAGCCTATTTGATAGTCACTGCCCACAAAAGTTCAGCAATCACTTAAAATTACTGATGTAAAGCCACGTGTACATTACAGAAATAGATACCACCATACCTTAGACTGTTCGTTTTATGAAATGTGGGAAAGCAATAATCACTGTGGATATAGCTAAGGCTCATCTGAAGTACTGCAGGTCTCATGTACCATGTCTAGATACTAACACACTAAAAGAGCAGCATCCCTGGGTTAAGTCACTGGTCAGAATGCTGACATAGCAGGTAAAGGGGCAATCCACAGCACAGATAAAATATACCCCTTTTTTTTCTGCTCAGATTTTGGAGCCTACACACACCAATGAACGCACTGCATTCTCTTCACTATTTCTGTTGAAGTGGTTTTTTGCTATTATGTTAGGGGGTTTCATTTTGGTTTGGGTTTTATTATTGTTAAATACTCAAAACCAAAAAGCAACACGCACTCCGCTACTTTGTGATTTGAAGGACAAGACAGAAAAGCTGGATTCAAACCTTCTTTCAACAGAGAGAAATCCCAGGAAGGATCCCAAAAACTACCTTCCTCATTCGTGTTGTAATTTAAAATACACTATTCACATCCAAACACACAGCTGTTTTATCAGAAAGAAGTAGCTCTGTACAATCCTTCCATTCTCAGCACAAGTACCTACTTTTAAAGGTACTGTCAGCTTTAAGGCATTTCATGTGAGGGACAATTTTTTTTTAATTATAGAAATTACATATTAAAGGCAAGGGACATACAATTTTTTTAAAACATTAGACTTTATAAATTCTCCTGCTCACAGAATGCCTTGCTACCAACAAGACTGATATAACTTACAGACCTGAAAATATACCCAGACTTCTTATTTGAACTAAGTCATTCCCACACCTGAAAGCCAACTCACTAATTGAAGGGACATTCAATCACATTACACAAGTACTTACAGCATGTTTACCACGATGCTAAAGGAAAGACTGGCATTGCTACCACACACTGCCATTGAAAACTTCTACTACCTTCCAAAGAAGGCCTTGGAAGGTTACCTGAAATTCACAGAGGATTCCTAAAAAACTATGCTTCTTTATTTGTTGTAACCACTACAGATTCTGAATACTTCTTCTGATAGTTTTCTGGGTTTTTTTTTAATTACCAACACTTTCCCGCTTTTGTATTTTTGGAGAGTGGTGGTATCCTCCACATTAATTTATCAGACCCATAGAGAGCCTCCCCTCTAAAAACTAGTATAAAATATATAGATACCTTGTCCTGAAAGGGACACTTTTAGCAGGAACTTTTTTAAAAAGTACTCCAAATTCCTCTGAGAATTTCTTTAGCAATGGGGTATGTCGAAATTCAAAGTTATAAGTCAGAGAAGCAATCTGCAAGCTTTTTCATGGCATTTGGTATGATCAATTATACCGTAGTCTGCCTTAGCAAAACAGAGATGTAAACATTCAAAGGATTCTCCATGGTAGTTAGAACACTTCAGAACCAGTGACCAAAAAACAATGAAGTCCAACTATACCTCTACCCCAAGGCTCTACACCCCCAAATACAAAAATACTTGTAAATGATCCACTTATATAACCAAATACTTCTCAGGTCTCAATAAAACTGATCTTTTAGGAGAAAAAGTTTAGCAGAGAATTGCAGCTGCAATTATTCTTTACCTTCTAAAACTGCATCTTCTGCGATACTCTTGTACTACAACTCAGGATTTATCTTTGACTCTCTTATTACCCTGAATTGACTCTTGTTATCTGGCAATCAATTACCGCTTTGAAATGAAGATCAACAGCTTCACACATTGTCAGCTTTCTACAATGAAGATAAAGTTCATTATGCAGAAGCCAGATTCTTCTTAGAACAACTCTCCACATTAGACTGAGGCCCCCTTCTCCTGGATTTAAGGCCAGCACAAACCACCTTTCACTTAAGTGAAAGCCAAACTAGTTTGGTCCGGTTTCCTTAAGGCATTTATATGCATATAGCTTTTAATGCCAAAGCAAAATACTTCAACACGGAGACTTTATCTGTTGAATAGAAAAAGACAGTTCAACAATAGCCCAAATGTAAACTGAATTTCCTGATGTGCTCCTAGTAGGCACCCAGATTTTATGACAACACACACAGTATGACAGTTATGCCCAGTATATTTTTAGGAAAATTTGACATTAACATTGATAATATTGGCACCATGTAGTCTTCCTCAATGGCAGTAGCATCCTTTAGAACAGTAATTCTAATATCCATCTAAAAGGGCGAGGGGCAAAAAAGGCGGCAGGGGGGCAGTATACGCATTTCCACTAGCAGGAAAAGCAGCCTGGAAAGTAGGGGTCTTTTTGCCCCCACAACCTTTTCTGTTTTTTCATCAAGATTCCTTTAAAGGCATCAAACCAGACCTGAAACATGGTAACCATTCCAAGAATGGAAACCACTGTTTAACAGCACTGCAATGCAATCCTTGAAGTCCTTAAGTAACTGTTAATTTCAACTTGGAATATCCTAAACATGTATTTATCCTACCATGTTGATACTCCAATAATTTAACTTCAAAACAATTGAGTATGATAGCTGTTGCCATTCTAGCATACACGTTTACCAGCAGGTAAAAGGAAAGCTTTAAAATACCAAATGCAGAACAGACTACAGAAAATTACTAAACCCAGATTTTTAAACCCTTAAGCAGTCTCTTAAAAATGAGGCCACACAACTACTTTTCATTCTTCACATTTTCTTCACATGAAGATATGTATCTGCATCCACATGTATTTCCTTTTAATTGAGTTCTTCTCTTGTTTCATTTGGGAAAAAAAACCAACCCAGACCAAAACCAAACCAACCGAACTATGCAACTTCTTTCTTCTTCCCTAGCTTTCTGAAATTCTGGGTTTTCCTTACTGCAGAACCAACTGGCAAGGACTTTTTCATTTCCAGGAAAATATGGTAATGAAGTTAATATTTCTGCCTCCAAGAAAACAAACTATTTGATAATAAACGATTATGTAGTTAGGTAAACATTGATCCAGGTGTCTTCCAGATTATACTTTCAGTGCCTTATAAATGCCAATAGAGAATAAGGTAACCCAGAACAAGTTGTCAGTCGAGGAATAGAGGAAGCACTAAAACACAAGTCTGACCAAGGCAAAAAGCATGGTAAACCAGAATACATTACAATATCAAACTGTATGGAGTGAATGCAAATCTTGATTTCTAAATTGGAAAAAATGACACCTGTTCACTTTAAAATAGAACATTTGGGCAGTGAGGTTGAGAAATTAATAAAACAAAATACAAAAAGTCACAAAGTTGACCTGTATTGCAAAACCATGTCTTGAATAGTCTCTCTTCCACTGTGTGTTTTGGGAATCACAGAGAACAGAATTGAAAACAGCCTTGAAAATGACTAATGTGCTAAGAAATCAAGTTGAGATGCTAGTACAATGGCATAAAGCCAAGCAGTTTTAATTTGAGAAGAGTTCCATTTCAAGGTAACAGCAAAAATACAGCCCACTCTTAGCAGAAGGCTTTGAAGTACATCATCATCCAAAGTGAATCACAATCCTGAAGTCAAGAAGGTCCCACTCAATCGAAATCAGCAGTCAGTAGGGCAGAGAGCAACAGACAATCTCTGAGATTTAAAGCGAAGCAAATAAAATAAAATCCCAGAACTATATTTATGTCCCGACAATAGCTACATAACCAAAGCCTAGAGGACACTACTTACCAATGCCCCAAGGTTACAGCTCATCCAAAATACTTAACAAACAGCCACAGATCACTCATGACCAAGTTTAACCTGGGAGTTTAGAAATGCTTAAAAACACTGACTTCCCAATGAACAAGATTAACTTCTTTTATGGAAGACTGTGTAGCTACTACCTCCAAACAACAGGTAACATGAAAAACTTCAGGGTACTACATTCAAGTTGAAAACTTTAGCTGTATCTGAAGCTAACAGTAGCAGTAGATGAAACAGGAAAGGACAAAAATATATCCTGATGTTCTAGCGAAACTAGCTGTTCAAAAAGATTGTAAAAGATAAGAAAATCCTAATGACAGAGAGACATATCTAAGCCCAGGGTAAGGAAAAAACAGAATCCATTTAATTAATCAAGAGTCATTTTAAAGCACAGTGAAAATGCAGTATTTCTCAGCATCAGGCAAGACTGAAGCACATAACACAGCAGACACCCCCCTACCATTGCTAAGGTGCCTAGGTGAACTTAACAGGCTTTTCTTATTAATCTAAAGCGAGTTTTTATTCCCCAAACTGATCCTCTTAAAATGAGAAAGACTGTCCAAAAGAACAGGCAGAGGAATGCGGGCATGCGAGAGGTAACTACTGCTGATGGGAGGCTGAGGAGTAAAGACAGATAATTAGCGGACAGATCAGGCTTTGGTCTACATAAAACCTGTGGGAGGGGAATAATCTAACTGCCAAATTTTGGCCTGAAAAAGCACAACTGTGGTAAAACTGAAAGTATGAGAAAAATAAAGATCTTTACTATGAACCCAAAAAGACAGCAGTTTTTGACAAATATTATAAATTTATATCTGCTGATTACAGTTTTATAATTGCTGGATGAAAACTTATTAAAATACTAAGCAGAGAATTAAAGGTTTATCTGATGTGGAGAAAAAAAACCCCTAACACAGTAACTTCTAAGCAATTTCCCATTAACTAAAAAGTTGACAATGAAATGCATTTTGGATACATTGCTAGGTTAATCAAAATTAATTCTTCTGGTGCCCAAAGAACAGGAAAATATTCCATGTCCCTTCTCTCCCCAAGATGCAGCAGTCTGTTTCCTTTTGGAAATTTTTTTAAATTACTGTAGCTCTTGAATGTTGTTTATTTCACTTGTCCCAACAGTTCAACAGTCCAGAAATCTGATCTAAAATAAAGAAAACTCTGGGTGCTGGATAGATAAGTAATTTTCTGCAAATCATTCTACAACAGAAATCAATTCTTTAACGTTAAAAAAAATCGTAATGATCTTTAGACTTCATGTCTGTGCTGCCAGTTTTTGGATTTCAATTTCGTGGCCAACAACCTGGAAAAGAGAAGTGAATTATGGAGAAATATGTTCCTGAGGGAACCCCTGCCAACACCTTGAAGAAAGACTTATGAATAAAGCACTTGGGCCAACTCCAGACCAGCTAGGAGACATTTGTGGGTAACAATTTAAGAACGTTTAATTCTCCCAGCCTTTAGCTAGGTGCTGTATTCTAGGGATCTCTTGAGGATTATGTGTCTCGTCAGATGGCTGTGGGCAGCAGAGGCAGAGATGAATTTACAAGTTGCCTACCAATGCTTGAATTTGGCAACAGACCAACAACATATACTCATGCAAGTGGGTATATGCCACGAGGATGGTAGCTCAGAGTGGGTCATTCAGAGCTCAGGGAGCAAGTGATTCATACAACGGAGAGGACAATAGATCCCCAGGGTCTGTTCCATTGTAACTGGACATGCAACTATGTCCTAGGCAATCCAGCAATGCCTTGTTTCTGACTAGTCCCTCTACCAGTCCTATCCCCTGAAAGTACAACTGAATTGCCTGAAAGCCACACCTGGCTCAAGAGTAATGCTTGGGCCTCCTGAAGCAATGAAGAACTCTGAGAAATTTCTGAGTGACAGTATTTCCCCTATTGCATTGCATACAAGAAATTGCACTTTCCTTCGGTTCCACGAACAACTGCACAGGTGTAAATACAACCTGTTTGAGGTACAGCACAGTACCCAAGAAAGACCAACAGTAATGTAAGTAATAGAAAGACCTGAAAAGGAAAAAAAAAAAGCAACAAGTGACTGAGCACCTTTAAAAATTACATCCTAACATAAAAAATGGTAACCTGTATGTCTACAACAGCTTTCAAGACTGAAGTCTAAATTAACGGTGCTGATGGCCTGAAAACTACTTAAGTTTTCTTGCAATACTCATTGTAACAATGGTATGCTATCTCATTTCAATTTTGTTCATTATTCAGAAAATGAATCAACATTTAGTTTTATTTGGCATGCAAAAACATATAATAGGTCAGTTTCTAGCCAGATTTTTCATTTTGCTGGCTTTTCCTGAAGGAATTCTTCACC
The DNA here is from genome assembly GCF_017639235.1 of Corvus kubaryi. NCBI lineage: Eukaryota > Metazoa > Chordata > Aves > Passeriformes > Corvidae > Corvus > Corvus kubaryi. Next base: position 20,195,657 of record NW_024581135.1, read on the forward strand.
AATCAAACTTTTCTCATCTTGCCCCAGAAATTATTATGCCATTATTTTTGCTGTGTGGGGGTTTTTTGTGTTAGTGATAGGAGTTGGCAAGTATGAAATAACTAATAAAGAGAAGATAAGATATAGCACAGAACATTCAATGTGGTATCTATCTATCCATTTCCCAGACTTTCACTATAACTCCATGTTCATTGTGTACAGGAAGCGTTAGCATAGCAAATACTGCTATGAGCAACAGAACCACGACAAGGTCCTTCCTGAGTCTGTTGAATAATGCTTAATGTGATGAATGAAGGGAATGAAGGGAAAAAGAACAATTGAAAGAACATGCAGTGTATTTCCCCCGGTACTCAGCAATTGTGAGGCCACACCTTGAATACTGTGTTCAGTTCTGGGCCCCTCACTTTAAAAAGGACATTGAGGTGCTGGAGCACATCCAGTAACGGCACCAAGGCTTGGGAAAGGTGTAGAAAACATGTGCTATGTGGAATGGCTGAGCGAGTTGTTTAAGTCTCAAGGAAGCTCATGAGGGACCTCATCGCTCTCTACAACCTCCTCAAGGGAGGCTGTAGTGAGGTGGGGCCGGTCTCTTCGACGGTGCCTGCAGTGAGAGGACCCAAGGAAATGGCCTTAAGCTGAGACAGGGGAAATTCAGACTAAACATTAGAAAGGTTTTTTTCACTGTTAGGGTGGTCAGGCACTGGAATAACTTGCCCAAGGAGGTGGTGGATGCACCAGCCCTGGAGGTGTTTAAGAGGTGTCTGGATCTGGGTGATATATAATGGTTTCAATGATAGTGCTAGGCTAATGGTTGGACTGGATGACCTTGAAGGTCTTTTCCAACCTTGATGATTCTGTATTTCTGTATTACTAATAGATCAAAGGCTGTTTGTCTGGAATTGACACCCCTCAACGACACTTAGGAAGCTACATTTTGAAGACTGGTATCACTGTATTCTCTCCTCTCCTTTGCACACCTTAACTACTGACTTCAATAGATCAGTTCATGGGCACTGTAACAGAAACACATGCTATGCCCCACTGAAGAACAGCCCACTTGGAAGAATAATTCCCCACATCCAAAATCCCTCTCCATGTCCAGTAATCCCTTCTAGGCTCTTATAAACAGAATTGAGTTAGGCAACATCAGTGTGTACTTCCTATGTCAAAATCCCAATCTGCAATATCTTTCCCCATCACGAAAGCCCTCCTATATCAATAACACAGAAAAGCCACTACAAAAAATACACCAAGGGAAAGTAACAACAGTGAATAATATCCCTTCTGGAAATGCCCTAATTTATAAGACTTACTCTGAACTCATACAATTTGGAATTTAAATAATAAAAAATTTGCTAAAACCAGATATTTCAAGTTGTTGGCTAGAATACCACATGCAGAACGAGCCTGACAAGTCAACACTCTGAACATATACAAACTACACAGGCGATATCCTGAACATGTTCACTACAAGAAATGGTATTCATTCCTCTGAAACTTGATGCTATATAATCCCAAGTGTCACATTTACTTGCTTTTTTAAAAGGTCTGGATTCCTCACTTGCAACTGTTCTCTTATCCTGAACTGCCAAGAGTAAGCGAGGAGCACGTTCTGATTTGGCAGAAGGATACTGGTGGTTTTTCAACACCACCTACCTCTACCACTTAATAGCAAACTGCCAGAGCCAGAATGTTCCAAAAAAACAAATAGATTTGTTAACACAGTCCTCACTGACCATTTTGCACTCTTCACTGCTAAAGAAAGTGATACCAGAGACCAGGTTTATTGACTAGTTGACTCTCACCATCTAAAGTACTGCTCTAAGCATTTAGAACAAATATATACTGAAAAATAAATGCATCTTCAGTAAAACTTGCTTTTAATGACAGCATCTGATTTGAACGTCTGCTACAGTGACAGAATAATCAGAGATACAAAGCCCTCTTTTAAAGTGCTTTTAATAAAGTTTTGCTCCAGACAACTGTCAGTTCTGGCAGCAACTGGATAGCCAACTAACACATCCACCTCATGTTTCTTGCCATCTCTGACCACAATAGACTGTGCATGCATAAATGTGATCCTAACATCTCTAAAATCTCTCAAAAAGCCTTAAACAATCCTATCTAGGTTCCACGTAGCTTTCTTCTGGAAAGGGAAGATTTATTACACAGTTATAAGGTCAAAAGCAGTAACCTTTCTTCAGAGTTAAAATCAGTGTTCTGGCACTAAATACATTGCTTTATGACTGTATGCTACAAAGTTAGAAGTTGAAAGAAAATATAATGGCACCCCTTTGGGTTGCCTTTGTCAATCAAAAGTAAAACAACTCCTTGCTACTGTCCTATAGAGTAGTATCAATGTTGATGTATTACACGGTACTACTCATGCTACAATAAACAGATATACAATACACAGACACGTTTATGCTTACAATCCCCCTATAACGTAAGAAAAACCTATTTATTTTACAGAAAGTACCTACTGTCTTGGCCAAAGCTATGCAAGACATCTGTGGCAGAACACTAAAAGACTGCCTGTCTACGTAGCAAACATCTGCCTCGAACACAACATTATGTCAAGAGAGATAAAAACTAACAGCCTGGGCTGCACATATGCAGGTGACGTGCTGCCTGCCTATCTCTACATCTCCCTCTTCATCTATGTAGAGAAATGTGCAGCAATTACTCTTGCTTCCAGGCAACTCTGTAAAAGGTATCCAAACAGAAAGAGCAGCAGAATTTGCCCATTTCAGCTTCATTTGCTGCAAAACCAGACGCTCCCTGTCCCCTTGGGGAAGAGGCAGCAAGCAGGAGAAGCACACTGCAAGTTCATGGGTCACTTGTTGGAGATGCAGACTAACAGGTCACAAGATAACACCAGTTTTGTGATAGTCTCAAATGCATCCCACTCTGAACAAAAGGCTCACTACATTTCATCCCTCCATTTATTTCTATGCTGAGAAGGACTAAAAGCCAGGAGCAGTCCTGAAGAAGAAACATCTACCTAGAGAAATACCAGAAAGTACAGCAAATTTTATTTGCAGCATTCAGTTATAAGGAAGCAAATCGAGAGCTCTAAACACTCTAGTCCACAAAATGGCTGTTCTGCAAGAATTTAAAATGGCACAGGCCTTTTGTACATATCAAAAATAAACAGTAGCTTCTGCTATCTGAAGGAGGAGTGGAAAGGAAGTTAAAAGCAGAGGTCACCTATCGAGCAGGAACAGAGCAAGCAATGTCTCTTTCCCATAGGGCTTTTGGTTGTCACCCTCCTCAGAAAAAGTAAACTATGAAGGAAGAAATACAAGATGTGCAGCTTTTCCACAAATAAATTTTTTTGAACTTACCCATAAGGTAGACAGGCAGGCCAAAACCCCTCAACAATTGAATGGAACAAATTTATTTTTCTGAGTTACAATATCAGTCATCTAGTATTTGAAAGCTGCATTTGTGTCAATAGAAGTGTATTTCAGTTGTTAATTCCCTGAAATTTTTAATCTCCTTACTTCTGTAGCTCCTACTGCCATTTCTACCCTCATGATCTTCAAATTCTCCCGAGTACAGGCAGCCCACTGACCCTCAAGGCAAGTGCTCTGCTCCCTGGAGCACACAGGACAAACTACTGACCACAGTATGTAACTCTTAATCTATATTGTTCTTGCTGTTACATGGCGAGGAACATGTTATAAATAAGAAACTTTAAAAAAGAAAATCATAGGTCTTTCCAAATATATTCATCTATTTCACTTATTACAATGTGATCAACTAGAACATCAGCCTCCATACAGTTTTAACATCCAACATGAAAAAAGTTCATTACACTTCTAAGATTAAACTTGACAGTAAATTCACTACTAACTGTAATTAAAAGATACATGAAATATTTTTGCTTTTGTACTACACCACTTTAAGAAAAAGGTATTAACCTCCAGTAACATCATCAATTTCCTCCTTTTTCAAAATACCTGTATGGCCCACACAGCATAGAAACTACAAAACACTGAAACAAAAATAACATAGCAGGTATTAATTAATATATTTAGACTGCAGAATCACAAGATTCACCACAAACCACCACACAGCTCGTGCAACAGGGATCCTGTCCCCTCTGCTGAGCAGGCCATGCTACCTGTGAGATGGCTCACTGTTTTCTCTTGGAGGTACCCTTTCTAGGTGGTGCTCAGAGAATTTGGCAACTACCTACCGTTCCTCCAGGTTGGAACCAAACCTTGGTTGGTTGGTGTTTTGTTTTAATTTACATCTCAACCAATCCAAGTTTCACTGAACAGGGGAAAACTCATTTCCTGAAAGTCCCTTGTAGGGAGGAGACTCTCAGAACACAGCTTGACAAATTACACACACACAGAGCTGACATGTTAATGACCACACCTACATTTTTCTGGGACCTTGCAGCATTGTTCCCATTCTACAGATAGAGAAAAAAAAAGAGACTTATATGAAATGACATACGGATCAATAAAAAAATTAAGTTTAAGGCTACGGGGGGAAATATTTCAAGCTTTTTACTCATTCTTCTTACAGGACAGCTACAAAGCCTGTTGATACCAAGAGTATACTCTGAATTCAGTTGCAACTTCGAGTACTGAACATTTTTAAAATTTAAAACCAACTCAGTTCACACACAAAGAAACATCCTATGTAATCATCTGTCAAAAATTCAGTTTTAGTGTTGCTCAGCATTATCATTAAAGAAATTTGCATTACAGCCATTTCTCCTATCCAAAGCTCATCATCTAATTTTAAACCAGCTTTCTTTTCTGCTATACTATCACTTTCATTCAAGTTTTAGAAGAAAAAAAAAGGACTTTCATCCCTTTCAACTCGGTCCCTTCCTAAGAACTGCCCATCTTGCTGGCTAAGCGAACCTCATGGAACACAGTCTGCAATGACATGAATAAAACTTCAAAACGTAAATGCAGTTAAATCCCTAGGGGCAACCAGAAATTAGGAAAGAGCAGAGTTACAATTCTTTGATATCACAACCTGAGAAACAAAATAATATTTTCAGGTATATGTTCAAAACATAATTCAAGATACCAGTAAAAATGCTTATCTGTAACTATCATCATGCACCACGTAGAAGCACCTGAACACTCATAGTACTACTGCCCTTTTATTCTTAAGGGCTAAGGATGTTACACTGTCTTCTGTGGACCACTGCAGGCATAATTTTAGCAAAACCAAGTGTGATCCAACCTCTCCTCCCAATCTGACAGGAGATAAAGCAGGATTCCTCCTTAAAATAGCTCACACCAGAGGCAGGGGAGTACCATGAAACCCCTTGGATGGTTAAAGTGGGCTTTGTGGAGCCTAGTTCCTGCAGCCAACTTGATAGAGATAGAACAGACCACGCTACCGGGAGGCAGCAGCACACCTTACCAACATCTGACAAATCGGGATATCTTTTATCTGGTGCACAGATCACACAACTGATCCACTTTGGGGTAACTAAGCACCAGCTAACCTCATGGAAAATGCTTTAAAATGAATACATCTATCACGAAACATATGATGGACTTAGAGAGGACCCAGAACCAGACGAGGCTTACCTCCATCAGTAAGAAAATACAAACGAGTCCCGTGCCTTACAGTTAAACACGGTAAAGGCACTGACGAGTCTCCAGGTGCACAGGGATATCTACCACATGCACCTCATTCCTGACCCCAGCCTGCTGCTTCAGCACTATCTCAGTGACAAAAGCATGGCTGAAACTTAAGCAGTAGTCACAGCCAACTGAAAAAAAAACCATCAGTAAGGAGAAAGTTTCACCAACAGCAGTTTCCTGAAGAACAAACAGGCTGAGCTGGAGGCTGCCTTCCTCGACCTGCCTGTGCCCAGCAGGAGCTACCACCGCCAGAAGGGCCAACACACACCACACGCTCCCAGAGCTGGCAGCCACATCCCTTTCAGCTCCTGCATAGCCACAGTAAATATTAACATGTGATAAAGTCTAACCACAGGAAAATTTCTAAGTACAAGGTAGCAAATATCAACACAAATGACTGAGTACACCGGGCAGGTTTGGGTCTAACTGTTAAAATCACTTTAGTCTCTAATGAAACCCTTTCCATCCCTAATAGTTAGTCATGCTACCTATTTTGGTAGTTACCTGAAACACTCATTCACTGCTTTCATCTACTGCTTTCACACAACAAAATACTGTTCTGCGAGTACTAGGTGCTAACAAGATTATTTACCAAATGAGAAAACTCCACTAAAAATGGGTTATTTTTCAGAAATAAGTTCTTCCACTCACTATCTCTGGATCATTGATACAACAAACCCAATAAATTCTATGACTCAATGGATGTAACAAAATGCATTTGTAACAACCCACCTTAACTTAAACCTAAAAAAGCATGAGCACTTTCATTAACGACTGAAAAAATACTAACAGAATCTGTTATTTCCCAAAAAAACTCTCATTTGAACTGTTATCCACAACAACCTAAAAACTGGATTCCATCTTTTCTCAAGTGGTAACTGGTGGTCAGTGAGAACTTTGACACCTCACATAAACCACCATTCCTCTCCAGTCTTTCTAGACACAGGTGCTCGTGGGTGCGAAATCCTAACTGCATAAAACACTCACCCTCGTTGCCAGCACTAGAGCAGGAGAGCTCCTGCATGGTGATCTGCTGCAGGACATGGGAGAAGACTCCTGGGTACATCCTTGTCACTGAGCTCACCTCCAGGTGAGCGCGGGAGGTCGAACATCCGGAAGGTTCCTCTCCTACTGCACTGACCCCCACTCCCTGTATCTAAAGACTGCCCTCCCGCCAGCAATATCAACAGTGCACACAAATAAAAACTGAGGAGAAGGACCAGTGCTTAGAGAAGCACAAGGAAAGCAGAGAAGCAGGACGGTACTGGAGCCTTGCGGCCCAGCACCAGTCAGGAAGCAAAACTGGCAGTGGGAGAAGGCAGGCTGAGTGACCTGGTGCTGTAGGAGAGAGCACACATCCCACCCGGGGTCAACAGGGATGGTGGAACACTGCCAAATTCTACAACTTCTGACAGTCACTGGTATTACTGCCTCATTGCTTGCTTGCTTCCCTTAGAAAGATGGGATTTCAAAGCCACAAGAACAATATACAAAAAAAGTCAAAATAGCAGTAAAAATGTCCTTTTTTTTTTTGAACAAACTCGAAGAGAAAGATTTAAAGGAAACAGCAGGAAGGTGGTGTCAGACGCTGGCAGAGACTGATGCCTGTTGTTTGCACTTCTCTGGAAGAAAAAAAACAAGTGAAAGGCTCAGAGAACAGCATGTTGTGATTTAGCCAAGAGAACAAATCAGGTCAAGTAGCAATCACACAACATGGGGGGGAAAAAACCCAAACCCTATCACTACTAAGGTAATTTACTGGAGATTATTTCATTGTCATAGCTTCAGTATGTCATACCCATATTATGATATATGTTGCAAGTACAACAAATAGGGAGCAAATACAAGAAATACAGTATTAATGTATCATCTAATGCACAACCAGGCTGTTGTGAACTTTACACTTTCTGTTCTTCTGTTTGAAAGCAAACAGCAATACCAAAAACTAAAACTCATGATATGGCAAAACTAGCATGATTAATCCAGATGCCAAACTTTGTACTATCTGCAACCATCATCGGGTTTAACAAAATTACATATTTGAAAAAATGACACAAGTTTTTAAGAGGTATGTAATAATAAACAACAGGAATTTAGAACATTTTTACTAAAAAGCAGCTGAAATCTTTATGTAAGTTTAGCTTGTTTATGAGACTGCTTTGTGAAATTCAGGGTCCTAACAGAAACATTAGTATTCCTAATGATTAAACAGTTCCACTGAGACAGTGGTTTGTGTATATAGAAAAATGTGTACATTCAGGACATATAAAACTGCCGCTTCCTTAATAGTAACCCCTTGCATGTTCTGGATATGGCAGCATGTATCAAGCAAGCAAGCGGAAAAAATCACGTACGGATGCAGAATACAAAGCACCACCTAACAAGGAAGACCAACATGATATTTGCTTTTCAGTTTGAATACTGGTATAACTCCTCTTAGGCATTACTTGTATCGCAATCATTTAATAATATAGTTTAATTACAAAGAGGCAATATGCAATCTGATTGTATAAGTAAATTAAATAAGCAATAAACTTCAAAAAAAAAACTACATATTGAGGCCATAACATACACAGCAAAAAGTGCTTTTTTAATCTCCTTTAAAAATTCCAAACCTGCATCTTCAAGAATTACTTCTATTTGAATCCTACAGTAGCTTTAAAATATTAAAATCCCACTCCTCATAGTGAACCTTCATAAGACTTAGAACACAGGTACTATAACAAGAATTACTCCACTTTATTCAAAGCTGAAGCTTGTAGAAAGCTTACAAGAGAGCGTCTTACCAAAGCTTAGTACCATGAATAAAACTACTGAAACTAAATCATGACATTAATGTAATAGTCAGGAAGTTTCTAAAACATATATCAAAGACACACCAACCACTCCCAAACAGCCACCAGCTCAAGGAATAACTGAATTGCCAAAAAAACCCTGAAAAAAACTAACCAAAACCCCTAGTAATACTGATAAAACCAGTCTTTATAATCACTGCTATCACAGTTAAAATATAAAAACTTACTTTATGAAGATAATCACACCCCCTAGACCACCACCACTCTTGAATATTCTACTGATGTTAAAGGGATTATTATTATTAATAATGTGTGGATTTTATTTTCAATTGCTTTATAATGAAAATACCAACTTCTTAAAGGACACTACTTTTCTCATCACTTTTACTAAGAATAACCTAAGAAATAACAAAGGCTGTAACATCCTTGAGAAGCAAAGTAGTTAGCAAGAGGGTATTAGGACACACACTAAAAAAATTGGCTAAAGTACTGTTGCAAAATTTAGGACAAAACTGTGGAACCTATGAGAACATAGCATTAACTAGAAAAAAACCCCCAATATTTACCAAATACAGCTATGCAGTGTACAGGTCGGATTTGTCTAAGTCACAGGAGTGAAAAAAAGTGGTATTACAAATCCTACTTGTAGCATCATCTGAGTTTGTCTCCATAGAACCAAGAGGCCGAAGAGTTCCACGGTGGAGAATGGAAATGGGAAACACCTCTGTTGTTCAATCTACGTCATCTGAAGAGCATCACAGACCCACAGAGGGAAGACCAGGATTTAAATTATACTGTTTCAGACTTGCAGGACTTATGAAACTCGTGTATTTATTGTAAGTTTACTTTCCAATTTCTTGCTCTTCAGCATATAGTTCAGAAGTGTGTTTACTTACAAAGAAAAAAAAAATGCAAGCCATCAAAAGTTACAGATGCAAGACAGAGCTTGAAGTATCTGTATGCTTTCAGTTCAAGGTAGTTACAAAAGTGAATAGCTAAAATGCTGGGTGTATGTGACATCATACAGTAATTTTTCTAAAAGCATCAGGATTTCCTTTATTCCTCAAAAAAACCTGTTATTTTTCTCTTACAGGTATAGATCTATTAGAAGTCCATAGAAACAGAATCTAGTACTCCTCAATCCCCCAAATAATTATGGTCAGGCTTCACTTCCTGTAAAAGGCACTCTGGAGTTTATTACCACCATCCCCATCTCCTAAAATCTGAAGTTCAGAGTCCTTTGTTCTTAAGGGCATTATAAAGAAAGCACTGCAGCCTTAAGTTTCAACCTATTTAAAACTGCAGATACGATGAGGCGAGATACATTGCTTAATGCTCCTGCTGCCACCTCTCAGCAAGCAGAGGTGGACCCAGGGAATACCAACCTCCTCCGTGACTTCCAATTTCACATAAAGGCTCCAGTAAATTAACTTTCCCACTCCAAAGTGATCAGATTCCTGTCACAATTGTGTAGTCACTCAACAATCCCTAGTTTCCCCTCTAAATCCTTGGAGGACAGTTGTCAGCTTCAGAGTCTCTCCAGATAAAACTACTGAGCACAAGGCAGGCATTTTTTCTTATTTGTGTATTTTAAAAACACGCTTCAGCACCAAATGCTTAATCAAAGCTTGGAGCAATAAGTTTATGATCTATTAAATTCATAAAAGAGAAAAATAGATTCAAACATTATAAACTTTAATGCTCTGCTGGCAGCTAGACCATCACATCACTGGAAGCTGTGGGTGAGCTGCCTGAATTGGAGTTTTGAAGCACTTGATCAGCTTTCACCAGCAACTGCTTCGGCCACTTTCATTTGTTCAACCACTTCAACAGTTGGTTCACTCAGAACTGCAAAAGAGCAACCAACAACTTGGAAAGCAGGAATGCCTGGCTTTCTCTTCCAAATGATGGACAAGAAGGACTGGTGACTAGATTTGATCTATTAACTCCAAATCTCGTAAGGCATGGTGACCAGAAGTAATTGACTCATTTCACAAACTACAGCTAATTCTCCTTTATCTGTTTTAAATGCAAAGCACATTTGGATATATTTGTTTCTTATTATGTACATGCACAATTAGAATTCATTTTATTTAACTAAGTTAGCTAAAAGCTGTCTAAAGCACAGGGAATTATGTTTCTTAAACATTAAGAATCTAAGCTGCATAACTCCTTAAATAAATGCATGTAGATGTGTCCCCTCCTGCCTAAAAAGAGGTATGACCAAATTAGACCAATTAGAATCAACTTTTCTTTAGGAAAAATAATTAAGCACAAATGCAAAATAAAATTAAAAACAATTATTTAATCAGGGTTTCCTGCTCACTGATTTAAGTCATGATTAAAATTAATAATACAGTCACTCAGATTTCAGTCAATCCCTCCAGCATGGACCCATCCCAAAGGGTTGCAGAGTCCCAGTCTTCCCCCAGCATCTTCAGCACATCCAACTTCACTTAAGATCTTCTGCTCCCTTCTTCCAGGACTAAGATTGAGGTGGATTAAGGCTTACAAGCAGTCATGTTCCTGCCACCTACCACATCCTCCCCAGGGAAAGCCTAGGTGCCAAGATTTTTCTGCTGGTATACCCCAGCACTCTGCTCAGGAATGAAAGAAAGGTGCCTGGGAAGGAAGCAGACCCTTACTTCCTATCCTAAACAAAGCATCTCACTAAGGATGGAGTCCAGATGACGGGAAATGTAGGATCCAAAATACCTTCTGATGCTCACTAACGCATTCCTACTGCTAGTGAACTTTGTCCTTAAGTACTGCACATGAAGTGCAGTACTTGTTCCTTGTTATTTTCAGCAACTAGTAGAAGTTTTCCACTTGCAACACCTGAAAAACTGGGTTATATTATGGTGGCCAGCTTCTGTTTAACTGCTCTCCAATGATCACAACTGAAGTACTGGCATTCTCAACAGAAACCCTGACCACTCTACTTCCTCTACCCACCTTCATATATCCACTCAGAGCAATTTGGCAAACCAAATTTACCTTTTCCTCTTTTACAGCTGAAACACACCGAGCCAAACAGAAAGAAGTTCATAAGGCTTTTCTTCCTCCCACTTGTGTCCTTTTGCGCTTTTTAGCTACAGTTCGGGAAATATTCTACTGCATAAACACTGTTTACTAACTTCAACATTTTTTTCTTGTGTAAAAAAGCTCAGCATGGAAGCAAAAAATTTAGTATGAGAGTAAATGGATTGGGAGCAAGTACTACTTCAAAACGCAACCTTATACCAAGAATACAAAAAGCATAAAGGATTATTTAAGACTGTCATATTTCCATAATCTCAATTCTTAAGGTAGCAAAATTCTATAGAACTAACTTTGATCATGATGCACACATATATGGTAGTGTTTCCCAGGAGTCACAACAATATTTTGCAACCATTTAGGATTATCAGGCTCTAAGAAAACCCAAAGAAATGTAAGGACTAACTGCAGACCACAGTTATTACTAACAAGCAAGTTTACTTCAGCTTGGTGGAGAAAAAAAATTACTTGCTGAAAGAAAAAGCAAACCAGAAAAAAACAAACAGGAAAAAAAAAGAATGAGAAAAATAACAAGCTTTTTATTTGAACAGAGATAATAAATAAAAACATGCTGTCCTTATATTGATTCTCTCTTCATTTAAAATGGAATAGGTTAATAGGAAATTCCATTCCAGGCAGAATAAAACAGAATTAAAACAAAACAGTTGGCCAAGGACTAATTTACTCTATTTGCTACAGCACTTACCTTTTAGAAAATCAGATTCTAACAAGGATCTGTACTAAAAAAGGTTTCCTTTTCCCTTTCTCATTTGGACATGCTACAAGATCTCCTAAGAATTTGGCATAAGCATCAGATTACTATGAGAATCACATCTTCAACAAAACCAGCAATAATATCACAAGCTAGAATTTGTGTGTATCACTGGCACAACATTAATATCAGACAACACCTGCTCATGCTACAGCCAGCCTAAATAACCTTTTATGATTGCTGTGCTCATTCTGAGTAGAAATATGCCATCATTTTTAAATATAAAAAGTGTTCCTGTTCTTCTCTGCCCCCATATAAACTGCCCAAATCCATAAAATTTTTAATCTACAGTTGAATTATAAAAATCAACAAACTTAATGAGAACTTACTGTAAAAGCAAATAAAGTAGCTGAGGTTTTACACTACAAGCAAACAACAGAAAACAACAACTCTGGAAGTTTTAATACGATTCAGGTTGCTTTTGTGTTCAAGGACTAATATATTGTACATAGCATACAGATACAACCTGGCATCTAGAAGCATTTTCTAGACTGGAAACTTAAGGAAGAAATAAACTGTACCTTTGTGCTACAAAGGTATACAACAACTACCATCACATTTTAGGTAACAATAAATACAAATTATACATATTTATCAAATTCTAGGAAAAAAGTTACCAACAAAATTTGCTACCCATACAACATAACTTTTCAAAGACTGTCAAATACAAGGCATAAGTTTATTTACTATTTTGCCATCATATATTAATTTGGACTCAAATCTGAAAACCGAAATTTGCATTCCCGTTGTGTTAGTTCAAAGTTCTATTTGGCATTCTATTTTGCTTTTAGCAGAGTATTGAAAGCCAACAGCACAGACAAAAAATAACTTACAAAGCATCATGCTTAATCACCAGACACTATAGCACTGCCCAGTGAGCCAACCATATCCTGGGCTGCACCAAAAGCAGCGTGTCTAGAATGTGACGGGAGGGGATTCTGCCCCTCTACTCCACTCTGCTGAGACCCCACCCGGAGAGCAGTGTTCAGCTCAGGGGCCTCAACATAAGGACATGGACCTGCTGCAAGAACCCAGACAAAGGCCACAAAGATGATCAGAGGGCTGGAGCATCTCTGCTATGAAGACAGGCTGAGAGAGCTGGGGTTGTTCAGCCTGGCGAAGCTCCAGGCAGACCATACAGCACCCTCCAGTACCTAAAAGGGGGCCTATAAGAAAGCTAGACAGACTTTTTACAAGGGCAGGAAGGGACAGGACAAGGGACAGTGGCTTTAAACTGATACCAAGTAGACTTAGATTAGATATTAGGAATAAATGATTTATTTTGAGGGTGGTGAGACTCTGGAACAGGTTGACCCTCTTGCAGTTGTGGAGCTGGGCCTACTGTATCCCTGGAAGCGTTCAAGGCCAAGCTGAATGGGGCTTTGAGCAACCTGGTCTAGTGGGAGGTGTCCTTGCCCATGGCAGGGGGTTGGAACTAGATGATCTTTAAAGTCCCTTCCAACCCAAGGCAATGTATGGAATCTCTTCTGACTCTCTGCCTTGTCGTTCTCCATTTACCAAACAGCACTTTGCAGGTATGCGCTTCAATATTTTTAGTTACGTACATAAAGCAACTGTCAAGAAGTCAAGAAACTTCAAACAGGAAATTGTGTGACTGCAATTATGTGAGCTGTGGCACACGATTCAGTCATACAATCACACATACAGTATGTAAAATAATACCGCATAACAGTACTCCTAAATTCCTGATAACATCTACTGCAAGGCTCTTAAGTGACCACATATACCACATGTAAGTTATGGGTATATAAAACAACGGACAGAATTAAAGACATTTACAAGCTACACTAAAATGCAAACAAGAGATAGTTCTTATACAGTAGAAATGTGCAGGTGCAACCATACTCAAGTCCATCCCAGTCTTTTCATTTCAAAACCTCAAAACATAAATTCAAATCAATACAGCAAAGCCATGAGGCCACTCCAGATCAAGATACAGAAGATAACATCCAATGGAAAATGTTGCTGCAATGTTGCAGCACATTTTAAAAGAATAAATTTTTTTTTTAAATGTTATTTTCACCTGTATTTTCCAAGTAGTCTCTTTTGATACTGACAAGGTATTGCCATTTTTTCAAAAATGAGTTTGTGCAATAGTTATATATACCAGAGCTTTTCTTTTTTGCTTTTTTCCTATTAGAGATTCAGAAAATATTTTTAGAACTTCCTAAAGGTGTTGCAGGCTTCTGTTCTTAATAAACGAGAATGTTCAAATGCCCATGTGAGACATGAGAGCTGATACCAGACCTTCAGAGGTGAGGTCAGATCAACCACGGCACATGCGGTACACTCTGTGAAGGCCTGTACTTCCAAAGGCAACAGGGACATAACTCTCACAGGAGCCAACCAAAGGGATTTTAATCCACAAACACGAAGGCCAGGCTGGGAAAGAAGCTCTGCACAAGTGCCAAATGAGCTGTATCGGTAAATATTACCCACTCAAAATTGGCATCAGCAGTGATGCAGCTGTGATCCAGTATATGGGCCAGCAGCCCTGTGCATTGCTCCAAAACTCACAACCTCCGTTAACAGCACAAGGTATCACAAGTTTAGAACTGATGACGGCACAGGCTCCTATAAACACACTACACTGCAAATACAGCATGCTTATTAGCTTGATCTAGGATCAATCTTTCACATATATAAGCCAATGTCTATGAATATACCGATGTATTTATATTCCAGGGCCTACTGATTTCCGGCAAAATACTTCATTGTAAAATGTATATACATAAAGTAAGATGTGTTGATAACATCTCATAAGCATGAATGCAAAACATAAACCCAAGCATGGCAGCTTATGCTCATTTTCAAAGAGAGCTACCTAGTGAGGACATACAATTAAATGCAACCCAGGAACACCATGCAAATACAATACGTTATAGTACCAGGCAAACACCAAGGTTTTGATTACTTTTAACACCATAATCTGTATTAGAGGATGCAAATTACAGTATCCAGAAAAATCCAACAGCATGAGTTGTAAGAAAAAAATGTAAAAAGCATCATCATCATATTAAAAATGAGTTTCACAAAAAATATTTTTCTTGTCTCAGTGGAGGTACTCAAAGACCACCATTTTTTGTTAAAATAAAGATACATAATTTATGCTGCAATAATCATTTCAAGCTTGTATAGCAGGTATTTGAAATACACCCAAAAATATCCTACATATAGATACTACATGCGTGCATATTCATAACAAGAGTTGCAACACTGAAGAAACCTACTCTCAGTAAACTTAAAACTACGAATTTGGCTGGTGATTGTCATTTTTCTAACAGCTTTGGCTTCCCAGAGAAGATGAGCACAAAATGCCTGCCACTTTACTCAGCATCTTTAACATGTACTGTAATTCCTTCCCAGGTATTTTCTAGAGCATTTCACGTCCATCTACCTGCAGGAGCGTGTGCAAAAGTGACACAGAGTGATACAAGTCTGACAACTACTGGTGTGGAAAATGGAGAAACCGGACTGTGTTATACATTTTCAGGATGTCGAATCCCTGTTACCAAGCCCCTAACATTGCTTATCAACCAAAAAAGAAAAAAAAAAAAAAAAAAAAACAAAACAACAAAAACAAAAACAAAAAAAAAAAACCAAACCAAGAAAACCCAAAAAGCAAGCAAGCAACTACAGGAAGACCTAAAAACAAAGAGTCCCCATCTTGGCAACTATTTCTATTTTAAGTTAGCAAGTTTCCTGCTTGGGCGATGACGTTTTGCAGATGCTACAAGAAATGCTACGTAGTATTCATTAAACTGGGGCAAATCAATTAAAATTATACAACTGCTCGGTATGCAAGTATCTGTGCATAAAAGTTCTCCTCCGCCACTAACCGGCGTTCAGCAAGTAGTTATTTTAGCTAAAAGCGCCGAGCAACTCACTTGCTGTATAACTGCTACATCTTGTGGCGACACATTTCAACACAAGGAGGAAAAGCAGACAATACCCGAAAGGGAACAGCGAAGGGACTTGTTTGCTCATAACCTTCATACAGATATTCCCTGCAAACACCCACAACACCCTGCTGTCGCTGTCGGTGTAACACAAGAGGGGAGGAGCAGGGGAGGGAGGAGAAAAATATTATCATCGAAGGCGTGATGGAGGACAGGAGAAAGTTGCAGTCATTCCGTGGCGGCCGCAAGGCGCCCTGTCACTTCTGGCCGCAAAACCGGCCGCCCCCGAGGGCGCTTTCCCCACGGGGACGAACCTCCGGTGTTGGCCCCTCTCCTTCCCACCTCCATGATGCCAAAAGTGCCCAACTCCCTCCAGCAACAGCGGCTGCATCCTCCAGCGCAACACTTCTACTTAGCCGCTGACGGAGGGGAGCCTATTTCGGGGAGGACGCAGCGAGCGGCCGCCCGAGGAGACGCGAGCGGCTGCGGCAGGCGGACGGCCCGGGGACGGAGGGAGCACGGGGGGTCCCCCTCCGCGGCCCGGAGCGGGGGGAACAACGAGGCGCCGCCGCACTGACGAGCGGGCGGGGGCGGCGGGGCCCCTCTCGCCCAGCGCCCGAGGCTCCGCTCACCGCCACCGGGCCCAGCGCTGACCCCGCGCTGCCGCCGGGGGCACCGGCCTCTCCCGCCACCGCTCCCCGGCAGCCCGGGACCGGCCTCCGGCGGCGGCGGTTGGGCCCCTCCCCAAGGGCCGGGCCCCCCGCGCAGCCCCGCGGCGCGCTGGTTACCTTCCTTGGGCGACTTGCCGAGCGGCGCGCCGTGCAGCTGGGAGGCCGCCGCCGCCGCGGAGCAGCCCTGCAGGCTCGGTGGGGACGTGGAGAGCCGGGACCAAGATGGCGGCCCCTCCAAACTTCCACTGCTACTTTGGACACTCATCAAGCTACTTTCCTGGAGCCCGGCAGCCGCCGGGGGCGGCGGGGAAGGCGGCGCGGCGGGGGGACACCCAGCGCCGCGCTCATGGCCGGGGGGCCGGCCCGACACCGGCGCGGGGAGGCCGCCGGCAGGGAGCGAGCTCCGGAGGCAGGCGGGGCGCGGGAGAGACGGGGCGCGGGGCCAGCGCAACCTGCCCGCACCTCTGCACTGCGTCGCCGCCGCCGAGCAGCCGCCTGTGTCTGAGGCCAACCTTCCCCGCTGCCGCCGCCGCCGCTGCCGCCGGGGAGGGGAGGGGAGGGCGCAGGCGGGGAGGGGTCATGCGCAAACACGATCGCGAGCCGAGCGAGCGCCGCGCTCCGCCGGCGCCCAGCCGAGCCCCGCCGAGCCGGAGCCGCCCAGGGGCGGCCAGCGGGAGCGGCGCCAGCCGAGCACGCACCTGCCCCAGCCCC
>NW_024581135.1:20213591-20499121 GCF_017639235.1 Corvus kubaryi
GTGCCCCCGCACCGACCGCCGCGCCTTCCCCCGCGCCCCGCCGCCACGGCCATGGTGGTGTCGGGGCGGGGCGGCGGGGGCGGGAGCGGCGGCGGAGACGGAGACGGTACGCGCGGCTGCAGCGGCCGGGGCCGGAGCCGCGCCGCCCGGCACCTCCCCGGCGTGCGGCCGCGCGGGGCGAGCCCAGCCCGCTGCTGCGGGAATGCGGGCGGGAGCGGTGGGGCTGAGCGGGCTCTTCCCGGCGCGGTCCAGGTGAACCTTGTTTTGGCAGCATCTCCGGGCGCTCTGGGGCGCCTGCTGCTTCTCAGTGTTCTTCTTTTCCCGGACAGGACTGTGTGGCAGCAGAGACTCGGGGCTACTCGGGAGAAGCTGATGCCCCGAGGGAGAAGGCTTTGGCCGCCAGTCGCAACCTGCTTCGCTGCGGAGCGGGAGCTCCCATCGGATGAACTGGAAGTCGAGCAGTAGCCATGTACCAGGCCCACCACCTCACCCCGCTTCAACCACCAGGCTGAGGTTCCCAGCTGGGCACCAACGCCGACCTGGCAAATTTCTAAATTGCCTTGAGTTTAGAGACTAAAGTGCAAACTTAGCCGAATTTTTCAGTTTTTCCTTCTTTAAAATTAACATAATCATGACTGGGAATGTGAGATACATGGAAAGTCATTCAAAGCCTTTTAATTTACCAATGCAACTTAAGGATAACGATGACTTTGATTACTTAACAAAAAATCACGGGTTGCAGATATATTGCATTTTGTGTATATGAAGAATATATTCACCACTCAGGCATGGCGCTTGTTTTGTGGTTGCAGTGTGGAGACATCCTGGCCATCTACTAACCTACTTTCCCCTCTATTTGAGAATGACAGGAATAGATTACTAATGTTGGATTGCAGCTCTGTGCACAACTCACATATTACTAATTCTGTCTCTTCCTTTTAAAGTGACATCTGTCAAATTATCTAAGATCTTCACCTCCCACAAGTATACAGCATAGCTGCAAATTTCCTTGCAATTTGGTATTAACTTAAAGTAAAAATTAGTATGTTTACTTGCTAAACAAGTCTGTTCCAGGACATATATTTAGTAACAGCTGTACTCTTTTTTTTCTTTTTTCTTTTTTCTTTTTTTTTTCAGAGAGAAGTGATCTGATATTTCAACAAGGACTTGCTTCTAAGGACTTGATCCTAAAGACTTCTCTGACTTTACCTAAGCAAGTTACATCAGGAAATTTCCAGTACTGGGGCATGAAGTAAAACAGTGCTAGTTCACTCTGACTGCAATATTAATACTTAGCAGCTGGCATAGAATATTCTTGCCAGGTTAAAACTAAAAAGTATTCGTAATTCCACAATCCATATGATAGCATAAGTGAACATGCACCTCGTTTCCTGTTGAATATATCCTGCTGCAGCATGCTGCTTTTAAAATCTGCCAAGTAAAAAGCAGTAAGTGAAAGAAATTGTCTCTTTGTTTATAGCCCTTTGCATCCACTTAATACTAACCCCTGCTATCCTTACAAAACCATACATAAGCAAGCATTCTTTCTGCCAGTTTTGCTTAGAAACTGTTGCCTACAAATCATTCCACTGACATAGTTGAGACTTCTTGTTTAAATAAATCATTACTTGCTTTGATTAGAGGAACGGGACACAATGAAGAAGATCCCATTTATTACTTCTATCAGACATGCAGTTTAACTATTGTAAAAACACTGAAGTGTCTTTTTTTTGTCTATTTTCAAACATTAACACTATGAAAAATAATCAGATCTTTGCCATCTCATAATGTGACAACACCTCATTGAGGGACCAGGAGTAAGTGGGCATGTACTGCAGAACTTCCCAGCAGAGCACACAGTAGCTGCTGAAAAATATGGGTTGAGTCTGCATTTTGTAGCATAGCAGAGCTGTATCTCTTGGTTTCATGAGTTGTTGATGTAGAGACTGAAAGCAGAGTGTGAACTATATAGGTCATCTCCAGATGAGACAAACCTATATAACTTCAAGAATACATGGAGCTGGGTATATTTCCCATCTTTAGTTTACAGAAAACCTACTTTCTTCTTAGTGAGTTAGACCTGACACTGATTTTAATGTACCCCTTTATTTGTAAAGCCACATTGCTTCAGTGTTACCAATTTAATAGTACCATGGCAGGAGAGAACACCTTCGTTAGTACCTTTCAGAAATTTCAAATTTCAAAATACTTATCAAATAACATTGTAAATGTACATAATGCTTTTCCTTGAATTTCCTGTCTTTATTTTGCAATAAAACTTTATGATCCAGTGGCCAGGGAGATGGTCTTTCTCTCACAGTTGTGAGCAGTCAGCATCACCTGCCCAAAATGTTAAAAACTAAATCCAACTCAAATAGTACTGAGTATTACTCTTTTTCAAAAATATAATAAATATTAAATCTTTCCTTCTAGTTTTTAGGAACAGGATAGCCAACTATCAAGGTTTCTTATGTGAACACTGCATGCCATCAACATCAGGCATAACTTGAGATAGTAGATACACAGAAATCAACTTTCAGTGGGATTGTACCGGATGACAATGAATAAGGTGCCACACACCTACCTACATGGGAAAATTTGATTCCAGGTGAAGCCCGAAACAATTCGTTTAGTTTTGCTAATTCCTAAGGAAGAGGACCTCAAAATTCAGATCAGAACAGAGAGGAGTGAAAAGCCTGTGTGCTGTTTTTCTCATGTGTCAAATGAAAGTTAGCAAGGTTTATCACAGTAGTAACTCTCTCATTGAGGATGGTTGAAGAACAGAAAAGCATAAGGAATTTTACTTATTCCAAAGATAAAAAAGCAACAAAAATCCTGAAAAACCTGAAAACGGTAAGAGCTTTCAACTTTGTCACTGGAATTATCTGTGCAAGAAAATTTTATCACAGTCAGTTCCCAATCTCTAGGAAGTAAGAGAAGTTAACTGGCAGATAGCAAAGGAAGGTACTTAAAGAAAAGTATTAATGGTCTGAATAGCGACAATAAGGAGGACTACAGCAGGAGTGAGTTTTTGAGACATCTACATTGCATCTATAAAGATTACTGTGCACTCAGGTCAAATGTCAATTAAAAATTTTTCACATACATCCTTTAGAGAACAAAGAGACATAATTTCAAACATGACACATAAAATCCAGAGTTTATCCCAGATGTTCTCAAGGAAGAATATGCTATGATTGTGGGACCAGTTACAGAGACATGGCAGTTTCTTCCCTATTCTGAGACCTTCACCTTCACTGTTGACAGGCACCAAATACAGTTTGGTGTCTTCATGAAAGATATGTATCTAATAATATCAAATAATACATGCTCTTAATAACTGCATATATCTTACTTCTCTTTTTCCCACCAAAGTCAATTTGCTATTAGCTGGCTTAGGTTTCATGCAAGCAGCAGATACTGCAATACCAAGGCGTAGCAACTGACCACACCAGGTAACTGATTATATGAATAATGTATGTTCACAAATAGGTTCCAAATAAGACCGTTTTAAAATTAAATCAGTAATTAGAAGAAAGGCCTCAAATTCACGAGATTATTGGAAGAAGTAGAGATAGAAGAGGAACTTGATTTAGCAGGCTGGTACTTTTAGGAATGAAAGTCAAGAGTTATGAGAAATTACAATATCCTTGGAAAAGTAGTAAACTATATGCTTCCAAACTGAAATCAGTCTCTATCAGCTACAAATCAGGGAAACGTTAGGACTCAGATAGCATTAGGGTCTTTACTTCTGATGCTTTTGGCATCTATTTTGCCTATAACTTTCTTCCATCATCTTGGACTTGGCGCAAGACAGTAGAGCAACCAAGACTTAGTATCCTTTGGTTTATCCCCTCAATTATTTGTAATGCCAGTGAAACAGAAGTTTCAAATTCTTTGTTAGTTCCCTGTCAGCCTGGCACTGGGTAATAGACCCGTACTGGTATTTCTTAAAGCATAAGCTATTACAGTATGCCTCACTGTATATTTCTCAATATTTATGAATTTTATACATAAAAATATGTATCCACATGTATTCACCTATCCCATATGTAGAAAGACCTACACACATCCTATAGCTATGCCAACACCAGCAGCCAATCTGATTTAACTAGCATAGTAGAAAAATAATCTTACAACTAAATAGACACACTGGTGCAGCAGCTTGTGTAGAAAATGCCTAAATTATTTCATCATCAAAATTATGTATTTATGACATTTCTAGGTTAGATGTAATGTAATATGCTGTGAAAACATAATAGAAAAAAGTACTGTCTTCTGTCTTGGTGAATGCTGGAAGTTTGTAGCTCAAACACTCTGTCCTTCCTTCTCCTAACGCAGCTGAGCACATGTATGGACCCTCCCTGTATCAGACCAACAAGCTCCTGGCCAGTCTGGGTTGGAATAATGACTAGTATCTCCCAGTCTGTGTTCTGTAGGTCAGAAGACTCAGAATGCAGTTTTGGCACAAGGTAAAATGCCATGTGACTGTGACAGCAAGTGCATTGCTGTGATAGAACGCCGTCTCAGATTGGAACAGCTTCTGCACCTGTTTCTCACAAAGCATTTCTATTTATGAGCAAATAGAAATGTTGCAATTGTACTAACATTAATTTTAAAGTTTAGTTAAAGTTTTCTAAAACTGGTTTAGTGCAATAACACTTTTATAGGAAAACGTGATTTTGATCTCCATTAAATCAATTTTGAGGCTCACTGAATTAGAGCTGTCTCCTTGAGCCATATACTGCACTACATGCTTTATAATATTTTTAATATTGGTATTAATATTGCTGGCAACTCTGAGTTGAAAGGTAACAAAACCTTACATAAATAATATACAAGAGTATCTTCCCTACCAGCATATCAAGATGCAGAGAGGCTAAAAGGAAAACAATGTTATCACATTAAGCTTACATTTAAGAAATAGACACAAACACTATGTAAACACAAATCTATTTTTATAATCTATGTGATTGTCATAAACAGCATTTATTATACCTTTAATATCATCACCATTAGTCTGATCCAGTGATCCACCTCTGCTGTAATGATTTTTGCTCCAAATCTCCATGAAGCCCGCAAACAGCTTCCTGTCAAACCAAACACAAAAATTTAATGGAATTTGTGGGGGGGTTTTGCCATAGAAATGTTCCTTTTGACTTCAACTCTAGCTACTTTGATTGTTAGCTACATTCTAGTCAGAATCAAGGAGAGTTTTACAATCTTCTTGTTTAAGTCATTTTAATAAAAAATAATTTGGTTTTAAATGTTCCCCAATGAAGAAATAAAAGAAATCATCTTGATGGATGCTACACTCACTTTTTTTCCCCACCTGTCTGTTTTCATTTTATTATATTACTTTTCTTCCCATGTCCCTTGCAATCTACTTGTCTGCTCTTCCCTGCAATTTTTCCTACACTCAGACTATTCCTTTTACAATGCTGCTCTCAGGTAAACAGGCCCCTCTTATCTGTCAGGCTTCCTCTCCATGTTTTTTTAAGCTCATGCTTTTCCACACATCTTTCATAGTTCTGTCTCACTCTTTACACCTTATATCTTCTTTCCTGAAGTATCTGTCTTGCCTGGAGCTTATTTTGTTGCCTTTGATTTTAAGCCATGAGAGGCAGACAGTGTTTGCAGAGAGCCATGCCTGTATGTGGTTTCCAATAGCAATGGGGCGTGTCTTGATGTTTTTTTCAGGCAAGAGTCTTACCAGTTTAAGGGGTTCAGGGTTTTTTGTAATTGTTGAATAAGGCCTTCTTTGTTTGGCCACAAAACATCAACATTAAGCCTGGAAGATGATTAAATATTATATACTAAAATAACAGTATTCTAATTACAAATTCTCTGCCTCTGTTCCCTTCCAGCTCTAGGTGAGCTGGTCTGCTGCATCATTCTGCAATGCCCCCTGTGCTGGGAATAGGGGAGCTGCTTTTCTCCAACTGTTCTGACAGCCACTCAGTTCAGTGTCCTATCCCTTGTTCTGTCCAAGCATAGATCCAAAAAAAGATAACAGCCCCATAGTCAGCAGATTTGGAGCAATCTTTCTTTCAGAGTACTGAGATTTCAGACAGTTGAGGGGATAAGAGAGAAAAGGCTATTTTGCATAGTTAGCTCATCAGTTAATACTTCCTAATGAGAAAAAGGTGGAAGATATAAACACGAAACTGATCACAAAACAATAAAATTAATGATGCCAAAGAAAGCATAGAGTGACAGAAAGAGTATGGGCTACCAAAAGTGGATTTTTCTTGGCTTACGGATTGAATGGGTGGGTAGATCTTTCGGAAGAAATTAATAAGGAAATAGAGCATAGGAGATACATCAGTTACTGAAAGAAGTGTATTAAAGGCACAAGAGCAGACTACCCTGATGTAAAGTAAGCACTGAAAGAGAGCAGCGAGGCTTCATCAGGAGCTATTTGGTTAACTAAAAAACAGGAAGCAATCATGCAAAAGAGTGAAAACGAGAACCAATGACTAAAAATGGGTTTAAAGGAATAGTAAACTCACACAAGGAACAAATGGTGAAGGCTAAGAGGATAAATGAGTTAATCTAGGAAAGGACCTAAAAGCCAATAAAAGGTTACACACACACAAACTAAGGGAGACAAAGAAAAGTTCAAATCCAGTATCTAAGTAAAGATAGCAAATAATGTGACACAGAGAAGACGTATATTCAGTGCTCTTATTTGCCTAATGTGTCTACAAAATATCTTAGTGTCAGACATGCAAAGCAATTAATTTTAAGAAATGTCTAAGACACATGGACCAGAAAAGGGAAGGAATGTGTTAAGCAATATTAAGGAATGCCAGTTTCCAATCCTGCTGACTTAAACATGTAGTTCAGAAAGCAGTGGATAAAGCCAGCATCCCTGTAGCCCTGTGTCTCCTGTTTGCATTAGCCCAGAGGAAAAAGTATGACTGAAGTTTACAGCTGAAATATTCATAACATTCTTCTATGGGTTTTCCAATGCCTGATATCAGGGTTTCATTTACACTGAATTCCTTGTTGCCATGGAAAACTCTCTATTTACCTGCTTATTTTCACAAAATCTGTAGAAATGTGGTATCTCTGAGATCACAACTACTCAGTCCCGTTCAGTTGGAGAGTGAGCAACAAGTTCAAAAGGCATGGTGTGTTCTGACTGGTCATATGTGGGATCATATAAACTGTGTGTCCACAGGAAAATGTGCTAAAAATTACCCTGGAGCACTTAAAAGATAAAATAATCTCTGTATGATGATTCTGGGATGGGAGCAGGGGAGGGTGTTGTGGAGAGGTTTTTGTTTTGGTTTGGGTTTTTTTGAAAATTCATGAAGTGCAAGGGAGGTCCTAGGAGACTAGAAATGAGGAAAATAATGCCTGTCTTAGGAAAAAAAATTGCATTGGCCTAACTTTCATAAATAACCATGCATCTCTGAGAGCTACTGTCAGAGGTTATTAGGCAGTTAGTGTACAGGCATGAAGATAACAATATGATAGAAAACAATTATGTAGTAAGATTTTAAAATGTAATCTTAGAATCATTACTGTGTCAAACCTCTCCAATTTCCTTCTTAGAAAGGGCAGCAGGCCTATTGAACAAGAAGGAAGCAGTAAATGGCGTATCTGTACTTTAAAAAAGCCTTTAGTTATGTCCTCTCTAATTTTGCCTGCAATACAAAAAATGGTGTAGACAAATTCAAGTAATTGTTGATACACAAGTTATGAAGTATTTCTCCCAAAAAGTATTTATTTAATGGTTCCCTGACAGAGTAGGGCAGAATGGCAGCAACATCCTTCAGGGACTTCTCATCCGTCCTATGCTCTTCAATTTTTCATTGAACAGTTTGGAAAACAGGAAAGGGAGTAAACTTGTATCATTTGCAAAAAGTCTGGAAGGGGGTTGCAAACACAGGAAAGCAGATCAGAATGCAAAATATTTAGATTATGTGAGAAACAGTACAACTGCAATAAACTCATACTAGACAGAGGGAAATTGACAAAAATAAAACACAGTATATTAATATAACCTGAGGATGCTTTAACAAGGCAACAGGATTGCAAAGAAGGCTAGGAAGGTTCAAGTGGATTTCAAACTAAATATGAGTCAGCATGATGATGTTGCAGAAAGGCATTTCACATTCCAAGATGTAGTAGGAAGTGTGCAGCATGTGAGATGCAGGACCTAATTATCTTGCAATCTTCAGTGCTGCTGAGGTCTCAGCTGGAGCATTCTGTGCAATTTTGGGCAATGCACTCCAAGAACAATTTCAACAATTTGGATGAAGTTGAAATGAAATCAACAAGAATGATATTTTGAGAATATGACTCACAAGGAAAGGTTGAAGAAATGAGGCTTGGCTTTCTCAGAAAAAGAAGACTGGGAGGAAAATGCATAAAAGGTTGCATACAGAAAGTCATGGTCAACAGATCTTTGTACACACCTGAATTAAAACAAGTAATTGCTTAATTTGCATCGGAGTAGACTAGATGTAAAAAATGAAACTACAGCAAAAAAAATCCTTTCAACCTAAAGTCTAAATTAGATGGAATAAATTTATGAGGTTGTGGAATCCCCTTCATTTGTGGTTTTTAACAGCAGCCTATACAAACATCTGTCAGGGATGACCTAGTTACCCACTTCCTGCCACAACAGGGATGGACTGGACCTCCTTTTTTTTCCCCCCCGTAATGATTTCATGACTGGAGAACCTGTTTCATTTAACTTGGCTGCTACAGATTAAGCAGTACAACTGTTACAACTGGGGACCCAAGGCCTTAGTAAAGCATAGCAAACCTCCACATAAAATAAAAAATCATTCAGAAAAAAACCCCAAAAAAACAAACTAGCTTTAACATTTTTTAAACATACATGTATCAAAGAGTTATTCTTTATTAATTACATTATTTGTTAAAATACAGTTCTATTGTCCAAAACATACCTTTTACAACCATTAAGAAGTCAAACTGAGATTTTGAATTCCTTTAAAATAACCAGGCTACTAAAAGTTATTATGATGTTAATTCGTGGTGTCTTTATTTAAAGTGAAGAAATATCAATGATTTTCATCAAGAAAGAGAAGTGATACATGAAATACAGAAAAACAGCTCATAGGAGAACTGTCAATGAAGCTCTGTCAGCACATCGGGGATATGATGGTATTATAAACATAACCACACAGGAGCTTTTCTCCTGTACTTAAGATGCTGTCATCAGAAACCTGTGTTTACCCTCGGTAGCTTTAGGTATCACTGTTACTGATACTTAGATAATATCAAGCTATGCACATGCATAGAGGCACAGAGTGTCAAGGTATAGTTACAATTGATCTCGTGACACTTCCATCCTGAGAACTAATGTGATCCCTTTTAAAGAAACCAAAATATCATTTATGTTGAAGTCTTCATGACTACTGTTAAACTTTTAGATTATTTCTAAGAGTCAATTTTAAAAACTACATATTTGTTTTTCCATTTTTTGTATCTACCAGGAAGGCTTCTTCCAATTTTCTAAGCATGAAAAAAATTTTGTTCCAGAATAACATTTTAAATTCTTTAAAATTACTTGCCTAAAACTCTAAAATGGTTATATTTTCAGACCAAGCTTGTCGTTTACAAAATGTACGTAGCATAAGAAGCTTTCAATTTGTTTTAAACCCACCAACCAAGAAAAGAATCCAGCTCCTACTACTGGCCTGCAGTGGGATGAAAGGAAACAAGTCAGTAAACCACAGACATCTGGTTCAAAATATGGATGTGTGGCCAAAGGCTTTAGCAGGCCTAGATTACCAAGATCCCCATCAACCGTTCCAAAATATGTGAATTGTTAGAACTACGCTAAATGTTAATTGATCCAAGATCAATGTAATTCTCTTCCATTTGGCTCTCCCATTTCTGTAGACGGTGTGTTTAATTCTTTGTGTATTTCCCAGACTCTGCTAGGTGAAAAACAACTGTGAAAGAATTCACTAAAGTACCAAGACAAAAAGGCAAAATGCTATTGCTTCATTTTGTGTATAACATTCATAAGGCAACTGAGGAGATTAGCTTTAATTTCCAATCTTAACACACAATTGCATGCTGGATTTTTACAATGCAAAAATGTGCACATTCAGGATATTGCAGGAACACTGACACACCAATGACTTCTCCATTTTCTGGATTGGATTTTTGATTGTCCTGCATGCCAAAATGTAGGGTTTTCTCCCCCTTCCCAACCTGGTTTAAAGCACAAAGAAAAGATATGAACTACATAATTAGTTCATTAGCATAACTGTTTAGGAAATATTGAGAAGAAAGTACAATAGTTGTGCCTGTAAAATAAGTTCTTATGCATGTAGAAAATCAAATGTATACAGCTGTGCAGTTTCTACCTACAAAGTAAAAGCCTGTGCTTATAAATATATGTTTTTGTGGCTGCGATGTATGTAGAATTGCTTCTTTTTACACCAGCTTCAAGTGAAATTGAATTTTAGGCCCTCCCGTTTTTCCACCAATCTGGTATAATTCTGCATATAGAATGAATGGCATAATAAGGGAATTTGTTTGGATCTCATCTCTTTTTTTCACCAAATTGTATTCCTAGACTGTTCGCAGCAGCTGTTCATCTAATTCATCAGCAAGAACCATATTCAACAAGATTATACTGCTTTCATTTGTCCCCTTCAGAGAAGCAGAGGAAGAGCAGAAAAGTAGGAGAGGTAAGAATGCAGTAAGTGAGCCTATAGGAAAACACAAAATTCCCAGAGTCCTGCAACTCAGTTAAACCCTAGCTATAGGCAAAACACCACAAACTGCCCTTTGATGTGTTAATTGAAATTTAGCTTTCCACACAGTCCCATTTTCTTCTCAGCACAAGGGACCCTAGCTGCTCTTGAGAAAGAAAAAAATTAAATGCCTGTCATATAGTTTTTCCTTGCTTACTTCAAGAACAAAGGGTTAAGACAGGCATTGAAAAAGCATCCAAGAGATTAGATAAACAAATAAAAAAAGCTTATGTACATGTGTATGTGTGCATGATGATAAGACAATTCCTATACATATTTCCTTCTCCCCTTGCTGCAACACCGACAAAAGACAGTGTCAAGCCTGTTAGGCCTCCTCCCTTTCTCTTCTGCTACAGCTTTCAGTCGGCACAATGCTTATTAGTACCATAAGAAACAGGGATTTTGCAGTTCAAATGAATCACATGTTCTGGGCTGTAATCAATGGCTAAATTAAAAAAAGGAAAGGTCATAAGCTAAGGACTGAAACTGCAAACAAACCCAGAAAGGAACAGCAGATGTTAAACATGCCACAATATGTAGAGATGACATTAACTCTTACCTGCATCATATCAAAGAAGCTCAAAGATCAAACCAGACACATTCATCTCTTGCTTGTAATTTGCTCTATGGCAGTCCAGCAGTGTTTCACACAAGTATTAACAATCACCAAAAGTACAGATGGGAAAGAATTCTGCATGTCCTTCAGCCAGTGCAGGATTTTTCATTTTGTATTTTTCTTTTCTTGGTTCAGCATCAAGCACCGGAGATTTTTAGTGGTGGATCTGCAGCCCAGTAGCTCTCAGTACACTGGAGTATTCTTCATTATGGTCTGGCAATGTTAGCTTTGCTGATTTTTCTAGAAGGCACAAGATTTTTTTTTGCTACACTCTCTCATCAGCCTTCTAATTCTCCAATGAGTACTAAAAGGGTTTATAATTCTTGCCAATTTTAGTAGGAAGCAGTTACTGTCCACTAATAATAAATATTTATATTTGCAAAGTTGTTTTTTCTGTTATGTTACATCTTGACCCATAGCTGTTCATTTCACAAACAATCCCAATTTGTTGCATATTTGTAAAAGTCAGTATCAGTATGCAGATACTGTAGCATATTTTGAGGATGTCCTGTTGCTGTCTGGATTCCTGTGCAATTTATATCCTCCATTATGATCTTATTTTGAGATATCTTATATTTCCCAGCTATGTTATATTTCAATCCCCCTTTTTTAGATTGTCTCCTATTTGTTGGCCCTGTGCTGGTAATGCTAACTGAATGCTTTCAGTCTGGTCTGACAGATGTATGCCAGGATGAATCTACTGTCATAGTTCATACATTAGAGAAAAAAAAAACAAAACTGCATTGTCTGCAGCATTGATTAAGGGACAGCTTGAATTCCTAAGGCATTTCAGAGCACACTGCTAAAGATATTACCTGTCAAAATAGGAAAATTTAATCTATTGCACACAGAATAAAAAGCCAAGTTCTGGACATATTCAGCACACAGCCTGAAACATACTAGCATGAAATGAGGCAATGGAGTGGTGTCACTGTGCCAAGCTGAGTATCTCAGGATGTTGACATCTAATACCACAATGCAGAACTTTGCCCAGTCTTGAGTAAAACTTTCAGTACTTTCAGACAGTAAAAGGACTCTATCCCCGCATGCTACTGCTCTGTTTCCTTCTGGTTTGATATAAATAATTCTTTTTCACTTTATTTTTTGGAAATTATTCAATGAAATCCTTTTCTTGCCTTCTCAAGCTCACTCTGTCATATACACACATTTCTTCAAGCATTTCCTATTTGCAATCAAGAGACTTGAAGTTTCTCAGGGAGGATCATTGCAAAGAAATTCCAGGGCCATCTTTAGTATGAGCCTTGGTTTGTCTTTTATAGAGACAGAAAAATTCCCTAACACAGACTACAGCCACTGCTGAGTTTAAAGCTACAAGGCACCACTTGGTCTGAGAGTCAGCCAGTTTTAAGTGTGCAAACAAATACAGGCAGGGATAAACTGAATGATATCTCAGAGCCTCCTTAATTTGGAAGAGGATATTACACAATGCACTGAAACACCCATAATGGCTCTATTCCTGCATATATGTATAAGCTCAGCAGAAGGTGATCTCCATTGCTCTGGCAGGAGGCACTCAGACACTATTCAGAGAAAGAGCAAGTGTTTCCATGTCATTAATCAAGCTGGTAACTAACATTAATACACTGATTGACAGGATGCTCACAGCAGCTATTATTGGCTATGGAAGTCATTCAGTGTTACCTTCTTCCCATCATGTTGCATTGATGATGTGCTGGCAGAGGCTGTATTTTATACATTAGCTTTCCTAGGAAAGCCCAGCTCCACCATAGGAGTAAAACTGTGATCATCCCAAAGTCAGGAGCAAATCTCTCATTAGAATCATAGGCCTTTAACAAGTTCCAACTTTTAACCTAGCATTAGAAAAAGGGCTAGAATTTCACAGTAGCAGTTATTGTATGGAGAGATATACTAATCCTTTATTTCTTATCTTTCTCTCTCAGGAAAACTTATTTTCACTTTTGAAAAAATCTTTTATAAGACTCAATACTGACACATAAATAAGGATGTCTATCAGACTTGACCACTAAAAGACAATGCATCTCATCATCTGCTTTCCAAAGATAGATTCACCATTCACATTCATCTGTCACAGAAACAACAGTGAAAGCAATGCCTGTCTCAGATGAAGGGATTCAGTCAACGTTTAAGGGTCCTAGGGAGGCAAAGAAAACAGTTTGCTATCAGATTACTTGTCATGCATGTGCTTAATAAAGCTTACAGACCTCAGGAAGAGCCAAAATACTTCTTTCATTGCCAAGAAAACTTTACCTTAAGCCACTAAAATCAGTCATAAGACTCATACAGACAACTTTGTACACAATTTGCATTTTTTTCCATGGAAAGTCCCACCCAATTTTCCTATCAGACAATTCCACTTCAGGTAGTAAGGGCAAGTGCCTAATAACATACAGGGCTCTTTTAGCTGCTTGCACGCTAACAACCAGTATAATTGTGCCTAGCTTTTCATTTCCAATGGAGACTACCTGCTTGCCATCATAATGGTCCTTCATTAGAGGACCTATTCCATCATGATTTATATGATATCTACGCAAGTTCCCAACAGGAGTTGTACTTTGAATAATAAAGGTAACTTCTTTGTTCCATACAGATTTTGTGCCAGTTCTATCTCCTTTTCACTTATTCTAGTCATTATTTTGATCTTCTTTTTGATGACAGTACCACAGTACACTCATAAATTCATATGCCAAGTTATTAAAAAGTTTTAAAAAATCCAAAGAAGTTATGAAGTACGCTGTAAAACTTGTTCCAAATTGAGGTTTTAGATCCTTATGGATAAAGGATAATAGATGGTCAATTGCACATATTTATTTTACAACAGCATTTAGAGGCAAACAAAATAGCAGCAAGACATTTCTGCACATTAGTTTCTTTTTCCCATTCTATTTTTTGTGTATTTCTATAGTTTCCTGATCACACCTCAGGCATGCATAAAGCAACACAATTGCTATCTGTGTAGTTCTATGATTCTGATTCTATGTGGACATGGGAAGAAGCAAGTCAACTTGCTTTGTTTTTGAACTTTTATTTTGCTTTACACACACATGCACACAAATATGGATACTTATGTTCCTTATTGGTAGTTTCTGAGACAGAGGTAAATTGTTTCCAAAGAAAACGGTCATGGTCAAGCTTTGCTCTTACTGAGGAAGGATCCATTGTTCTAGATGACCTATGTTTTATTTCTGAGCTTTAGTAGATCTCTTAAGTACGCCAAATCTCATTCTTGGAGTGCCTAGAGAAAATAGAGCAGAATACTGATACCAATTTATTATTCTTTGAACAGGTAGAGCAAAGAACAGAAGACAGATGGGCTGTATCCTCCATCTCTGAGAATACACAGCACTCTTCTGTCTTAGCTGCAAGTCTTAGGTGCCAAACTTACTGCTGTGCATGCTACCATATCACTCTCACTCTAACCCAACCATGAGCAAGCAATGAGTTAACAATGAGTGAGATGAGATGATTATTCACCAGGATGGGATAATTTCTCATACAGCTTCATAACCAATTACAGCTTAGCAGCTGTACTGAACTCAAGGATTGCAGCCATGCCATGCCTTTTTTTGCTGATGGGACACATACAAAATATCCAGGTTGTCTGAGAAGCCTTTGTTTATATACAGCTTTAGTCAACCTTTATTATGGTGGTTATCTTATCCATGGATCTTGTTATTTGGTCCTGATGTTTAGCAATGGCAAAGTGTTTACTGGATAGTTTCTTGCCATGGGATTCAACAATATGAAAGCAAAGATTACATAGGGATTTTTTTGAAAAAAGTTATGATTCCTCTATTATAGAAGCTTTCACTTTTCAGTACTCTCATTCCAAACTCTAGCCCTTCTACCTTCATGTGGTAAAGGGTAAGAGTAACCTTTTTGACAAGGAATGGTGCAGAGAAGTGAAAGAAAAAAATCCATCTGGGGACCAGGGCACCAATAACTGAGGCTAGCACACATTCAGAATAACTCAGGACATCCCAGACTCCAGGTGAAAGAGCAATAGCACTGTTACTGCTAAGTTCCCCTAAACAGAGTGTGAGTGCAATGCCACAAAGATACTAGCTTTTTCTTGCTTTTTAGGGTCAGAACCAAACTATCACCCTGCGTTAATACAAAGAAGTACTTATTGCTAGGAATAAACTCAAAAATGCTATTTACAATCTGATGTGTCTAATGCTGGGTATCTTAGATAGAATATGAAATACCTAATCCCCATTACCAATTTGGGTATTTTTCCACAAAGCACTTCCTGAGTGCAATTCTCTAATTAGATTCCTGTCTGATTTCAAGATGATTTTGCTTTTGCATAAAAATCACAAACAAATTCCAAAATATTACAAGTCTCAGGCACCTTGTTAAATATACTACCTTGTCCATAAAGACTGTACAAGATACCTGAGAGATCTACACACAAATGCTGAAACAGAAGGAGACTTAAATAAGTGTATTACTAAGAAGTTCCACATACAAGGCAAGATTTCTCTTATACTTCTAATACAGTTTTTTGTGTAACCCCCAAGGCAAAGCTTCTTATAACCACTGTCTGCAGGAAAAATTTACTGTCAACATATACTGCATACTAAAGGAACAAAATTACCTCGGTCCACATTCACACCAACCCCACAGCTCCTTAAGATAATAATTTTCAAAATGTTTTTCTTCAGTAAAATAAGCATTGTTTCAAGTTTCTTTATGGCAGACCAGTAGAATCAAAATGAAGGCAGACTTGCTCACCACTCAAAGCACTTGCCTTCTTTTTAATTCCTCACAGGAATGAAAAGTATATTCAGCTTTTCCTCCTTCAGCACCACACTCTGCCCTTGTAGATTACTGAAACATGAATTTGTGAAGGCTGTTTCAAGTAGAAGGATGTTCCTATGTATAGGAATAATGTTAAATCCTGTCACTGAACATCCAAGTGAGATTGTTGTTAAAGCTGCTTCTAAAGGACCAAGAGAATTTGTGCCACTCAGTTCAATGGCTTTCTTCACCTCTGTTAGACTAAACATAAATGTAATATAGCCAAGCCAGATTCCAAAGGTTAGTCTTTCATTTAGGCAAAATACTGGAGATGCAAAGCCTGTGTAGCATTTACAGGAATCTAGCACGGATTCAATAAACCAATTGAACACGAAAGGAACATCCTTTCTAAATGCAAATTATTCAGGTGCAATTTGAGTTCCTTAAAGGTTACTCTTCAGTTCTCTCTCCCTGTCTAATAAATGAGAATGCAGAATACCTTAGTTTCCTTTCAAAAAATTTTTCATATTAAGTCATTCTGCTGCTTCTGTTATGGGCCTTTTCTGTATGGGACTGCTTCTGTTTTGTGACTGCTGAACACCAGTATCAGTATTTTTTTAAAGCACTTCTTAGAAAAACTTAAAAACTAATTTAAAAAACAGGTCTGACAACACAGCAATGTACAGATATACTCAAATTGCAGCATTTTTTCTTTCCTTTTCATTTTGGGAAAAGATTCTACATTTTTCTATCTGGAAGTATAAAATCAAAAATATCAATATCCCAGAACAACTCTTGATATTACACTCATCAAAGTGTCAACAGATCCCTGAATAGGTATGCAAAGTAGTTCTAGATCTGACTATGAAATTTCTTTACGATGAGAGCTTGTCTGAAGTGAACTCTGTGGTGGAACTTTTACTTGTTTCCTGAGGGTCAGAACAATATTTGTTGTATCAAATTTGAGGCAGAGTCACCCTAGGAATCACATGAAAGAAAACATGTCATATTATACCGTAAGTGTCATACTAGAAGTGTTCTCACAAGAGGGACAATATTTGTGTATAATGATAGTCACGGGCCAATAAGCTGCTGTGGGCCCTTTGTGGCAAGGCACATTCATTTGAGAAATTCACAAGTGTATCTTCTACACCCAACTTGCTTTTTTTTATTTTTTTAATTTAATTTCACCACAAGTCATATGGCAGCATTGTCAGAATTAACATGGATGAGTGAAACTGGAGAAAGAAGCACGAGCAGTTTTGTAAATACAGTAAATATTTTGCATTTTCCATGCAAAATGGAAATTTTTTCACATAAGATTCAAATGAGACATAATATCTGGTCACACAATGTTAAGAGTTTCAGCTGGAATTGTGGCTATATTTTAGACAATCAATAATTCATTCCATATCTCTGTCTCATCTCACCTGTATTCTGTATTTTTTCAATTGTATCAACGCCTCATCTGTTATATATTAATGGTAGCACGCAAAAAATCACTAGTATTTCAAATGTTGTAGGTAGAAAATAGACAAGTAACAGCAAAAAGTGAAATTATGAAAAAGAGATGTATCATGGTTTTCAGTCTGTGGAAAGACAGCACCCAAAATAATTATAATAAAAACCAGTAATTAAGTCCCAAATTAATACCTTCAGCATATCATGCATAATTGAAAGAAGGATTCAATGTTCCCCAAAGAACATGTTAGGAAGTGGGTTGGATAATAAACATTTCCTGATTTTTCTACTATTGGAAAAATCAATTTGGACTTTTGTGGTTTCTTTATATCTACCACAGGCAGCAGAAATACACTTGTAGGTCACATCTTAGGC
Source organism: Corvus kubaryi (assembly GCF_017639235.1). Classification (NCBI taxonomy): domain Eukaryota; kingdom Metazoa; phylum Chordata; class Aves; order Passeriformes; family Corvidae; genus Corvus; species Corvus kubaryi. The sequence goes on from NW_024581135.1 coordinate 20,231,538, forward strand.
ATTTATCTTCTGGAGTCCAGAGACCTTGACTCCACCTACATGCTGCTGAGAAACTCCATGAGAGCAACAGACAAGATGTTTATGGCTAGGGCCAGACCTTGTAGCACAAGTGTTAGAAGAGTCCTCTGCCCTAGTTCAATCAAAAAAAGATTCTTCTCATCATGCTGCTATAATATTGTCAAGAAACTGCCTTTTTTTGTAAAATCATCTGTCTTAGTCTTACACCAGCTGGAAGGAAACTGATAAAATTCAACTATTTTCAAATTTTAATGAGCTCCTAATTTGTTGTGGCTTTAAAACTCACACATGGCCGACTCATTTTTAAAACCTCAAACTTTGCATGTTTCAAGTTCTCACAGAAAATGAGGGCACAGCCTCATTTTGAAGCTCACATCTTACAGTAAGGTAACGGTTGTTTTTTTGACGGATGAATCAGCTGCACATGAATTGCCACTGTACAAAAGCACTGCATGTTGGATGCAATGGCCAGAGCTTTGTCACTTAACACAGCTACAGGTTTTTTACATCCTGTTAAAGAGTTCCATTCCCAGCTATTTCACCTACAAAAAATGGCTCTTGAAACATACTGTGCATACTCAGGATGAAAGTTTGACACAAGGTTTAAAGAAAAAAAGTATTTTTCCTCAAAACAGTCTTTCCTCTGCTGCCATCCACTTATTAGATATTCTTGCCTTAATTCAGAGTTACAAGGAGTTTTACCTACTTGACTGTAAGCAATCTAAATAATGAAGCATGTGCTTTACTCAAAGCAGAGCCAGGCACTGGAGTGCCCCTGGGCCATACCTGGCCTGCCAGAACAATACCCATGGGACCTCACAGCTTGTTCAAGAACTCGCTTTCCTGGAAGACCTTGGTAGCTGGATGGGGAGATGGCACCTGTGCTGCACATGCTCTGCAGAGAGCAGAGATTTGTGCAGAGAGAGCCAGGGGTGAGTCAGTGGCTGAGGTCTGCCCTGCCAGAGGCGCGACGCCGCTGCTGGCAGTGTACGTGCTTAGCCAAACTGACATTATTGCTGACCAGGCAAGATTTCTCCCTCCCTGCCCCACATTTTCAGGTGGCAAAGCATTCAGCAAGTACCTCTTCAGCTAGGATCTATGCAGGAGGCACAAATTGCTGTCAAAATAAAACACTGAACCACCAGTGTAAAACCTTGCTTTAACAAGAATGAGGTCCTAGTATATAATACTGAATTATACAAATTCGTCTTAAGTGAAAGTGAAAATGCCTGTTCTGATTCTGTCACAGCACTTTGAATATCAAAGGTCCTACTTTAGCAAAGTTTCCATACAAATAAAAAAACCAAGTGTGCAGAACTTCATCAGAAATAAAAAACTCCATACCAACCTATGTACTAATGTTAGTATAGTACAGCAACTGCAAAGGTGATGCTAGTATAAATCTCTGATAATATTATTCATCGAACTGACAATTTTCAGGCAGACCCCCACAAACTCACACTCCTTATTCCCTGAACACAATAGCTAAAACCCAATCAAAGAGGCAAAATTCACCCCTTCTAAGGCTTAACCTAAGCTTCCTTCCTTAATTTAGGTTGCTGTTATGTTCCCTCCCCCAAAGTCTACTTGTTCCACCTCCTCTGCATATAGCAAAGATACACAAGCTTTTATGAGAGGGTTCTGATGATTATCAAAGACTGAAACTTGTTGTTCTTCTATATTTCTTTTAATAATTTTTAAATTTTAATTAATTTTTTGTCATGGAAACCACAGTTTTTCAGGAGTATGTGTAATACAAGCACAGCTTTGGTTCTGATACAAGCCTATTAAGAATGAAATCATTTATGTCACCAAAGCTGCATACGAGTGTCCACTGTTCCCAGATTAGGGCTTTAAATGTTCACCTCTATATTTAGAAACCAAAAACCAAATAGCCAGCTTTCCTGATGACTCAGCATCCATACTGACTGCAGAAGAATGTGGATCCCCAGCAGGCCCCTTGCATAAAAGTGCCTAAAAAGTCCAAACATGAAAGTTATGGCTTGTATACTTTTGCAGATTAAGAATAGAAAGACCCTTATTAGCTTTTCTTTAACTTCTCATTCCATACTACCATTTGTTTTAGGAAAAACTTCTAAGCAAACAATCTTTCTCTCTCACCTTACATTAAATGCCTATTTAAAGAATTCCTTTTTTCTCATGCCTGGACCTTTCTTTAATTGGATGCCAGCCAATTTCCATTTCTCTACCTCCCAGCCTGCTGATGTTCTCTAGGCTCTCATTTTATTTTTATACATACACATATACATGTAAATGTACATGTATGTATATATATAATCTAAGCCCATTAGGCTTATCTTTGGCAATAACTGTTTTGTTGTGGTTTTGTTTTATTTTTAAAAGAAGAAGTACTGAAACTCTCTCGAGAGATAGAAAAGGTTGCTCTAGGCTACCTAGGGGAAAGTTTGCACGTTCATTGCTGATCTCACCACACAAGCTGGGCATGAAGTTGTCATTGTTCATGTAGTTACACATGGTTACACATACATGTTTATGTCAAACTTCTTATTTATTCACTTTATGAATACAACCAGTAATACTTAGATAACATATACTTAAAATATGTAAGTAATACTTACACTCCACTTGAGAATCCCTAAAAGCTTTATTAAGATAAATCAGAAAGTAGTGTAGCTGGAAACAAGAATATAAAAATTACATGAATTATCAGAAGCATACATACAGCATACCTCTACTAAAAAAAAATTGCTGGTAACACACCAGATAAGACTGCCTTATTCTTGATCTCACATAAGAAAGGAAAATCCACTGGAAAAAACACTTAGCTAATATTTGCCTGCATTACCTTCAACTATCTGTGACTTCCAAAGAGTGTATGTTTGCTTTCTTTTTTAATCTGATTGACTAATTTAGAAAAAGGAGAATGAACAATCGGAAAAAAATAGAAGCCCAAAGCATATATAAGTTTAGATTATATTTTGTACTGGCATTTACTTTACTGGTATTTCCTTCGAATCACATTATGCAAAGTCTTTTGGTAATGAAATAACACAATGTCTATGAAATGTAAAAACATAGGAAAACATAAATATGCATTTTCACTTTCTGACAATGCATTAAAAAAAAACATTTTTTCCCTTATTGGTTTTTTTTCCTATCTTCACAAACTTTGTTATTTTGGACTTCAAAGGTCTTTTAAGTTTAAGAATAGGCATACTTTCTTACAGGAACTTTCTCAAGTATGTGAGAGAAAAACAACAAACGTGTCTTAAGGATTTTATTATAAATCACTTATCTTAATCAATCATGCTTATCTGATTGGTTATTAAGTTTCATAAAACTTATTACCGACTACAGAATGTTGTAGGACAAAATATTCTGAATATCCTACACAAAAACATAAACACATATGTGACCAAACCAAATTTCAGCCCTTAAACAAAGTAAGAGTAGTGAACAAAGTATTTTTGTACTTCGGTGTTTGCAATTTTATCTTTACAACTAGTATTAGGCCCTGTCATGGATTAACCCCAGCCAGCAACTAAGAACCACCAAGCCGCTCGCTCACTTCCCTCTAGTGGGGTGGGGGAGAGAATCGGGAGGGTAAGAGAACTCATGGGTTGAAATAAAGACAGTGCAATAGGTAAAGCAAAAGCTGTGCACACAGGCAAAGCTAAAAAATTAATTCATTCACCACCTCCCATGGCCCAGCAGGTGTTCAGCCATCTCCAGGACAGCCAGGGCTCCACCACACGTAACAGTGACTTGGGAAGACAAACACCGTATCTCCAAATGTCCTCTCCTTCCTCCTTTTTTCCCCAGATTTATATGCTGAGCATGACACTGTATGGTCTGTAACATCCCTTTGGTCAGTTGGTGTCAGCTGTCCTGTGTCCCCTCCCAAATCCTTGTGCAACCCCACCCCAGCCTTCTCACTGGCAAAGCAGTACAAGAAGCAGAAAATGCCTTGACACTGTGCAAGCACAGCTCAGCAATAACAAAAACATCTCTATATTACCAATCTGTTTTTAGCACAAATCTAAAACAGCACCATACCAACCACTGTGAAGAAAATTAACTCTACCCCAACCAAAACCAAAACAGGCACCAATTAACTTGGATTCCAGTTGTGAGCAGCTAGTCAGTATCTTGAAGAAGCTCTATAGACTTTAAGAGTCTTCTGGATTTAAACTGACATAAATGATGTCAGAAAATTTGGATCAAAGATTCAAAGATTAGTTTTTTCTTTCAGATTTAACCCTGAGGCCTTTTACTAACATTGTTTCAAAGTACAATAAATATTTACTGTTTCTGATACTCTGCCTCAAGCCAACTGATGCAAGAAAAAGAGAGTGATTTAGTATCTTGTATATCTTACAAGCTTAAATATCTTGTGATATAATAATACTTGCATGTTTTGTAGACTGTGTACCATGCAGCCTCCTTTTCCATCTGCTTTCTTTTGCTATTAAAATAATGTAAAAGAAACAGAAACTAAACCAAAGGTTCTTGCTGATTATATTGATTCCTCATAAACTTCAGTAAAACAAAATCCAGACTTACTACCAGGAGGATTTTGTTCTTCTTTCTTTGTATAAGCTAGCTCAGACTGTTTCTGATTTTAAAAGCAGATCTTATTTCAGAGTTTGGTAACTATCACTGAGGATTTATTCAATTCACTCTTTATAATATTCACTCTTGAATAAAAAGACAGAATGTTTATCTAAAATAAGATAATGACTATGTTTGTCATAATTTGTATGTCAAGAAAGTAATGGTCAGTGACTGTCATGGCTTTTTCATATCATCTTTTCTTAATACAAACATCTCTGGTTGTTAGATCACAACAATTCAGAAGGATTAAATGAATGATTTTGAACAGCATTGTCTGTCATCCTGGGGTTTAGCTCAGCCCATGTGTAAACAGGCTTAGCATTGTCATTGAGAATTGCACCCGTTTATGCCAGGGATTAACATGCCAGAGTCTCTCTGCGAAATCACAGCTCCATGCTAAAGATGCAGCTTCTCGCTACTGTTATTCTCCTCTCATTTTAAGTAAATGCATGTTTAACTACAGGCTGCACTGGTAGTTTGCAGGGATGGAGATTAAACCTGAAGTGAGCACAGAAGATTCAGCTCTGCTCCACTTCAGAGTAAGAACTGTTTCTCTGAGAGATTATCGCCCACATGCAAGTGCTAGAGTGCAAATCTCTTCCCTGAAATGCCTCGCATTGCCTTTTCACTTCACCCACTACTCTTTCTCATGCTCTCCCGGTTGAGTGTAATCAATGTCACTGGAAGCTAAGCTGCCCGATTCCTCAGAACGACACCTGACTACTGTGCTTAGTAGGGAACGTAGCAAACAGAGACATTTAAAATGGCAAAGCTTTTCCTAATGTAAAATACAAGTCTAGCGGTAGCTTTGGGTTCTCTAAGCCCATCTGCTAAATCCTACGCTGCACAACAACCCTTTTATTCAAGTTCAAAGATGCACTCCTCCATTAAAGAGCACTTGTTACCTCAGAAGGAAATGGAAGCTATAGTGTGCCCACTAAAGAAAGAAAAAATTAGTGTTGGCTTTGCAATGAAACCCTCCAAAAGAGGCAGTCTCACCCAAGCATAATTAATCAATTGTAACTCTTATAGCAAACCAATTGCTTTCATTCTTTGGCTTTTAGCTTGTACACGTACCAGTTTACAGTTTTAAGTGACAGGGAAGTGTCTTACGGTTGTCTCTCTCCCGCTCTCTCAGAAACTGTACTGCATTTGTCATGCTATATAAAATACAAAGTGCTGTGTGATTGCTACAGGACTACATGTTGTCATGCCAATTAATATGTTCTCTATTTTTCTACCTTTTCCCCCACTATCTTTTCTTAATTTGGTAACTGTGTCTACTAGACCCATTTTGTATTCAGGCATATTCTTCAGCTCTACTGTTGAGCTGAATGTTGAGCAATGTTAGGATCTTACAAAAGGTAATGAGAAAGGTTTTAGGATTGTTGTTTCTTTGTTTTTTTTAAATTGGAAGCATTAAAAAATCTTGAACAGTAAATATGCAAAATTCCCCTTTCACACATATAAAAATGAAAATGGAAAAATCTAACACAATCAGTTTTTGGTAACTCACCAACATTTTAGCCTTGTGAACATTGTGATTCCTTGTTTTTATAGGTCATGGTCATAAATATATACAATGAAGGTTTGTTGCCTGCCAACTTGACTAATTTACCTTGCTTTTTGTATCATGTAAAGATATAAATTAGACCCTCTAAATACTAAAACATAACATTATATGCCATTCTCACATTGTCTATCATTCAATTCCCTGAGCTGTCTTCATATGAAAATTCCTAGAGACATGAAAAAACGTCACTATTTTTACTGCATCTTTTTCTTCTAGCTGAACAGGACACACTACAGAGAACACTAGACTGGATTTATGCAGTAGCTGTAGAGCATTCTATTTTTACATCATGCTTAAAAATTTTAACATTTTGGTTGTTTTTATAATTGTTGTATAGCAGCATACATCAAGTCTGTTTTTTAAATGAACTTAAAATTTAGTTTAGTATCAAAACACAGGAATGCCTAGATTATTCTTAATCTAATTATTTACTAAATTCTATATGTCATCTGTGGCTTTTAGCCTTATTAAGCTAATTCACTTGCTTTCTTAATCTTTCAAGCTCCCTTCAAAATTGTAGCAACCTGATCAATAAAATGCCCTTTGAAAATGAGACTATCTTGTTGCTAACTCCTTTTTCACAGCAACAATTGATAAGGTATCTTTGGCTAACATTAAGTATACAAAGCTTCAGAACATGAGTATTAGCTTTAATATTCTTGACATACATTATACCTCAAATAAGCTAAGTTTTCAGCTTCTTGGATAAGAGCTCCTTTGCAACCATAAGTGTTTTAAAATAACAAAACATATTCCTTCTCTAAATTGCTGTAATCCCAGATGAAGCCTATTATGCTATTTTTCTTTAAGCTTTATTTCTAGTTTATATAAATTCATTTAAGTTCTGTTGAACAGATGCAAGCATAACAGAAACTGATATTCGGAGGCTCTTCGTGGTGATAATCTGCATATATCGTCCAGATTTAAATGGGACATCATCAGAACACATGAAGTAAATTTAATTGTTCTACCTTGATTGAACACAATCAGGATACAGACGCTTCTGTTATTCTCTGGTATTTGCTTCCCAGGAGGTTAGGAATGTAGCTTCTGTCACTATAGGGTTCTACTTGAAAGAAGGTAAAAACATTGTTCCCTAAGGAGAAAGCAAAAGCAGGTATATCATACACTTGCCTGCACTGTTGAAAACATGTGCATAGCACACACAAACTACAACAAATTAAACATTCCATCTTTTTAATATATTGAAATACATTGTGCAGATATGGATGAAAGAAATACTGTAATATTCTGCTAAGACGTGAAAATACATTACCACTTGGGAGAATGAAAACTTCGATGATAGGTCTTTCTGCCTCCAATCCTTATACCGACGCCTTTGTTTACCCAGATTTCACCCTATTTTTGTGATGAACAGTCCCCTTTCTCTTCTCGCCTCCACTACTTCATCTCATTCATTTCTAGGCCCAAGGTCCTCACCCTGCCACACTGTATCCTGTGACAAATCTTCTCTATAAACCATGCCCACAGTGTTCTGTTCCTCAGTTGCCTGTTCCGCATCTCATTTTTCTTGGTCAGTTTATCCAAGCTTCCTTCTTACCCTAGTTTCCAGAGGAAACAGTCACTCCCTCTCTCACCTGCCTTTGAGATGCATCTTCATTTTTCTCCTCTCCTGCATGGATGGCTCTTCCTTTCAAATCAGGCAAGTTCTCCTTTTAGTTGTTCAGTACTAGCAAAGGGTGAAGGATGGTCTCTCAATGGAAAAGTTTCCTTCTCAGCTCAAAGCCCAGTCCAGGCCTCCTGTATGCCAGGAGACACAGCTAAAACAAGGAACCTGCTAAGATGCCCATGGCAACTCATGTAGTTCTTACTGACTACATAAAAAGCGTAACTGCATAGAGGAGACTTACGCTTGTCCAGATTCTGGATGATTCTTAAGAGAAGGGGAACTGGTATATAACTGATGTAAAAAAATCTTCATGTCCAATCACTGTTCCAAATGTGGAGAGAAGTTTACATATACTGAAAGGCAAAGTGACCTGTATTATTAACAATAGCAGTGTTTAATATTTTTGCAATATGTATACATGTTTTATTTTCAAGGTTGTTCAACCACCCATTATGAAGATGCTCTATGGAGAAGAAATGGTTTATAAATGATGTCATATATCATAGACATCATACCCATATTCAAGGACAGGCTGGATGGTGCTTTGAGCAACCTGGTCTAGTGGAAGGTGTCCCTGCCTGCAGCAGATGGCTTGAAACTAGATGATCTTTAAGGTTCCTTCCAACCCAAACCATTCTATGATTCTCTGACACTTGACTTAAAATGATTTAAAATTAAAGCCAATACCATTGTAATTTAGCATCTATACAACTCACTGCATTCACACAAAAAGAAAAAGCAATCTGTACAGAAGGAAATAAAACTCTTTTTTCGATCCTAACAATAACTCAGCCAGCAAACTTTACTGCAAATATATGTGTATATAGCTCCTGGGGAAACTGCTTAGTTGTCCACTACACACAGGAAAAAGAGGAAGCAAACCATAGGTCAACAGATCAAAGAGCACACTGGAATAGTGAATAAAGTTTACACCACAAATGAAAACGAAGTAGCAAAATTTATGTTAAGTGATTTCCACCAGTGTTTAATACAAATTCTGGGGTTGTTTGTTATAAATTTTTATTCATTATTAACCAGCAGAATCAGGAGATTAGCTGCACAGTTTCCAAGACAATAAACTTTTCCCTAGTGTTGTGAGAGTTCCTACTCAGTATGATGACACTCCTCATCAGGCCTGCATTTTGACTGTCCTCTTCACATTTGGTGGATTTGTGAATACCACACAAGCACCTGCCTTGGTTCTGCTGGGAAAAAGACAACATTTTTTTAATATGAGCCAATTGTTATTGACTAGATACCTCAAAATTAGTGTTGGAAAAAAGCTTGGTCACTTTCTTTACTTTTTAACTGTCTCACGTTTGCTTAAAAACTAAGGAAGGTCTAAACCAGTAAGTACCATGGTCAAGTGTCCCTGTACATAAACGTCATGCAATACCAGTGGAGCTGGGCAAAAAATACACAGTACTCATAAAGCAAGCCAAAGCCAATGAAGCCAAAGCTCAATTCTAACAAGACTACCTTTCTCTAATTGCCATTAGGAAGGCACGCTGAAACAATCAAAAAGACTCCACAAAAACTTAAAAAAAATTTGCAATTACAAATTAAAATGTTTTGTATTTGTAGAATGTGTATAAATTAATTTTACGTACACATCTGATTAAAGAATTAACTTCATATATCAAAAGTGAAACTTAAATGCCTTTTTCTATATTAATAAACTAATTTTTATTTCATCCAGAAATTAATTAACAATAAGCAGTTTTAAACTGCCTTTCCTATATACGTCTCCATCTCTTTTTCTTCTTTTATTTCAGTAGTCCTACTTGCCTAATGCAGATAATTTGGAAGCATTTTAAAAATACGTCTTTGATTAAGCTTTTTGAAAACTGAAATGTCATGAAGTCAAAATACAGAAAGTGCTACTCAGACTCAAAAGTTCTTAATGGGAATGATGCCTTTTTCCATATCCCCCTTCTTTGAATCTTACAACTGTTCAGACAGTGGATATTCTACACTTAAAATAGTAACTGATCTTATTACCTCTAAGTCAGGCACCATTATTCTAAAAGAGGCAGTCAATACTTATGCTGCAAATTGTGGAAGAGAAACAGCCGATTTTGCTTAAGGCCATTCAAAATTCAGGGTTCGTTTTTTTGTGATGTCACACTTTTGTTAAACTAACAACATAGCACATTCATATCCTGCCAGAATCAATAGATCTTTGTGAGTGCCAAAGCAAACATTACATTAGCCTCTACATATGGAAAATTTTATGTCACACACATGAATAAAACTGCACGACGCTCAAGAACTTATCATCATCACTCCCCTGGAAAATTCTACAAGTGAAAATGATTTGTGCTAGCTAAGAGCTATGTATATTCAAAAGTCACAATTAATAAAACAGAGTAGCAACATATTTAAAATATAAGGAGATATTTATTTATATTTTTCATGAGGATGTTACAATCTCTTACAGTTTTAAGAAACACAGCTGTGTTTTAAACTTTGATTTATACCACAAGAGTTTTATTGCAGGTTACAATAATGCCATTGCTAACCAAAGGTTCCTAAGCCTCTTAATTCATTAACAGTATCTTCCTGTAATGGGAGTTTCGAATATATCAAAAATGCAGGATCAGACCCCTTATTACACCTCATTCTTGAAACACATCTGGGTTAAAGGGAATGAAGCTACCTGGCATCCCAATTTAGATCACTCATTCATGGGTTTTCTTCCTAGAAGACCATCAGTCTTCCTTAGCTTGGCAACTAACAGATTGCAAAAAAACCCAACAGGCTGGGCTGTCAGCTGGGACACATTTACCCTTCAGACCAAAACAAAAGCAAGAAAAGAGACTTTGAGTGTCACTGTATTAATGACACTCAAAACTACATGCTATAGATTACATGCATCCCCTACCGTTGTTGAAATAAGAGATTTATTTTATTCATTCACCTGTTTCTTGATCTCTCCTCCTTGTAGCTAAGTGATTTAAAATTATATTTAAATAGCAAAGTGGTATCTTTAAATCCCAGCTCAACAGCCTCAGGATCATGTTCTACATTTGAAAACAATGTTTGCATTTCAGTTTCCTTCTTAAAAGAACTTGAAGTACTAGTGTACTCCTGTCCTTTACTGTATCCCCACCCAGCCAATAAAAAACACTGCATTTTCTTTCTAATATCCAATCCCTAAGAAAGCAACTTATTTCTGTAAATAACAAAAATATCTCAGCTGCCAGGTAGATTACCATTCTAGTGTGATTATATTACCCCATAACAATACTAATAAAATGTACTCTGGACTACTGTTTTTGCTCCTCCCTCTAGCATATCTAACATACCATAAAAATAATGTTTGTATTTATCCAGACAAGTACTAACTATTTGGCTTCGGCACTGTTTTGGCATTTTATTAATTCTTTTCTACAAGAAACATGTTCAGCTTATAACCTAGAGCACTTTAAATATAATGTATTGTACGTGAATTTGGCATGTTCCTTATGAGCATGTAGATGAAATGTGGAAACTTCAGCATAGTAAGTCAGTCACAGTGGAGGACACCAATCACTGAGTAATCTGATATGTATATATAGCACATGCAGCTAGTGTGAAACATTAGCTTACATGCAAATCAGAAAAAGATTTTTGTCTTCATTATTTACACATCAAGAAATTTCCCTCCAAAGAGGAAATACAGTTGCAAGACCCACAGTGGTTGAAAAGGACATGACTCAGAAATTAACACAGTGTAGTAATAGTGAGAACAGATATTCTAAATCTCTGAAACAACTATGCTCCAGACTAAAACTTTTTACATACTGTGAATTTCAACAGGAATGAGGTATATACTTGGTACTTACTGACTATTCATATTCAAAGGAGTAAAACAGTGCCTGGTCACAGTTATGAAAGATTATTACAAATAAAGCAGAAGTCAGAAATGGCCTTTTCCCCTGGAGATTTTTCTCACACATATTTACAAAGAAAGTCAGAAAAATGTTTTCAGTTCAATATATTTATTGAACTTTTTTATACTTTTCAGTGGCTAAGACAACATTTACGGGAAATATACGTACTTAAATTTGCTTCAGTTTCTGGAGTTCATTTCTGTACCACATTTCTGGAGTACAATTATTTACAAGGGTGCCTTTTGGTGGTTTCTTCAGGATAATGCAGAGATAGCAACGGCTTCTGGAACTTGCTCTGTATCCAAACTCGCTGCATTTTCACTTTTTTCTTTCTGTTTACTTGTAATCGCCGATCAACTAAATTCTGTACTTCAGTTAATCCAGCCAAGTTGAACATGTTCCATACCTCATCTATTTTTTCATATGAAGAATTATTGCAAATAAAAAAAAAAAAGTCATTTGTAGAATGTAATAATTGCCAACCTGTAGTTCAACCAAAGATGGAAGTAAATCTGTTTTGCAATTTGAAAGATAAAGGACACTGCCTGTAAGAAGGCTTTTGTTAGAAATTCATTTTTACAGCTCTTGATTTACATTGCAGTAAAAATGGTTATGTTGAGGCTCAAACCACATTAGTCATTACTCATAGGATCCATAGATACCCTTTCTTCACAGTGTTCAATATGCCATAGTTGAGTAAACAAATGCATGCCATTTGGTCACTGTTCCTGTGTTATCAAGATAAAGCTATTTCACCTGACAAATGACAATCCAGACTCTTATGCCATATATAGCTACAGACTCTCCTTCCAAGCATGTTTATCTCAATTTTAAGAGAGAAATCATGTGCATGTTTAAATAATAAAATTTGAGCATACAATTAGACACCGGATACTTAAAGAGAAATTTCCAGTGATGTCTGTAAGCAATCTTGCAGGACCCCAAATGCAACAAGTGCGCACACAAAGGAAATTATTTCCTTACAACAGTTAGCTTTGGGCTTTTTAAAAGCAGAGAATTAAAAAAAGCCAATAAAACCTTCTTTAAATTTATGTTTTAAGATGAGCTTTCATAATCCAAAACACATTGAGAAACACTCAACCCTTTCTATGAAACTAAAACATTCCATACCTTTGGTAAAGAAATATACTCTGGTTCCATCTCCTCTTACATAAAAATTTTCTGACAAGCAATGACCTAAGAAATTAGAGCAGTAACGAAAAAGGACATGTCACTTTTTTTCCCAGAAAGAGCTAAAATGAACAGTGAACAACAAAAACATCCAGAAATTACCTTTTTTAAAGCGAAGTTGAGCTGTATCGTATCTTCCATAGTCTCGAAATAACAACATTCCTCCAGGTTTCAGTAGCTTAGCCAACCTATTTACAACCCCTTGCATCCTTAGAAAATAGATGGGATACTGGTGAAGTTTGCAAACATAAGCAAGCAATTTGGTGCCACAGACCAAAAAGGCAGCGCCACCCAAGAATAAGAGACTCTTCAATACAGGTAGTTGTGCACAGAATTACACACTCTGCCTACATAAACAGAAGTTTTGCACACACAGAAAAAGTGTATGCGCACAAAAAGTGAAACTGCTTTGAGAAATCCCATCCAGCAAACTAGAAGACATTAATTACACAGCTTGAAGAAACTTTAATACTTTGAATTCTGCAACCAAATTTTAGAGGTGCCTTCCAGCAAAATTGAGCCGTGTTAAAAACTGACTACCAGAGTAGCAATTATCAAAAACTAAACACAACAGCCTAGAGAGAAATTACTAAGTAACAATTTTCTGAATATAAATGTGTCCCTCTCACATATATTTTCCATCTTTTCAAAGCACGGAAGTTCTGCATCATGATTCCCTTGGTTTTCTTTTTCATTTCCCACTTTCAAAGTTTCCAGGAAAAATGTATACTGAGTAAGATGAATCTGGATCACATTTTCTTTTATGCAGTCATTTTAATTCTATGAGATAGCAGTGATGACTAACACATCTTTGGAAAGCAGGTCTCACAACACAGATAATTACATGAAAATCTTCATGTGTGTATACACACACATGTACACAAAAGCATCCATGTCAGCCCTGGGGAAAAAAAAAAAACAACCCAAACAAAAAACCAAAAACCAACAATGACAGAAAGACCCCACAAACAAACAAACAACAAAAAAGAAAACCAACCACAAAAGCCCTCAAATGTATTCTTGAAAGACTAATAGGAAAAGATACACAGGAATTCTGACAGAACATCTGATTATTGCTTCTACAGGCAAAGTGATTGAATGAACCACTATTGTCCAATTTCTTTCTGGCAGCATCACGAGAGTTATGGAGATCTGAAGTCTCCTGCTTGAATTGTTTTTGAAACCTGGACCCTGGCTTTTTGTGACTCGTGCTCATCTCTGAATAAAAAGAAAGGAGAAATATCCTTTACAGGGAAGGTTATTCTGTATGAAGCTAATCACTAGTAGCAGGAAAACAGTTCTCAGACTTGGGCAAATACTGTTCTGTATGTCAAGCCCATTTTAATAACATTCTTAAAGTTATAAATGTATTATCACACAAACAGCATGTCTTGCCCTTCATATAACCTAGTTAGAGTCAAGAAGTTAAACTTACATGCCCTGTTTTACATTTTTCCCATTAAAAAAGAGCATTTTCACAATGAGCCAACCTTAACAGTCATAAAATTTGGTTCATCAGACATTGAGAGGCATTAGCAAAGGCTAACAGTACTCAGCATAACACCATACATGAAAATTAGATCAAATGTTCTTAATCCAAACAAGTTACAAAATTCTGGACGCATTCTAGTTTAAAAGGCCTGCATGTAAGCATTTGAATGTGGCTAAATCAGCAATCTAAGTCTATATCAACATACTGTAAGGTGTTAAATCAGTGTGTCAGTCTGGTTTTTTAATTTGCAATTTTTTTGAATCTGTCACTTCTAATAGAGGTGTACTTAGTTACAATATACCCCTTGTATTTTGATGGAGGCTGGAGACTCACTAATTATAATTAGCCTGACCAGCTTTTCTCCTGAAGCCTGAAAATGGTAAACAGCATTTAAAATACCTTGTTTTATATATATTGTAGCTTATTAAATAACAAAGATTCATCATCTTTTGCTTTTATTGAAAATCTCCAGTTAAAAAAGAGATTTAACCCGTTTTCTTTGCCCTTTAGTCTTCATTTACCTGTCAGGATGAATAGTAGAGAGCACAAAGACAAGGAGAATGACATCCAGGATCTCATCTGGAAAAGGATAGGGTAAAGCATCATCACACACATCATGAACAAAGGCAGAACACCAGGCTGAATTGTAGGACGAATGTGACTGTCAGGAAAAAGATGAAAAGAGGCACAGAGAGAACAGTAGTAGTTAATACGTTTACTCTGACTCAAGAAACATTTTTTCTTCAATTATTCTGCATTGTAAAACATCTCATATAAAAGCCTATTCTGTCCGGTATCTTATTCAAGCTGAGCAGCAAGCTCACTGATGGTATTCATTCCACTCTGCATACAGTATGACTTTGTTCTTTGGAATACTGAAAACTTCAGTTAAAAGTTGTCAAAGCCATCACATTCTTTTTCATGAAGATGGCTTCCTGGCAGCCTCCTGAATTACCGGCTTGTAAGGTACTCTAAAGCGAGTGCATGAATTACCTTCACCAGCTCCACTGCTCCTGAAGCAAAATCACAACAGTATAGAAAGGTTCCAGGTGTATTGCTAGGAAAACAAAACCAACATCAGTTAAAAAATTATTAATGTAAAAGATGAAAGTCTACATCAGTGTTCATGAAACTTCAGAGGGTCCTCTGGGGTTCACCACAGGTTTGATCAAGCATGCTTTATTGATGGCTAGCACATGGAAAGCCACATAGGTTGTAATGAACCAATAGGGCAGACAAATTAGTAAGAACACCAACAGGCAGTTAGTATAAAAAGAATTATAGCCTTGTCAGGGAGGAGGCAAAAGGAAAAAAAAAGGTCACAGAGGGCTGTCAGAACTGATGACAATGTCCTGGTGCTGTAATGCATAAATGCACATTAATAGGTTGCATTTTCTTACAGGAGCACTGCATTATTAGCCCATGCATGCAGTTTAATTAGCAATATGATTTGGGCAGGGATGGGGTGTTGCAAAAGTCATCCAGTTCTGTAGAAGTTTCGGTTTCCATGTATCACCTTGCTGTTCTTTTCATTTGATTAAGCATTATTGGTTATTGTCCTCCATTATCTCCTGTTTTCTAGATAGGATGAAGAATTTCTTCTAGCACTGTCTTCCCTTCCTATCCAAGACTAAGCCTGCAAATTTCCTTGTACCATTCATCAGATACTAGTAATTCTAGGGAGAAGTTCTTTCACCTCTGAAAAATTCATTTAAGATAAACTGAGAAAGCTACTCAAAATCCACTGAGAGATGACCTCATGATCAATTTAATTAATTAAAAATATATTTGTGATTTTGCATAGATGGCTTCTTTAGAAGGGAATCAATAAACTCTGCCAGTGCCTATAACATCTCACAGTATACACACACATCTAAGTTAGTGACTTCTGAGGGCTCAACAGGAGAATGCTTCTGGAACAAAATATATTCCATACTTGTTGCTGAGTAAAACTTTTATCAGCTCTGTGCCCACCATGAGAATTGACGAATTTACATATTTATTATGAACGAGGACAAGCAGCCAGGCTTCGGACCCAGCCAGTCCCTTGGGAAAGGTTAAGCTGATTACCTAATAGACTTGTTAGAATATTGGGGTTTTTTTATTTTTTTAGAGCAGAATATGTAGAAAATCCACTTAAGACAAAGACATGGCTTGATGCGGATGGTGTTTTCATGACACGCTGTATTCAAAAGCACTAACTTAAATTTTAAGGGAGGGAGGGGGAAGAGGTTTAAAAGTTACATTATTAAGCTAAGTGAAATTTTCTTTTGTAGCCAGGGTACCCTTGCTTAACACTGGCTTGTTTTTACATGCATATAATTATATGCATATAAATATATTATTTTATATGCATATAATTGCCAAAATGGAAAATTTTATATTACTGAATTCAGAGTAAAACCAACTGTTCTATAAAGCCAAGCCTGCTAAGAGATAAGAGATCTTTCCATTAGGTCATATACAAGACAAACCAGCAAGTTGTTCAATGTATCAACCAACATGATTGAGTGAAGGATTTACATAAGAATAGAGATCTCCAGGAAAAATACCTTATGAGTAGAGTCTTAATTATCAGAAATGCCAATCTATGACTAATGCCTCCTGTGAGGAAAACATAGAAGTTTGTCTCATCCTTTTCAATACAGCCACATGGTATCTTTTTCTATATAGTGTTCCTTTCAAAGTTTTCATATGAAACCAGGCTCTCCTTTCACTACATGCTGTCTAAAGCAAAGCATTTGGTGTGGGATGAAGATGCATTGCTAACACTTAGAGGTTTCATGTATGACCCTGGTGCATCACTCAATTCCTCCTGCTGCGTTTCCATATCTGCAAAATGGAGTATTTTTGTATAGGTGTGATACTAGCAATCAAAATTCATTGATAGAATAACGGATTGTGTTGTTCCCAAGCTCTTAAAGACATGAATAAAAATAAATCTATTTCAACCCTTGATACATACATAGCCTTTTCTATAAAACCTTCCTGCCTACATGGATGGGAGGACAAGCTGTCATAACAGATTTTTCTAAAACTGGAAGCCAGATGGATTAAGATGTTTCAATGAATTAAGTAATGTGATACAGGACTTGTGCCTTGACACTAAAACCTGAAGTAATGTGACAAATATACCAGCCAATTCAGAAACAATAGAACTTTTTTCCAGTAGATCACATGCCATTATCTATGGTCTCTGATTTTAGCCTTTTGAAGAGATACCTGGTTGCTTTACTGTGATACATAAAACAAGAGACTCCTTCATCTGCCTGAGATTAACTACAAAAAAATAAGCCTGAATGCACCTGAAGACAAACTTTGTCAGCAAATATGACCCCCCAAGACCAGGGTGGAGCAATTTGAGGAGTATCCTATACTGATGCTGCCAACATTATCTGTGGTCTGACACAGTAAAAATTTTAGGGCTGTAAAATGGTTCACTCAACACTTCCTGCAGCACTGATCCAGCACCAACATTTGGTGAAAATGAAGATGTGAATACAACATTCATATTTGGAAATCCAACATTACGTACCATAAAACTTTCAAAATAGGAAAGACACTGTTTCCAGCTCCACAACCAACCTAAAATCAGAAGAGAAAGATAAAGTTGAAATAAATGAGCAAATAAAACCTTTTTTTGGTTTTTTTTGTCTTAAATTAGTTGGCAGGTAGGACCCATTAGACTTCAAGTCTATGTTGGACAGAAAAGGTATACACAGCTCATACCACGAGCTCATTCACGATTCATTTATATCATCCCATTTCTCCCCAATGTCTTTCTAAAATTAAGAGAAAATCCATCTCTCAAACTGCATAAGAAAATGCAATATTCCTGTCCAATTTCACCATTTGGCAGGAATGCAGCAAGTACTTGCACTTTTAGACAAAGCACTTAAACACACACCTTTCCTTAGGAAATGAGAAACCTGACTTTCAATGAAAATGGAATCTGACAATCTAGCCCTATTCTGATTTGGGAGAAACTTTAAAGGGAAAACCAAGTACAGATCCTAGGTTTCTCTGAAAGTTTCTGCCATAAATGAATGTAGTATGTAAAATTCCAAAGGCTTCCTTTCTTGATACTTAGTAGGGGTCTTTATCAGATTTTTGAGCAATTAAGTGGAGCTGTATATGATGGGTAGAACATTTGCAGTGCATTACCTCTAATATTCGGTACGTGGCATCACAACCAGGGAAGGATTCTAGCTTGCCAAGTTCTTCTCCACAGTTTTTACCTTGAGGATTGTCTGTAAGAGCCTTTGCTTGATTTTCATTATATACACATCCTTGTCCAGCAGTAGAACCACCTCCATAATTTTTCCTCCAGTATTTCTCTCCTTCTTTAAGCATTTCATTTTCAAATGAAAAACTGTTGTTATTATTTATTTTTGTGTGTTCTGAAGATATTTTTTCTATTTTGAACTTATGTCTCCTTTTTTCTGGAAGAATTTCTGGAAACTCCAGAAACAGCCAATTGCGATCCTTGAAAAAGCTATTTTTATGGGTCTTGTAAAATTCATTCCAATATTTACTGGCTTCTTTCTCATATTTATCTGAAATTAAAACAGAACAAAACCTTGGTGAATATGAGCTCAGCTAGAATATACTCTAAAGCAACATATAATTTGGACCTCAATATACAGTTTAAAAATCCATAATTCCACACATTGTACATTTAAATTAAAACATATGGATTTTCTGTCTTACCTTAACTTGTGCTCAAAATAACTCCTATGAAGGTTTAATCAGATTTTATGTCGCTTAGGAAGAGGTAGACAGGCTTACTGCATTTTTAAAAAAATTTAGTGACATCATAGAACAGCACCACCAAAATAAGCAATCTGAAGTTCCTTAGACAAGCTTTCATGGCTCAAATAAAAAAAGCAATGCATCTTTTCACTTATTTAAGAAATATTAAATTGAAATTATGTCATGCTTTATGAAATTCCATAACCAATTGCAAATTTGTTGGTACCTCATCACCTCTTAAAACAAAATTCCAGTTCTGTGAACTGGACTGACAAACGCTACTGCATAGCAAATAGACAGTAATTCACGCTTAACCATTCACCAATGCAGAAGGAACATACTGGCTTTCTTACTTTCAAAACACGTCAGAGTCTTACAGTAGACCTTTGTGTTAACTTCTAATTCACAAAACATTCTAACTGAGCGTTAGAATGTCAAAGAGTGGGACTGAAAGGGATTTCATGCAGTCAGGGAGTTCATACCCCTTCTCCACAAAGATCTGTCCAACTTATTCTTAAAATACCACTTTGCACATACAACTTTCTTCAGTAATATATCACAGTCCTTAATTTTCAATGCAGTTGGAAACCTTTTCCACTACCTAACTAGAAACTTCCATCTTGCAATTAGGTCCAGCAATTCTTGTCCCAGCTAGGGACCAAGCAGATAAAGCAAAGATTACTCTCTTTTCTCTTTGCAACACCTATTTACATATTTGAAGTATGTCTCCATAAACAACCTCTTTTCTAGATTGTCTAAACCTAACTCTCTTCTTTTTGATTTTTAGACTTCTGATAATTTCAATTTTTCTTCTCTAGATTCTCTCCAATTGATTTACTACTTTTGGGTGCTGTATTCTGGCAAAGGCATTATCAGTGCAGAGCAAAAGGAGTATTTTATGAGGCTTACAGGTTGTAATCCTGTTTATAACTCCCAGCTTGCCATTTTGCAACAGTATGACACTGCTGATTCAGCTAGTGATTCACCACAACTCTCCAATCTTCCTCTGCAAAATGACTACCAAACCAATTGTTCCAGAATCTAGGTTTTTTCAATGGATTCTTCTGAAGCAAAGAAATCTGCACTTATTTTTAGCAAATTTATATATTTCAGATTATTTTTTTCCACTGTTTGTCCAGATCTTTCCAAATCTTAATTCTGTCCTTCATCATACTTGAAACATCTCTTCCCTTAACATCATCTTCAAGTCTCCTGTTTCCTGAGGTCACTAATGAAAATACCAAGCAGAACTGGACACAGAATAAAACACTCCTCTGCCCAGCACAAATCCTTTCCCTTCTGAAAGGATCTCTCTAGGCATTCATTCACCCAAAAGCAGTTTCATTAGCTCTTGCTTGCCTAACTTGCTTATGAAAATGTCAAGTAAAGCAAGTCAGAAGCCTGACTAAGGATAAACTTCAGGACATCTGCTGCTTTTCCCTTATCCCCAGGGCTTGTAACCTTCTCCAATAAGGAAATTAGCTTGATTTTACATGATTTATTCTTGAAAAAAATGATTGTTGGCCAGTATTCATCTCCTTTGTTCTTCTGAACCCAATGTCTGCAAGTTCTGGATGTACTCTTCCAGTATTTTCCCAGGAACTGAAATTAATTATCTGACTCTTCTTTTTTCCCACCTCCCTTTTTAAAAAAGCAAATATTCTCTTTTCTGCTTTTCCAGTCATCCATGTACTCTATGGATGTACTTTGTAACCTGTTCTTTCTCAGTTCAAGAACAAAATCTTTCCTCCTTCTCACTAGCACTAAGTGTGCTAGCCACTGGACTGGAGCTAGCTAACCCTTTCAAAGGAAGGCTGATAAAAAGATAAGAATTACAGCTTTTCAATGTCTCTTTTGCTGATGGTTTTCCCTTCCTTATCCCTCCTAAGTACCAAACCAAACCTTTTTTCTTGCTTTCCCCCCCTTATTTCCAAAGCATTTGCAGAATTATCTTGCTACCCCTGACATCTCTTGCTGCAAAAGTGTACCTCATATAATGTGTTGCCTTTCTTATTTTGTTCTCACTCACACCAACACATTAATTCTTTTAATATAAATGCACAGAGTAAATGCATGGTGCACTTCTCCTACTACTCTCTTTAAATCTTAACATATTATTTCCTAAATCACTACAGCTTTTCAGAGATAAACAAGGCTGAGAATTATCATTAGAGGCACAGACAGGCAGTGGGAAGTGGTAAGGAGGTGGCAGAATGCCTTGTCCTAGAAATCTGCATAATGTTTTAAAATTAACATTTAATATATCCAGTTGTATTATTAAAGGGCAAGACCCAGCCATGTAATTGTAATTGTACAGACCTGTTTTATAAGTTCAGAGTTGATTGAGGTCATATATATATCAGATTTCAATAGTTTAAGTTGCACATTTATAGACTGCTCAGTTTCAGTATAAAAAACAGAAACCCTTCTACTCAAAAGGTTCTCAAATTATTATCACCCCTTGCTGTAGTCACCACTTTCCTACAAGTCTGCTCAGAACCCTTGTACTTAAATTCACATCCAGTTTTCTGAAGGAAAGCAGTACCTAAAGTCAGCCTTTCAAATTGTGTTAGTAAGGAATGACACGGGTTCAAATGAAGGAACACTTTACTCTGCATTGTTGCAGTGGTCATTCCTGCACCTCTGTGTAATAACATGTATGCAGTATTATCAAATTTT
Source organism: Corvus kubaryi (assembly GCF_017639235.1). Taxonomy (NCBI): domain Eukaryota; kingdom Metazoa; phylum Chordata; class Aves; order Passeriformes; family Corvidae; genus Corvus; species Corvus kubaryi. Next base: position 20,253,344 of record NW_024581135.1, read on the forward strand.
TGTTTCATTTTGTGTATTTAATTAGCCTACCCACTAAATTTGCCAAAGCATGTAAAAATTACATAACTAAAAAACAGATAAACTTCCAAGACAAAAAAAACCCCAGCCCTCCCCTGCCAAAACAACTTTATCAATCAATTTTTCTCCATAACAGAATCTTCCAATGCTAGCAAGCATGCCTGAGACAAAATTGCACATGCTAATAAGTAAATCAAATTCCTAAAGGTAGTATCATGAGTTCATTCGGTTTAACTTCTCTTGCTTTAAAAAGGCTCACCAGGACTATTCTACTTTAGTAATATAATAGTATTGTTGAAGTCTGTCTTGTCTTTTTTCTCCTTACTGTATTTTTCAAGGCCCCAATATAATCTGCTCATTAGCCTTGGTCTAGTTCATTGTTTACACAAATAGGCCAAAATGTACTTCCACTTGCAGAATGAAGCTGAAGCTTTCTGAAGGAGCACTATCACCAATGCTCACCTATTCAAGTTCTAAACAGAGGGGCATTCATAGGAGATGTCCTTGGATTCTTGCATTTCTTGGCAATAGACAAATGACTGATTATTCCATTTCTCACCAACACAAACTAACTTGTAATTGATTGTAGAGAAAGAATGAAAGGTTCCATGAGCCACATGGTCACACAACTTACTTTTCAATTACGAGCTCTTTTTCAGCTTTTTATATAGATCAAATGAAGATATTAGATGTAATTTTTGAAAAACAAACATTGTACTCCTGCATGTAGATAAAGAATGTGTGAGAGGTAACAGAGAAAGGCAGGCTGACAATCCCAGAGTATTCAAGGTGGTGAAGGGCACACAATGCAAGGCACGTTCTCAAGTAATTCAAATAAACTCCAACAGGTACCTTAATTACATCAAGGCATAGGATCACAATGACACTATCTGACAGATTCACAACAGGCTACGTAAACTGAGGCACAGGACATCCAAGTAACTGCTTTCAGAATATCTTTCAAACAGAACAACAAATTAAGAATCCAATCTTCTACGCTACTATCAAGTTGATATTCCAGCTTTAGCATTCATAACTATCCTAGAGTTTAGTCTATGGTTTAGTTTGCCAGTTTGAACCTAGAGCTATCACTCTTCAGAAATCCAGAACACACTAAATTTCCTTTCTGAAGACAGGCACAAAACTCCTTAATCCCATACAGAGCAGACTGTGCAGGATGTATTGGAACACCCTCCACACAAAGTGAACACATTGATTGCTGAAGCACTCCCAGTTCAGCCTGGCAGACAGCAAGCTGGGACCAGCTGGGACCACTGCAACTTTCATGGCAGTTAACTGAAATATGGTGCAATGTACAAACACAAGCTCTCTATATAGTCCACAAATCCCTAAAAAGCATTTGAATATTGTACATGGGAATCTTCATCCCTAGTACCCTAGCTGAATGCAAATTCATTCCCTTTGATCCTGTAAAAGCCTTGTGTAGTAGGAGTTGTATTCTGAAGGACTGTGAAAGGGTTCAGAACAACTGCACCATACTGATGTACTTGTTTACATAGAGCCTACTGCCACTCCAACTGCAAAATTGTTCAAATAAGTAACTATATTGTTAGAAAAACATACTTTGAGATCTTTTGAGGCAACAAAGGGAAAAAAACCCAAAAACTAATCAAAAAATTTAGACGAGAGAAAGAAATAAGAAGGGTCTTCCTGAATTCTACAGCATCTTCAAATGTTTTAATAAAGAGCATTAAAACAAGAATTTTTATACCATTCAATATTTGTTACCTTGGTCTTCTGATTGAACTTTCACAAGGGAGTTCTCTGTTGCTTTTTTCTTGGCATTCTCCTCTTCTTCTTGTGACCATTGCATGTGGTCCCTGCAGAAGGCAGTTGAAGACCCAGCTTTTCAGTAGGGTTTTTCACAATATTTTTTCCCAGGAAAAACAGTCATGAATTAGCGACACTGTCTCAAATACTTTTTTTTTATATTTTGAGTGCAAGCAAATGACCACAACGAGACTGACAGTTAAAACCTAAGTTTCAGTGTATGATAGATGAAAATTAATTACTAATTAGGTAAAAGTCAAGTGATTAAGATGTCCCAACTGCAAAGAGACTGAAGTAGAATGCATTTCTTTTCTTAATAACCGGATTACATATATCTTGCAAATTGAGTGTGTTTACAGGCATGTATTTTGAGTATCCCATTAGAACTGTATTTAACTGAATACAATAACAGACCTACCAACAAACACCCTAATGCAAGAAACATCTCACATTAATAGTGCTTATGATGGGAACTAAGGACTAGCAAAGAAATCAGCTGTTTCTGAAACAGGAAGCATAATCCACCTATTCAACTGGAACAGGTGGAATTGATTAACAGGATTTTACTTTCCTGAGGAATAGAGATAGGTAACATTTTAAAAAAACCTGAATGAGACATTTGTAAGAAAAGTCAAGCAGTGCTGCAATGTTTCCAAAGTCTATGCCATCTATATTTGTGTGGTTACCTAAATGTTATGTTAATCCATGGTCACAGAACCAAGCCCAGATCTGACCCTGATGACTAAACTGCCTTCCCTGCAGATTCTGGGTTTGGATCAGACAATGGGGGGTGCCCAAAAATGTGCTGCAGGATGTTTTCAAAAGCCAGTCAGCTGTCCCTCCAAATTCTCCGGTCTGAACAGATTAAATTAGATAGTATAATTCAAGTCATCTATTAGATCCTAATCCTACTGAAATCAACTAACTGAAAGCCCATTACTAAAATTCCGTTGGTTACTATGGGAAAAGGAAGAAGGTGCCAACTTGAAAAGAGTTGATTGTCTCTAAAAGCTAATGAGCATCTTCCTTTTCCGTACATGGTGACATATAGGTAATTTAATTCTTAGACCTTCACTGTTCCTCTTTTGTTAATTGTGGGAGACTAATTGGTATATATTTGTCTGCTTGCCTCAGACTTGATTTCCGCCTCTCTACTGAAATATTTCTCATTATTGTCCCCAGCAGGTTGCCTCTCCCCTTCCTGTATTTGTTCATATACCAAATGTTCCTGTGCAGTGTCATGGCTCTGACAGACACACTGCAGCAGAATAAAACCAAATGACCGAAGCATTACTAGGCAGACATCCTCTTGGAAAGACTTGCTTCCCTCACCGTTATCACCAGTTTTGACCTTGCCTATTCCAGCAAGCTGAAACCAAGGACTATTCAGATGGCAATAATACACAGGCAGCCCTTCTGACCGATGACTTGCTGCGGTGTAATCTTTAGCTGATCAATTTTCATCCATCATTGCATGTCTGTCAGAGCCCTTAGGGGCTCAACACACAATACTAAAGGTGCCTGAAGCCCTCCATCTTCATTAAACGCCTTTTTTTTCCCCTCCTTGGAAAGTCATAGAGCACCTTTTGGCACTTTTGTAGAAATTTCTATAAGGTAGATCCCAAATAACAATACTGCTGCAGCACTTCTTGATCAAAATCTACAAAAGAAGGGACATTGTGTAGCTCTCCCACAAACTATTTACATAGTTTGGATGCTTCAAATGAGGCAGCTCCTTCAGCAATACAAGCTGGTAGGAACACAAGACACATAAGAATTCTAAGCACAGAAGTGTTTAAATACAGAATTGTTTTAAGCTGAACACTTAGAGCAGCAAAGCAAGCTATCCATTTTAACCACACCAGGAACTGTTAACATGAGCAGGCCTGATATGAGATCAAACAATGCTGCTTTCAGTTCTGCTTATTCAACTTAGTCCTTTTCCACTAACTTGTTTGCTAACACAGGGTTTAATTATCTCTGGGATAATGTGAAAACTCTGTCAATTACTGACCTGAATAGAAGCAGGCATTTTTTGCTCCAATGTCTAGCATCATTCATTACTTCTCTCCCAAAACGACAGAAAAGCACCACAACAAACATCTAAAGCATTAGTTCCCAAATTTAATTCACTTAGTATTTCTAGCAGCAATGGTAGTAGCTCTTGTCTCTCTGCCAATTCACACAAAAAGAATGCCACTGTATGAACTACCAAAGATGATGAGTGGAAAACAAAAGGACATCATACATCAGTGCTAGAGGAGATGAGTATCTTATGGTCACCCTGTATAATCTATTTAGCACTACCACCACTCATCCTAATTCTCCTTATGTCCCTAGTGAGAACCCTGCCAGTTCAGTGAGATTCAGAAACAAGGACCTACCCCACATCATAGCCAGGTTCTTGATTTATCAAGACCATCACAACATCCATGGACTTCTGCTTCAATTCAATTTCACCTGTTTTCCCATCTGAGCTACATGGATTCATCTGAAGATCCACTTCCTGAACAACCCTGTTTCTTTCACTTCCATCTTCACAATCCATCCCAACCACCTGCATCAAAGTTTGATAACTTTGTATTAAACTGTCTTCAAAGGCTAGCAGGAAAAACTGAAGCTACACATGATCAATTTTTTTAAGGAAATTATAAAACAAATGAATTAACTGAGTTTCATCAAGAAAAAATGTTACAGAAAAAGGGTGGCCTTTTTCTTAAAATCTTTGCCTACCTTGATTATATAGCCTACATTTGCATCAGCATTTACACATGTAAAGGATTCATCCACATAGCAGGAAGCCCTGAGCCTGGAAGATGCTCCAGAACTACACTGCATATAGATTTATGAAATACAGAGACAAACTTTACACTCTTAACACAATAATCAGCCAGCTTCCAGCTTTTTTGACCAAGAAGAATAGCTAACTCCAAATTTGGCCTTAAAGTGGTAAGTGCTGGAGACCACAGCTTGGGGACATCTAGTTTAGAAAACACTAACAGCTGACAGATCTGGTTGTGTATCTTAACTAATGAGTTAAGCCCAAATTTAGAGACTAAAAAGAGTAACAAATATACTACTTTATTAACCAGAAGACAATCTTCTGTATCATATTCTTAAGACATTTTCTTCATCAGAATTTGATATAGAGAATATTTTGAAATAATTTAGATTAAAAAGCAAAGTGGACCAATAAAACAGATTATAAAAAAATTAGTAATTTTAAAAGCCCTGGCAAGTTGAAACTTCATTTCAGAACAAATGCTTGTCTTGTAACTTCTCTGACAGCTGACAGCAGAGGACACCTCTGAGGAAAGTAAAAGTAAAATTGCAGATTACTTCTATGAAGCAAGCTTAAGTCCTGAAATGCGTCATGTTACTCCTATGTTATGTTACCCATTGGTTATTGTTAGCCACATCCAATCCTTTTCCTAATTTTGTTAAACCTTTGCTTTCAAAAATGGTGACAGAATTCAAAAATACATTTAACATTTTGTAAGAAGTAATTTTTTGTATAGCTTCTAAATTTACCACTTCTCAACAAATATTCCTTGGGTTTATTATGAACTATAGGACTAGAAATTTCTGGTCTCCCAAATATCTCAGGTAGATAGATATTTGGGAGACCAGATATTCTACTTCCTAAACAAATTTAGATATTCTTCTATCCTTCTAACATTTCCTATATCACTTGCTGTTTTGTGTTCTTCTCCATTCCACAGTCAAAAATCTTAGGCTTTTCAATATAATTTTTCCCACTGTCTTGAATCTCACTCTTTTCTGAGTATCCATTAACCACAAAAATACCTTTTAGAGATGGAGATGCTGCAAATCAGGGCAATTCTTATTCTTGTCAGCATGTACACATTGATGTTTTCTTTGCTATTACATCTCTTCTTTATGTTAAAATTCAATTTACTTTTTTTGATAATTGCACAGTGTGTGAAAATTTCTGTTGAATTATCTGTAACATCTTCAGTACACCTTTAGAAGAATATGAGTAATTTACACGTACCTTCCAAAATGATGTCAGTTTTAGACTAGGGTGCCAGCATGCAATGTTATTGTACGTAACTAGCAACTTTCTGCTGTTATAAATAACATGAACTATCTTATCTCTACATTTTCTATCTCCTAATTGATTACTGATCTATAACAACATTTTGCCTTTCACTCCTTGACTAACTATTTGCTTGGCAGCTTTTAACGCGAATCACTGAGAGCTCGTAACTGTCAGATTACTTCTGACAGTCTCAAGTTTCCTCTAGTGCTACCTTCAGGTGTCTGTTCTGGCAGTACCTTGTTTTATACACCCACACCATCATTCGTCAGAGTAAACAGTATACAAAATTATATGAAAATCAGCCTTGAAGAAACATCTTACCACATGTTATGCTCAAAGACCTTAGAAGGATCAGTTAAAATCCGTGATCCGAGTGGAACCGCTGGTCGTCTACTACTTTGGTGCCTGTGTTGCATCTTGCTTTTCCTCAGATATAAAGCAGAAAGCCTTGTAAGGAAGTTTATTGTGTTGAGAGACCTGAAAACACATTTAACTCAAATTACAGTTTTGTAGTAACCTAATTATTTATGTCACTTACATGAGAGACTGGTCAAATAATCAAGAACTGGTATCAGATTTACCAAAATGATTTACTAAAATATCAATTCAAATGCTTTTTAGAAAATGCCAACACCCCTTCAGTGTGCTGAAAGCCCAAATAATCCCAAAGTAGGCTACTGGAATGAAACCAGTTGAAAGGTAAATTATTTGGTATCATTTCAAAGTCCTATCAGGCAGGCAAAAGAAAAGAAGTACGCAGTAAAACAATAACCCAAGTTTGATATTGTATGAACGCAAGCAAGAAATGATCAGTAAAGAAACCACTTCTTCTAGTGGGGACATACTGTCAGCAAAATTGACATTTTTCACCCCACTCATTTTCTTCAAATGGAACTGTGACTGTGGTTTTATGCTTTTAAATAGGAAATTATATTATCTTTCTTTAAGTGTAAACATAATGCACATAAAGCTTTCCAAAATTCCTGCCATGTATTCTCCAGATCCCTGTTCAATGCTGTCTTTGAAGTCTAATGGTTATACATGTTAACTTCTACTAATGCAAATCATAAAGTGATTCAGATTTTTCTATTACATGTATTATTTTGTCTTATATTGCTATATTTTACCTTATTTGGAATATCTTCATAAAGGATCTATAAAAGTTAACAAGTGTGTGCAGCTAGTGCCAGCATTTTTGGTGGGGTTTTTTGCATATTGTTTATGTAGGCTTTCTATGAGACGAGTAAAATGAAATACCCCTCCTGCTACTTTTATCCTAATGGGCTTTTGTTCTTTTTTCCTTAAATGCTCTGCATGACTTTAAAAATTATTCTAAGTCCTATTTTTCCCGCCTTTTTCCTCTTTTTTTTTTTTCCCCCCAATGCTGCTTCTGTAAAAACCACACAGACAAATTTAATGCACTGGAAACACAAAACGTAGTTACAAAAGAACAGGCACAAAACACTACTAGAAAACATTCTGAGCAAATTGATTGCAAAACAAAGATTTTTATCTCAAGGAAAACAGTACTAGTTGACAAGTCTTGTACTGTGAATTGAAAATTGTTAATCTGTACACATCAATACAAAGACTGGCAAAGGAATCACTTTAATTAAATGAACAATTCCTCATTTAACATGTACTTTTGAATGAGTCATGCTTTAAAAAAGGCATTGTTTATTCATTTTAAGCCTAAAGGAGAAAAAAAAGGAAAAAAGATTAAAATTTCTTTTTATTTGTCAAAGATTAAATAAAATGGAGCTTGCCTTATGGCTGACAATGCCAAATAAAACCACTGTTAATTTTGGCTGTTGAGACTGCAATGTTACCAAGACATGGAAGCACTGCCATACAGTGAAAATGTAACATTTAGGCCTATTAAAGAAATCAAAACTTCTTCTAATGTTAATGAGTTTATTATGGCTTTTTTAAAAAAATGTGGCTCAGCAGCTAAAACAATTCCAATTTATACTTCAATTACTACAAGTTGTTCATGGTTTTTATTTGAAAATATGTATGCATTTTTCATAATATAATCTATAATTATTAACATATATGGGATATAATGAAATAATAATTATGAGACATGAAAATTAAGATATCATGACAATTTCTGCAAAACGTGTAATTTACATAAAGGCAATGAAAAATAAAATTCTTGAAAATAAAAACAAATAGAAAGTCCTCCAAAACCCCAAACCACAATCGAAAATTATTATTACTAAATTACAGAAATGCTTGGACAAAGATTCCATTATTACATTGCAAACTGTTTACAAATCCTCTTCCTCCCTCTGTCATTTGAAAAGACCTGAGTTAGTATCTTGCATTTCCTGTGCCAGCATTGATATTCACCATAAAACACAATGATTCAGCTGCTAGGCTAGTCACATAATTTTTCTTGGCTTTCTAAATATCTCAATAAGAACATGAAAAGATGCGCAGATGGGAACTATAGTCAGATGACTAAGATGATCTTACATCAGTAAAATCCAGATATGCAACTCCTTCTTTGAAAAAGTGAGCCTTTGAGTGATAATTGAACAATTTCAGTGGATAAATTCTGAAAATGCAAGGTAAGTAGGGTAGGTGAGGAAGTTTACTGCTGCATTCAATGCTAAATGTGAAGGAACTCCCTTGAGACATGCATGTATATCCCTGAGAGTTAAACGTCATCCACAGATCACGAGATTAGTGGGCAACAGGGCTACTAAAAGTTCAAAAAGCATTAGATCACTTGTAAGCCTAAATCAGATTTTCTGAAGCGAGTCATTGCTCAATTGTTCAGCTGAAGTTTGTTAATGAAACAGGCAAACACCCTTTCTTGTTATCAGGTAAGATGATCATACCCTGAAGTTATGACAGCAAGAAATGTTGTCTAAAAGAATTAGGAGTTCTTTCCTCGTTCAGAGTCACAGTCAGGAATATTTTAAGTTTGATTATTAATCAAAACAATTCAACTTTCATCTTTAAGGAAATTAACATAAAACTGAATTACATTAAAAATTACTAAATTTTGTGGCAGCATAACTATTTTTCAGAAAAAAACTTTCAAAGAAACAATGCACTTGATAACCATGTTGAAGAGCAACATGGAAGTCTTAATTTCTCTGTGGAGCACTGCCTTTTACACTTTACAATTTTGTCACTGTTACAAGTACAGATCAGGTCCTCAGTTTAATTGAGAAATTTTAAGAAACAGCCTTAAAACCCCTTCCCTCCACAAACAAGCTAACACAGCATCTTTAGTACAGCTTTATGCAGGTGAATATGCAGAAGAACGTACATACATCCACTGCTAGCCAGACCTGATGTTGGCATTAAATTAATTGATGTAGGCTTTAAAACCCTGAGCAGTCATACCCACAGAAGAAAAATTAGATACAGGAGAAAAGAACTGCTCTAAGATTTCTAACAGTGAATTACACCCCAAAACATATGTAAACCACTTAACTGATGAGTAAAATTCTTTAAAAGCATCAGTTCTGAGAGGGATGTCAGAGGAAAAAAAAACAAAACAAAAAGAATAGAAATAACCTGTTACTTTTGTCCAAGAACCTAATTTTATGTATTTACTGGATGAAAATATTTTGACATTTGACTGATCTCCAACTACAAATCTAACAACTTCTTCCATCTCCAATCATTAAACCTACTTGTAGAGTCTCTCTTATAAAGAAAAATATAGCCGATATTAGGAATAGTATGCGCAGTTTTTGTGACACTCCTAGACAGAAAAGTATTTTGAAAACTATTAACTTCATACAATTACTTCTGCTTGGTACCTAGAAGCTTATCTAGACAATATTTGACCATTAATTCCCAATGCTCTCCTGTAAAGCCTTCCTAATCTGTATTATCACCACCAAACACTACCGAAACTCAAAACACCTTACACAAAACAGATGCAAGTGGCAATCAGGGACATAAAGGAAAAAAAATTTCAAGATAATGGTGACACAGAAGATATAACTACAAATTACCAGTGGTTATTTTTAAACTACATACATATTAATATTTCTTAATATTTCCAATCTGGGTGGAGGTGGGGGTGACTTCACTGTCAACCAGACTCATTCATTAACTGAGTGCTTTATTCTATTTGGCCAAATGACTAATCATGCCCTCTTGGGGCTTCATAATTAGTTTTTCAATTATATACATCCAAAAAATGTTGCACATTTGAAACAACAGGGTATTTCACAATTTTTCAAACTCAGCAGATATAAAAATTTCAACTGCTTTTCTTTCTCGTGCACCGGGAATGATGCAAACCTCCCTGTGAGCATACAGCAACCTCAGTAAAACTGCTGCAGAGCACTGCCTCCCAGGGGAAAAGAAAAACAAAAGAAAAATTATTTTGATTTATTCTGATTCCTATAGAGACAACAAAGTTAAAATTAGTTGAAAAGCAAAGCAGATAAAAACAAACAAACCTGCCCCACCAGATATAATTTTAATCACATAGACATGTGCTGAGAGAGAAGTGCCTGTTCTTCCACAAGCTGCGAGGTAGCCTGTTAAAAATAGTCGAGCAAAGAGGAAAGAGTTTATGCAATGGTAGAGGGAGAGAAGGGGAGATAAACCCTGCTGATTTACTGGAAATATTTACTTGAATAATCAAAGAAGGGTTCCTCGTTACCCTGCACACCCTCTGCTGGCTGCTACTTACACAGGAAGGAGGGAAAGGAAAAAAAGAGCTGTTGAGACTTTACGTGTATGCATACATATATACTTGCACAGTGAAGATACATCTAAACCTCCAAATGCAATCACTTAAACTGTTTTTAACCAGATTATCTACAAAATGCTGAATATTTAACTGTATTGCCTAACAAAAGATGATTTGTCTCAACACAAACTATGGGTTTATTAAAGATTATGAGAATTGGGATAGGGCAACATGAATTTTACTACTTGTCTACAATTTATATTCAAGAACTTCATCCATTTACATTCTTGCAGGACTCTGGATGTCCACGTGGACTTTGCCTTACCAGCTCTGAAGTCACTGGCGATGTTGCTAATCCACCGCACAGTAAGCTCCACTTACTCCTCTAATCAGCTCTTTGAAGGAGCAACTGCAACAATCGAGTTTGTGTTTAGCTACCTTCACGAAATAGCTGCAAAGCAGCAGAAACTTAAAGGACTTTCTCTATTCTTAAAGTATTAGTGATGATTCAAGGTTCCGCTCAGATCCTGAAGAACAGATATGGGCACACAAAAGACCAGCAACTTTTGATTACCCCATTTGGTCGCTTGGTTTCTGGCAAGGAAGAGAAACAAATCTGTCTACAGCCTTCAGTTGCTCTGCCGGCAAGTAGCGATTGATGACTGCGACAACATTTGGGAGGTAGCTCTAAAAATACAAAAATGAAGTGTTACACGTCTTAAAAAGTTTCTGTTGACCTTGGAGTTTTAAAAAGCTTTCAACAAATCCCTTAACCGTCCCCCCAGATCCAGGTACACTCAATCCCACACCGCCGTACCCAAAAAGGCTCGCGGCCGGTGCCCCAGGCTCGCAGGTGCCAGCTCGAGCGTTCACCCCCGGGAGTGCCCCGCGCCCAACCCCGAGGACTGTGCTCTACAGCAGGAACATTTTAAAAGAAAGAATATACTAGTTCCCACTTCTCCTTAACTAGTTACCACTAAAAAAACTTTCCTGCCATTATTTTAAAAAACAACCGGTAAAATGCTTCCATCTGCACGTCCCACATGCCGAGCGCCCGCATCCTTCAGAGCAGGGTCGGCGGGGAGCCCGGCGGGGGCAGAACTCCCGGTGCGCCGGCGGCTCCGCGGGTACCGGCGGGCGGCCGCTGCCGGCGGTTCTCACCAAGCCCTGCGTAGCGCCTGCTCCTGCCCGGTCCTCCGAGCAGCGCCTTATCAGCCCCAACGCCGCAGCCCTCCCCCGGAGGAGAGCGACCCCGCTCCGCCCGCCACCCGCGGGCACGACGCGGCCGCCTCAGCCGGCCCGGCCCGCCCGGGAGCGGCGGCGGCCCTCCGCGGAGCGCGGCGGGAGGTGAAGTCCGGGCGCGCCGCGCGATTCCTCTCGCGAAAAACTACAGTACCCGGCGAGCCGCGGGGGAGGCGGCGGCGCAGGGCTGTCCCCGCCTGGCGTCTGCGGAAACCGGCGCTGTGGTGGCGGGGGAAGTGCAGGGCGTGGAGCACTGTCGGCAGGCCTCGGTTTGCCTCGCTCGGCAGTCAAGGAGCAAGGGGCCGTTCGGGCCTTTACCCGCTTCGCTTCACCTCTCGCCGGGCAGGGCGGGGGTTTGAGAGAAAGCCGGCGCGGGCCTGGCCCTGCAAGGGTGCACGCCCCGCCGAGAGCGAGCCTGGAGCGAGGGAGAAAGGCGATCCCGGCCCGCGGGCCGGGAATATGCCCGCAGGCGGCCGCCGGCGGGGGCAAGGCCGCCCCCCGGGCGTGCGGGGTGCACAACGTGTGCCGCCTCCTCAGCCGCAGGGCCCACGGCTTCTATGCCAGGGATGCTGGTGTCGCCCACAGGAAGAACCTGGGACTCCTCAGAAAGATAATGTGTCAGGTAATGGGCTGCGTTTCGGCGCTGGCTGCATCCCTGAGGGTACGGGCTCTCAGTCGAGGGGGCTGAGTATCAGTCCTCTGGTGTTCGAGAAGTCCCCGGTCACGCTGGAGAACAAGTTGGGGGGAAAAAAAGGTGCAGTTTTGACGAAGACAGTTAGTAATGGTTAAATTTATTTCACAAGGCTCGGGCCTAGAAATGTAGAGAGGATTGTGCTGGGCAAAAACTGCAGAGGCACTTGTATATCTAATAATTGTGTTAGAAATAAGCTTTTATGAGATTCTATATCACCTATTTCCCTAAGATGGCTTCATATTTAATACTAATGTTAAAGTCTTAGTGTTTCATGTTAAATTTGAAAGGAATTTTGCACAATAAGATAATCAGCAGAGATTTTCAGGTAAATGTAACCCCAGTTCTTAGTGAAACTAATGTTACAGAATAAATAGGAATTAAACCAATTACAAACTGAACCCTTTTTTAAAAACAGTTTTAAAACAATTACTGCTTCCATACAGTAGTTGATAGAAATACATTGGAAAAGACTGTGGAAGTGAATTGGCAATTATCTTACACTGAAAATACATTTATTGGAAGTCATCTGAAGTATTTGCTTATGTAACTAGATCAATAGGCATGCAAGGTTTACTGAAATGAAAATAAGTATGTCTGACTTACACTTTTTTTTTCTAATACTGGTACCTTTGTTAATGGTATAGAGCTCCTGATATCTTAAATGCATGGAAGAAACTTTAATGTGAGCAGTCTATTTCATCAACGTTTTGGGTGCTTATTGCAAATAACAGTAAATACATTTTCCTGTCTTTCACACTGAACACCACCAGCAGAATGGAATTACGTATTTAATAAATCCAATTAATTACATATAAAAGAATTCTGTGCATATTTATATTCTGGGGAGTTGAGTCCTTGATTTCAAAAGTCACCATGGAAGGTTAGTAGCCAGTTTTAATGCAGGCAAGTTAATGACAAAATATTCCTTACCCCTGCTGTCCATTATAGCTAATTAAAAATCTTTTAACTTGGTTTTTAAACAAGACAAAATTTTCTTTAAAAAGGTCTGGTAATTTTATTTATAAAAACCAAATAAGATTCTTCCTTGTGTATTTGGCTGTAAAGTTTCAATTAATGTGAATTATTAAGTTGCAGGAGCCAAATAAAATATTTTTCAGAAGCAAAGTTTGTTACAAACAGCCATCACTGTTAAAACGATTCTGTTTCAGGAAAGTACTAAATTCAAGAATGTCTGGACAACTCATTCTGCATCTCCTATTGCGTATGAAAGAGGAAGAATTTACATGGACAATTACCAATGCTGTATTACCAGGTAATAAATTTACAATTGTAAGGTACTGACTTACAGTTTTGAGACTGATTCTGTGTTACATTGCTAACTTTACTCATACAAATAGCTGTCATGAATTGAGTGGAGTTTTCTAAGGAACAAAAAAAAACCCAGGTGCATAAATCTTTGGTTTACAGTCTTTGAATTACATTTAGATGTCGCTGTATCTTAATGTGACACCTACTTTGGTAAAAGAAAGCCTGATCTTTCTGGTGCTGTATAACCTCAGCTTTCAGAGCAGGAATGGAAGATTACCACCATTTTCTAGTCTTGCACTAAAAAGCCAAATGAATAGTAGTTCTTTGTAGTCTGGTAACTAGCACTGTGCTAAAGAGTGTGTCACAGAATCAGCCTATGTAACAAGCTTGGTACTACGTAAATTCTGTATAAAATAGGTAAATTATTCTTCATGTAAAAGTACAGCCCGCAGTATGTGCTAGTTTTTGCTAATGTATTTTGCAGATTAGTTCTCTGATCTAATGTATTCTCCTGTTCCATGACCAGTTGCAGATACACAGGTTAGGAGGCAGGACATGGTAGGGTAGAGGACAGGAAATCTGTGTCCACCAGCCCTTGTCCTTGCCTGTCCCTACTGTGAGGGAAGTAGCATGGACTTGGAGAACTGCATTGCTGAGGAAGTTGTGGGCAGAGCAGTTTTGAGATAGTGTCATATGATACATAAAAGACAAACTACTCTGTCAGTGTAAACCACTAAGAGTTAATTAAATTAATCTATAACCCACAGCTGAGATCTAAATCTGCTTTTTTTCCTACATTGTATGAATGTTTTCAGTACTGGGTTAACCTGTCTAACGTCTTTCAGGTTTTTCTTTGTCTCATCTTCTCCCAGAGGGCAAAACTGTGCACAGTACAAAGCTTTTCTTTTAGTTAGTAGAGGTTTTTTTTAAAGTATCTGAACATGACGCCACACCTTTGTTATGAAAGGCAACATTGGAAGAACTTGAGGAGAAGGTTCCAGGATGATCATTAGTTTTTGAAATGTGCTTTCTTCTTAATGTATATCACTAGCTCAAGAATGTTACTATTGTTACTTAAAAGAAAAATAAACCAAACTAAAAGTAAACCCAAAACTAAAAACAAAAAAAAAGCAACCAGACCAAAAGATTTAGAGAAGTTTAGCTTTTAAATACTACATTATATTAACTATTGCTTATTAGGCCTTATTTTGAGAGCAATTTCAGGTATATTTACAAAGGTATATTTACAAATTTTTCTGACCGGCCTAAGGAGAAGGCAGGATTTATAAAACTGTATGAAATGACTTGTTGATAGAAAGTGGTCTATAAAATAGACTAATGATTAGCAATCATTTTCCTCTAGCATTGCACAAGAGCCAAGAATACTTTATCAAAAGTCAAAGTGTGCCAAGTCTGAAAAAATAGAAGATGCTTTATTATTGGAATGCCCACTGGTAAGATTGCTTTTTACTGGAGCATTGTTGTGCAAAATACTAAATTAATATATTTTGGTGAAACATTTAGAATGGAGTGCTCTTTCCTTCCAAACCATTTTCTCAATGTTTTTAGGGAGTTAAGTCATTAAAGGTTTGCAACATGTGCCTTATTTATATTAACTGAACATTTAGAGGTATACTTCTCTGTATTTCTCAGTAGTGCATTCAAATGCTTTTTTTGTAAGCTTTCATGGAAAATTTTAAAACCAGTGCTTTTATGCTTATGCAATTAATTCTTAATTCCTTACAAAATAAATTCTAGGACAGTAGCTGGGAGTTTTAGTTTTCTCCAGATCTGTTGACATTAAAAAAACCAAAAAGCAGATACACTGGAGGCCTATTGAAGCAACCATGCCCAAAAACTGTTCTATTGTTTCTAACTAATAATTACATAATTTCTCTCCTTCACCCAGTGTCCACAGAGCTTAGAAATATAGCCCTATCCATGAGGTACCTAAAAATAAAGCAGTGTAAATGCCATTTGTAGCAGTTACTACTGAATGTCTCATTTTGAAATACTTAAAGAACTTTATCTTCAAGATTGGTATCAATTAGATCAATAAGCAGTTAATTTTTCACAAGGCAAGGATGTTTTAAAGGCTGTCTTTTCTAGAAAAGGTAACTGTCTTGCAAAAAATGTGACAGCAGACTATTTATGTGATAGGTGATTATTTGGCATGGACATGAGCTTAGAGATACTGATCTGATTAGCAGGCAGCTTTCCTCCTTCAGTTTTTGAGGAATGTGTATTTACTTTTGTGTTCTTCTGACTGTGTCAAAATGTTATGTATCCTCCTGATACAAACTTTTTTCTAATAGCCTTTTTTTATGTAGGGGGAAATGCTACCGAGTCCATCAGATTACAAAGCTTCCCTGATAGTCTTGACAGTGCAGAACTGGCTTCTACGTCTCTCTGCTGATAGTGGAGAAGTACTGGAAAAAGTATATCTTGCTGGTTCCTGTTGTAAATTCTTCAGGTATTACACAACAACTAGGCTCTATATCATTAGCAGTCATTAGTAGTATAGTGGAGAAGGAGAGCTTTATATAATTAACAGTGATTAGTACTATAGAGGAGAAGGGGAATTGTGTTTATTTTAGTACTATCGTATGGCTGACAACAGATTTGTTAATCTAGAACATTACCTGGAGTAGTGTTCCTGCATGCTCTTACCTGTAGAAGAATTTCACCAACTTAAGTATTATGGGGTCAAATTTGGTATCAAGTTCCACAAAACCTAGCGTACTATTTGCTTTTCTCTGACAACTTTACAGCCTTTAGTATTGCAATAGCAACATACCAAGAGAGGACTTTAAAAGCTGAAAAACAAACCTGATCAAACATACAAACAATATGCTCAAAGTCTGAGATGTTTTTAATTTGCAAAGATTCTTCTCCATAGGGTAGATTTTAAAGCAGAGCAGTTACTTTTCTGGTAAACTGCTTCTTTTTTTCAGTTTTCAGAAGAAATTATTTTCTTTAGGCTGAAGGATAAGAAAGTGTGATTATGAAGGGAAGGAGAAAAATTAAGATAGTGAATGTTCATGCTTTCCAACTATTTCTCACAATCCTGTATGAAATAAGCCATTCCTAGTTCCATGGATTTTACATCATTGCAAAAAGCAAACATCTTGAGCACCTCTTCCAAATCAAATACTGAAGTTTGCCTGGGCACAGCCATTGGCTTAGTTATGGTTGACTATATTTTATGTGAAATAATATATTTATTAATAAATAGTTTTTATGTCATTAAGATAGGCCTTTCTTGTCACAAATAGGTATCTGAGCTGGGATACTCCTCAAGAGGTAATGATTGTAAAGTCAGCTCAGAATAAGCTCCCTGCAGCAGCACGGCAGGTAAGTTTGTCAAAAAACTGTCATTTTTACAACATTGATCAAAAAAATTTACAAGCACAAAGATGGGGACATTATACTTTGTTATTACGGTAGAAGATAAAAGTTGTCCTACCTTTAATAACTATATTCAGTATTGTTCCTTCCCAGGCAGGAATCCAGCAGACTGTATTGTTTTATCTTGCTGTATTCCAAGTTTTGCCTCTTTCATTCATTGGAATGCTGGAAATAAACAAAAAGGTAAGTTAATTTTTCTAATAACATGTGATCTGTAATGTAGTTCTATGACAGCTGTAGTTTAGACACTTATGTCAGAATTTCAGAAGTCATACTTACAGCTTGTAAAAGCAATTGAAACATTAATTAGCAGCAGTGTTCTTGTGTCTGATAGGGGCGTTGGGGCAAATATTCTTAATTCTAATGACCAGAAGAGAAGATACAAATAGATTCTGTTACTGGGTTGCTCTTTGACATGTGGAAGGACTTTAGCCTTTTCTTAGAACAATCATAAGAATTAGGAAATCCTAAAGTGTTTGTACACTTCTTTTCACCTCCTTAAAGAAAGATAGATGTGCGTCTGACCCAGTCCTAGTAACTGTCTATCAAGTCTATATGCAGTTACAAATGTTTCAAACTTTTATTATCACTGTTAC
Source organism: Corvus kubaryi (assembly GCF_017639235.1). Lineage (NCBI taxonomy): Eukaryota > Metazoa > Chordata > Aves > Passeriformes > Corvidae > Corvus > Corvus kubaryi. The sequence continues at coordinate 20,271,097 of NW_024581135.1, forward strand.
TGAATGACAGAAGTAAATATGTCTTGCTTTACCAGTCAAGAACAAACAACCTGAGTTCAGTTTCTGACCTGTAAGTAAGTGCATATACTTAGGAAGAAACTTTGAGCCAGATTGCAATTATTACTGTTTGATTTTAAGTCAAGAAAGCTCTGGATACAACTTACACATGAAAGAGTACAAACATGCAAACTCTGTCTTTTAGGTTCTGTGAGGTACAGTGTCTTTTAAGGTCCAGAGCTATAAGCTGGAGTTTTAGCTGGTGCTAGGTTGGGTTGAGGCTATAATTGAAATTGGGCCTGACAACTGAAGGCATGGGGTTAAGCTTTTTCATTTGGGCCCATGAAAGTTTGGGGGTACTGTGTATTGTTCTGTTCAAAATTAGTATTTGGGACTGGAAAAAATGTTACCAGTATCAAAGGTATTCTCAATCTGGTTAGGAATGGCATGCCAAATTCATCATGGTCATAGTAGGCGGAACATCTGAAAGAGCACTTCTTCAGCTGGGTCTGTACCAAGTACTCATCAGAGAAATTGTTAAACTATAATGGAAGGGCAACATTTTAGATGTGAGAATCACCCAGCAGGAGATGCAACCAGTGAAGGCAATGCCAGACCTGCCGCAGATCAGAGGAATGTGACTGTTAGATTGGAGTTAGGGTTAGTGTTACTGTTTAAGACTGCAGAATGCACCTCATGCATCAGCTTTACTGAGATGGTGTACCACAATAAATTCTGAGTTCAGAGTGGCTGAGGTCTTAAGGATAGAAAGGAGACTTGAGGGTTGGAAGATTATTAGAGTTTGTGTCTGAAAGACACAGAGACCTAAGCTAACAAATGTATTGAGAAAGAGCTGTAAAACGAAGTAAAAGGTGAAGTCTCAGAAGTGAATATATCTTTCATAACTGAACAGATCACAAAATTGTAGGTAGTGTTAAGGTGTAGGTGTCTTACAGTTTCTGGGTTTCTTTATTTTTTATTGGTTTTGAGCCTGTTTTAACTGGTTTAATTGCTTTTTTACATAGTAAGTCAGATTAAAGAAAACTACATTTCCAAGCATATCTATTAAAAAAACCCAATGAACTTCACATGTTGCTATTAATTAAATATGAAGAATTCGTTTGTGAGGTTTGCTCAGTGATGTGTTAAGCAGTAGCACAAATGAATAGTGCATAATTATTAAAAAGGATAAGTCAGCTTCTCATGTATATGTCTAATTTGGATTCAGAGAGAATCCTGTACTCTGTGACAGCTGGATAATGAAGTTTTAGTACAGCTGTACGCAGCCATAGAGTTGTGATTAGACTAGTATTTTACCCTGGTGGTGAAGAAAGAACAGAAGATCTGAAATCAGGACTTTTGGATTGAGTTGCTAGTTTTGCTAACATTCCTGTGGGATGCTGGATAATATAATCTATTCATGTATGATAATAACTGGGTAGCATGATATGAAGATAAACTGAGAATTTATTAGAGCATGAATCTGCTTGCAGAATATGACTAATCTAACCTCAGGTGTTACTGCAGTGCAACGGATTAAAGAAACTCAGCAGAAGAGATGAGTTACAGAAAACTTCATGAATTTAAAGACTGATCGTAGAGATTGGTCAGAATAAAAAAAAATAAAGCAATTGCAAAATCAAGGACATAATGTCAGTTATTTGTGTTTTCTCTCAATTATTTCTTCTCTAATAGAATATTTTTTGCTTTATTTTATTCCAGATTTTTGGTAGTAGTGTGACAGATGTTGCTGTTTCTAATGGAATCCTGATTGTAATGTATAGCATGGGTCTGGTCAGGCTCTATAACTTCAAGGCCATTTTGGAACAGGTAATGAAACAAAAGAGTTTTCATACAGTCCATTCTATTTTTGGGTAAAAAGTCATAAATATTTGTGTATGCTACATAAGTACATGGGGCATGGGTCAAAGGATAGGTTCCTGCCCGAATTTATGGTCAGAAGATACAAATGGATACACTATTAGAAAAATTACTTGCAACAGTTACAGTTGGCAAAACATAAGAGATACAGGGTCAGACAGGCACTTCTGAGGAGTTATGTAAATGTTAGACCAGATGTGCTCCTCTTTACACACGTATACTGTAGTTTTAGATGATTGTTAAGGCCAGGAACTGGTGGGCATGGGGAAGTTTGATCTCAAACAGAACTGCAGTGAGACTTTTGAGTTTATATCCTTCCAGTCAAAAATCAAACTAATTCAAAAATAAGACCTCAAGCAGTGTCTAACAAGATAAAGAATGCGGTAGTAATAGAGCAGTAAAACTAAAAAGCAAATAAATATGCATCTGTAAAGCTAAATTGTTCTGTGTTATTTTAGTTCATGGAACAACCATTTGATTTGGGACAAGAATTCAACTGGAATGGTCAGGTGGGAGTTGTAGGAAAGTATCCATTTGGTCTTCCATGTAACATTAAAATAACAGGTAATTATGATCTTTGTATTGGCTTGACTGGTGGCTTTTATGGATTAATTGTGACTTATTTCACACTAAGGAAAAATACTAAAATTACTGTGCTCATGTTGTGCTGTAGCTGTATTTCTGGATTTACATTATAGTAAAATGCGCTTTGCTTTACTTCTAATTACAGTAATAATTATATAAGACACACCAAGAAACTATTAGAGCAACTAAGCTATCTGAAAAACTTTATAAGCAGTGCATGAAATGGAAACCCCTTTCTTTATTTCTGAGATGCAACTGTTCTTAAGAAACAGGAAGGACTAGGATAGCTGTTAGTAGCACCCAGAAACAGTATATGGTATGTAAGCAGAAGATGTGAGAACATTTACTCCAGCTTGCAGAGGAAATTCAAAGAGACTGAATAAAATTTGTCTGACTTGCATTTTGATATTCTAGGTTGTCAGAAATGTGCCAGTTTCAGTAAAATGAATTCCTGAGAAGAGAACAAATTATTAAAAACAATTCTAATGCCTCAAATCATTAACTTATAAATGTTCTGTGTTACTTAATGACTTCTTTCTCTAAAATGAAACAGTGGCTTCTGTTGGTATACTTGAGATTAGAATTTGGTGCTAAGAATCTTAATGAATGAGCAAAGCCTGAGACTTTCTTCGAAATTTCTTTTCTTACTTTACAAATACATTCTCACAAGTTCACACTTGAGGCATCTAAAAAAAAAATTTAAAAGGTTGGTTTCACAAATATCAAAGAATGCATGTATTTATTTATTTAATTTAAAATGCTTCTGTATTAAACGTTTTTTACAGGTGATTGTCCACATAAAATATGCTTTTTTTTTTTCAGTGTCAGATAACAAGTGACACATCAATCCATATTTATATAAAAATGAGGGAGTACACAAAGATAAAATACAGACTTACATAGTGAAGTTATAATGCAATGTTTTAGCAAAACAAAGTAATAGGCTGCTGTATTTGATCTCTCAGGTTCTTTCCCCATTTTTCTCTCCATCTCGATCTGTGAAACCACCATTTAACGTCAGGGACCTGTGGAAAGCCTGCTGTGGGAACTTTAATAGGACGATTTGATCTCATGGCTTATAGATCATTGTAGTTTTTAGTTTTGAGATTTAAAACCGTGGACTGGAGAAAACATTTTTGATCTTTAATCACATTCAGGAATTTGTGGTTAGGAAGTTTTGAACCCATGACATACATTTTTCGTGGTTGCTTTTTGCAAATAGTTGCATTCCTGTGGTTTCCTTCTTGAAAGAATAGTTGCATTTCTGAGTTGTTTTCTTTCAAGAATGAGACGGGCAAATGCTTCAGTGAGCAAGATCCTAACAGTTTCAGAGTGCAGGCTTGTATTTACTATAATTGAACTGTGTAGTTTTCCTTCTTACTTAGTCCTAGCCTCCCTACAGAAATTGCCTGAAGGGATGGCCATTATTACAGTACTGTTTCCATGGTGTGAGGTACCCGAAAGGAAGTGTAAAGAGATCGAAACATACAGCCTACTATGTACTATGCTACAGCTCTTAACTGGTGAGGAATTGATTTTGGTCACAGTGTGTGATTTTCTGAACGGTCCAGAACTTAAAACTGTAGTTTGATTTATTGTTAGATGATATAGTAATTTCAGGAAAAAAGCAAGGAGAAGGATACCTTGTAGAAACCTTTTCCTGTTCTTGTTTCTTTGGTTTTATTTGCATTTAGAACAAACACTTGTTAGTGCTGCCAGGAACAACTTATGATGAGTTTAGATGAGTCTGCAGAGTTTAAAGTAAGTGAACAAAGAAGCTCAATTGGAGATTGAAAACTGGCAAGACTTGGAAAAGGACTTGCAAACAATAAAACAGGAGGTGTTAAGCAACCAGAGCAAGTGACATACAGCAGGAAAGAGGGAGTTGAGGCAGCAGAATCACATTATCACAGTGGTGTAGGTGGCTATGATCTTGCAAATCTTTGCCAAATGAACATAAAAGGAAAGGCGTATTTTATAAGTAGGCTCTACTACTCAGTATTGATATACTATTGAGATACATTTAATTGTATCATTTAGTTCATCTACCAGAATTTTTGAGGGACCTTGATATATATATGCTTTATTTAAAAAGTTGTTTGGGTAAAATGTTAGCAAACTTTCTTAAGTCATTTTTCATTTTCTGACTGATTTTAGTATCAGTAGGTCCTTTGCTTATGCTTCCATCTTCAACATTCTCTACATTTCCAGCAGATGCATGAGTTTTTTATAACCTGTAGTTTGTTATATCTTGCACAGAATCACCCATTTCCTATGCGTCACTCCAAAAGGCAAATAGAACATAGTCACTTTCCAGCTTAGGAAAGACTTCATTTCCATTGGCATTGAACTAATTCCATTCAATCTAAATGGCTAAGTAGATGGAAACATGAACAAAGGAAGAGGAGAGAAGCACTCCATAAACATAGTATCTGATGTCATGTGACAGCACCATTGGCAGCTAGGATAATTATCTACACTAAGCAGGATAAGAACAAGTCAAAATTTGGATAAGACGTTTGGGACCCAAAGTCCAAATAAGAACCTTGTTCTCCTTGCACTAGTTCAGTTTGGGTTTTTGTGTTCTGCCTGTCTAAATTCCCCTTGTAACTGCAGATTTTCTCCACATTTTGTCAATTTTTTCCCAGCTTTTCTCTGTTAGAAAGAGCTGATCTTCAGTCTAAAGTTGATTCAGTTATAGCAGCTGTAGAAATTGCTTTGATTTACCTAGTTGGCAGAAGTTGTAAAGTTCTGTGCAGTCCATTTCATTCAAAATGCCTCTCATTTAGTAAACAGAAGACTTGTAAGAATGGCCTAGTACATCTCTATAATTTATCCCAACTGAACTGAAAGGAAAACTAGATACCTTTTGCCATTAATTGCAAAAATTTTTATATTTTGATTGATTTTTATGAACTCAGCTACAGATTGCATCCATTGTGGTCCACACTATTTTGTTGTATTACACAAAAGGAGAAAGCAGAATCTGCATATTCTATCCTCCTGCATTTAATTCAGTTGAGATTGCTGCTTGCTGTTTCCAGTTATTTATCACTGTTTTTCCCAAGACAATAGTGACCATTTTGATATGGTCTTCGATCTGTTCATGTGTACATCCTTTCTCAATCAGATAATTTTAATTATTTGCTGTGTCTTTGCTTGTAAATCAAAGGTACTAGAAAAGTAGTTCAGCATCAAGATCTAAGAAGGCAGTAACCCTCCAGAGGGAACAGTGCAGATGTGCACCCGGATGCTAGGTGAGGTAGCATAGCTGGTGCTGGAGAAGAGTTCACAGCCAATGTGTTTCCACCAATCTTCAAAAGTTCTGAAGAATTTGTAGCTTTATTGGAATTTAGAATTGTAAGGATCAATGGAATTATGACTGTTCTGCTACTAATGGTGTTAACATTACCGAATATTTGCAGATACCCCACCTTTGCTATTTGAAGCATCTTCTCTGGAGAATGCATTTCAAATTGGAGGTTACCCTTGGCATTATATCATCACACCTAACAAGAAAAAACATAAAGGAGTCTTCCATATTTGTTCTCTGAAAGACAATGCTTTGGTAATATATTCAGAAAGCAGCTTCTCTGAAATTAATGTGTATTATGTTTGTCTTCATCTCTTATTCTGAGTAGGTAATAATACCTTTGTTTAGCAGTGTAGAGCTTACACAGGGATCACTCCAGTATCAAATTAGCTATCCCATGGAGTCATATGTAAAATAGTTTCTTCTGAATTAGTACTGCTTCTCATATTTCTTTCATTCCAATATAAACAGTAGCGCTGTCAGAGCTACACAGCACTGTATTCATGACTTAAAAGTTAAGTCTCATTACCTGTTTCCTTGGTTACATGGTAACATCCTAACACTTCTGACTAGTCAGCCTACTAAATGCTGACTAAAGAATTATTTTAAATTTTAAGAAATTGCAGAGTAAATGTCCTTGATGTTTGTAGTTTATCTTTGACTTGTACCTTCTCTCTCTCCTTAAAAAGATTTGATTGCTCAGTTTAATCCCTTTTTGTCCCTAGAAAGGTTTTATTACTTAGTTTAATCTGTTCCTAATTATTTTTGTTTATGTACTATTCATCATATGAATACTATTTTGTGTGAGCTCTCCCTCTCAGCTTTTATTTTGAATCTGGAATTGACCTGAAGATCATTCTGTATTTCAAGCAACTTCTAGGTCTGTTCAGAGTTTCTTGACTAAATAAGTCTCATTTGTAAATGTCCTTATCTCTTTTGCTTGCCTGATCAAACCAGTTATTTCCCTCCTGTCTTATTTTCAAAACTGATGTTTCACAACTGTAGCTGAAGATCAATTTTGATTCAAATGGACTTGTAGAATCCTTTCTCATCTGTTTTTTTCTATGTGGGTTCATATATTTGGCAATTTGAATGATCGATGTCAGCTAAATTTAACAACAGAAAGCCACTGCCAAAATCCCGAGATTTTGACTGGCTTGCATTTGATTGCTGAAATCACAAGGTATTCCAGACTTACATGCTCCACAAATAATTTGCACAAAAGAGGCTAAGCCTGAGGTGTGAAGCTGAAGTAAAACTCTGTGCTAATGTTTGTCACATATGTTGACACGTCCCATGTCTTGGATACTCGAATAGCGGGAATTATTGAAGCGTTTGCACAGTTTCAGTTAAATCTTCATTTTGCTTAGTTTCAGGAGAGATAGGATGATACATAGCTAAGGTACAAGGTTATTGCTTATTGCATATTAAAAATCTCGAAACTGCTCCACCGAATATCTTGAGAATTGGAACTGAGTCTTTTGATTATTATTGTTGTTGTTTTTATTATTGTTCCACCGCCATCCTTTCTGGTCATGGTTAGGAGCAATACTTAAAAACCTCCAGAGGTATATAGTGAGGAGCTCAGTATTTCCTCTTTAATTAGATCTGTGAGACTTTCAAAATACTAATATTCTAAGCTTTCTTTTTCTTCTTCAGGCAAAAAATGGCATACAGGATATGAAATGCTGTTCACTTGAACCTGACTGGATATATTTCCATCCAGATATGTCAGGTAGAATAATCCACGTGGGACCAAACTTGATAAAGTATGAGCCTTTTTTACTCAAATCTTGTTTTCATTACAGAAGAAGTTGCATAACTGCAATAAATTCAGTACTTTGATAATTTGCAGGCCCAAAAACTCATCAGACCATAGAAATTGTAAAATCTATTAATTTGTCAGAATCAAAAGTTCTTCTAGAAACATCTGAAGACTTCTGTGTGATGAATGTGGGCACTAGAGGCCACAGTTTAGATTTTGATATGAAAAATATTCAAGGACCACTGTGTCAAAATTTCACTGGTAAACATAAATTACAAAAATAATTAATTTTCATTTTATTTATTTACAATGTTTTAATATAGATTTTTAAAAATTATATAGAAATGTTGCAGTAAGCAGATTAGAATACATTGACTAAATAAAGTCAGTAAGTCATAAAGTCACCCCAAGACATTTACTTACTTTATAATTTCTGTTTCTTTTGTAGAGTCTTAAAGCTTAAGGAAGTTAAAAATCGTGCAGATCAAATGGAGATTGCAGAAGATTTTACAATTGTAGCCAACAGAGAAAACTGTGTGAGTTTAGTGTCTGAGACCACAATGTGTAGTTTTGAGCTATACACAGGGGGTTTGCATATCTGAGTAATCACTGTGTTTGATGGGCTTTATTCAAGGTTTATTGAAAGACATTTCTCTGTCTTCATTGGGCTTTAAGCAGTATGAAAAGAATTTTGAAAACAATAACACTTTCAGGATAGATTTCTGAAACCTCCAGTCTTTTCTTTAGTTTTCAGCATTCTTTATGGTGTGCAGTGTAAACATGTATCATGGATATAAAACATACTTAAAAGATGGTGACAGATTTCCTTCAAATGAAGGTGCCACCAAGTGATAATTGTGTGCATCTCTGGTGCTCAGGTAAGTAGAGCATACAAATGCTAGAAATGTTTCAAGTCTCTCATAACTTAGGGGTAAGTCTTCATAAGCCAACAAAGACAATACACTGCTTCCAAAAGTCCATTCCTTTTCCTGGCCATCCACACCTGTCACTCTCTCGTGACAAGTCTGGCATTCATCTAACCCTTGGCACTAAAATAACAGAATAATAACCTGACAGAAAACGTGAGTATTTTCCTGCTTGCTTGTTTTGCTGAACTGGAGCAGAACAGGATTGAATCATCAGTGAATCAGAAGAGTGCAGAAAGGTGGAATCAAGCATGAGAGGATGTTTAAAACTACTGGTAGAACTGAGCTCTTAAATCACCTCAGTTGTTTCACAAAGTCTTTTACAATACAGAATCACAAAGACAATCTAATGTCAAAAAGGTTAAAGAGCACACATGAAAACAATTCTAGGTAGTGCCTGGAACTGTCATTTTGATTGAGCAGACAAGTTATGTCTTATCTAAAAGCAAATTTTTATAATTTGAATACTGTAAAATGTCTGTGAATCTGTGATACTAATTTTGAAGCTTTTGCAGGAAAAAAGGTTTGTGTATTAAAAATCTACACAAACTCAAGAACAAAACTTGCATTGAATTAAAAAACTAAACACCAAGTCATCTAATAACTTGACATACCGAGTTCTACTGCTGCCTGTGCTGTGCTTATTCCTTTTGACTTCTATTAAGACACTGATAACCTTTTTTTTAAATATTTTCGGTGTTAATGAAGCCCAGTGGAAGCACCCATGGTGGTTTAAGATGCTACTTTCCCCATCTTCTGGAAGTAAGAGTTTAGGAAAAAAATTGGTGGTGATTTAGCAGACATAATTCTCATTCTGGCATCTTGGTTCTAGTCACTTCTGTTCAAAAAATTATGGTAGCTGAGAACCTTTGCCACCTCTGTGGGACACCTCTAAATATGAGTAAACAGCAATAGTATCTCAACTAAAGTCACCAAGTTCATGAACTCCTAAGGAAAACAGCAGCACCAGGGCTATGCATAGCTATTGAGTAAAACAAGGTCAGAAAACAAAATATATGAAACAGATACGTTGTCAAATCAATAGAAACTAAATTGTTCTGAAGTCTAGAGACACTTTTTGTATGTTTCTCCAAAGGTGAACAACACTGTTACTGTAACAGCTTCTGGTCGAGTGGTGAAAAAGCGTTTTACCTCGCTGGATGATGACCCAGAACAAGAGGTAACTGATGTAGTAAGAGCACTTCATGGATTATTTCACTGTTTAGCTAGCCAAAAGCCCTTCTTGTTTCAGGTGCGGTGGGTGTAACCATTACCTGTGTGTATCTTTGAGTTCTTTATTCTTCTTCTCTTTGTCTTCTTCTAATTGCTTCACATGCTGTTTATCATCTTTTCTCCTTGGTTGACATTTGAGCTTTGAATTTTCTTTTTCTTTCAAGAACTGATATTATGCCCCATGATACCATAACTCCATGTGCCTTCAGTGGCACAGAAAAGATATGTTAATGTGTCAAACCATTACTCTTTTCTTTATTTAAATGTCTACTTTGAACGTTCCTTATAAAGCATTTTACGAAATGAAAGGAACTTCTTCTTTTCCTCTGCTTTAGGATCCTCTTGTCTTTTTTTATAGTATCTCTAAACTTTCTTTTTCTCTCCCAGTTACTTTGATTGGATTGTAGGATAAGGTATTTAACACTTTTCCTTTAAGTAACTGCTTCTTGAGAATGAAAACACCCCTTGAGTCTTAAAAGGTTATGAAAAATATTTTTTAGCTCTATCTAGAGCTGGATCTGTAATTGACATAAGCACAACAGGTAAAATTCATCAGTTTCTGGCAGTCTCTCCTATTCTTTATTCTGAGGAAATAGATTTTACTATGGTAAAAATACAGCACAGTCCAGTATAACCCATAAGGGTCTGCAGTGTATCTCTATTCACTTTTTCTTTTAACCATAATAAAAATAATTGCACACTATTTTTCTTTCCTGCTGTTACACTTTACTTGTGATTCCAGTAAATGTTTTTACATTATGGAAGAAAGACTGGCTTGAATTTAAAGAGCATGTCACAGTGAGATAAAGGCAATTAAGATAGTTCACAATCTTCCCATTTGGGTCTCAGTTCTTCAATGACATATAATCTGTGGAGCAAGAGAGAGATCTGAATAGAACATAGAGATATTCAGGTAAATGGAATTACTCTAATGTACCCGTTCACTCAAAACCAATGATGGTTTAAAGCTACACTGTCTCTTAATGACTCTGCTTCAATAAATACATATAAATAAATACATTTCTTCAGCCTCTCCAGAAGTACTTATTTTGTATTTCCTGTATGTTACATATTAAATACATGTACTTGCACATTAGGATTTTTCTGAACATCACTTCTTTTCTCCTACTTAAGGAATTTTGCTGAAATACCCTGACAGCTCATGTTGGGAAAAATGCCTGTTGGGTATCGAGCTCCCAAAGTTTTCTTTCAGAAGATAAGTACTAGAATTTGCCCAATTCTGCTTTCACCTGAAAGAAAAAAGAGCTCTACAATTTAGGTAGAGAGGAATGTGAATTTATGTTTGATTTGTAATCTTGAGGTTTTGTTTTTCCTAAGACATTCAAAATTGTGGACTATGAAGATGAATTGGATTTATTATCCACTGTGGCAGTTACTCAGATAGGAGCTGATGGAAGAGCTCACCTTGACTTTCATTGTAATGAACATGGGATTCTACTTAAGAGTATTCCATTAAAGGAGTCCTGGGATGTGGTGAGGAAAATTCTTGTCTTTTGTTCCCACTGTCTCTTCCCCACACTCATTTACATACCACTTTTCACATTTCAAGCAGATATAGAAGTAGTGTTGCGAAGGGATGAGATTTGTATAAAATAATAATCACAACTCTAAAATTGTAACTGCTCCATCAGACAGTAGTTAATTTACCTGCAAATCTCCTTTATTTGAAATTGTGATTTTTTTTCATTGCTTGATTTGTTTGGGGGTAAGGGTTGTCCTTAATGTATTTCTGAAGTATTTATCAACTTAAATACTCATTCTGTGGCTATTTACATCAGATTAACTTTGCAACCTGTAAATAGTCTCCCTAGTTTAACTTGAACTACTCATGCATTGAATGAAGCATGGACCTCACTATGTATATATTTGGGAAGATGGAATGGGCTGTTCATACAGTCCAAGTTTAGGTGGACATCCAACTAATATGGTCTGAAATTTTCAGCACCTTCGCACCTCTTTTATCATTGACTGCATAGGCAACTTGTGATCTTTAAATCAGATGCTCTGAATTTAGATGCCTAAAATAGGGATGTGAGAAACCTCTCAAAGTTTTAAAATTCTGTCCTTTATCTGGAAGAGTAATCTCTGTGTATCCACACAAAATTTCTGCCTGATCATGGTGTTCACTGGTGTTAAATATTTTTTGTTCCTTGCGGAAAATGATATGGATCTTAGCAAGTTGTGGAAATAGAGACTGCAATCCTTTTTTTTTTTTCTCATTTCAGACTTACAGTCATGAAGTTTACTTTGACAAAGACCTCGTATTACATATAGAACAGAAGCCTAACCGGAGATTCAGTTGTCATGTTTATCAAATGGTCTGTAATACTGCAAAAGATGATGATCCTTAATGCTATGAAAAAAAACAGAAAGTGTTTTGAAAAAAAAAGGAGGGAGAACTTTTGTATATATTTAAGCCATAAGCACCAGCTACGGAGACTTTTGGATGCTATTTAATGATACTGCAAAAGATGATGATCCTTAATGCTATGAAAAAAACCAGAAAGTGTTTTGTAAAAAAAGGAGGGAGAACTTTTGTATATATTTAAGCCATAAACACCAGCTACAAACTTTTGGATGCTATTTAAGGACTCCATACATATGAAGTAGTCAACTACTGTTTTTCTTGCTGGATTTAATCTTAACATTTTATACTACTACATAAGGTTTTGTTTCTTTTTTTCTTTGTGACACTGTACACTTGCCTGTAGTTCCTCATGGCTTTTCATGTATTTACCAGTTCATCATTAATGCTAGATGCAGCATTTATTGCTTCTCTTCAGCAATAGGATTGAAATACTGGATATCAAGAAGAAAGATGTGGACTTACTTATTATCTACCATTTGCTGTGATCTGTCTTACATAGTTTTACCTATGCAACTCTAATACAAACTGTTAATTAATCCAAGTATGTAAAACTATCTAGGATAAATTTTGTATGTAGTATGAAAATTGTAGTGTTCCCATTAAACCACTTAGACAAAATCCTTCTCTTGGTTTTGTGTGAGAAATAAAATCACTCAGGTTTTCTGGTTGTGTATGTTTTGGTTTAAAGAGAAATATTAATAAATTATGTATTTTACTGTCTTTTTACTATATCTTTTTATATGTTTTTACAGATAGATAGATAACCAAGCAGTTCTCTGCCTGACTCTGTTAAGGATCAGGAGCTGTACAGTGTGAGCCAAAGCTCCCAGCTGTTCACCCTTACAACTTGTGTGCAGATACATTGGAATGCTATGTGGTATATTCAGAATCTGCAGAATGAAAGCTTTCATTTTAAATTAAAAAACACTCACAACAACAAAACACAGGCTCTAGACTTCACAGTGATAAAGTTTTTTCAAATGCAAGCCAAAGCTGGGCTCAGGAGAATAGCTCATCAAAACAGAACTCACTGCTATCACTGTCATCATAAGCATGGCAATTCTAAATGCAAATACTTCTTTTTGCTCCAGGCTTTACTAATTAAGTGTGGATCATTCTAGTGATGCAATAGAGAAGAGCTCTAGAAGAATGATAAAATTTTTCTATTGTGAGTTTTTAAAGAAAGTGTAATGCAAAAGAAAAAGTTAATTACAATTGTGGAAAGGAAAAAACAACACAATAAGGACATTTAAGAAGATAATGAAACAACAGTAGAAAAAAAGGGTTGCAGCAACACCCAACTTCCACCCTATCTTCTGTAAGTTATCACTCTGGGTCCAGGAAAGAACATCTGTCCATTACCTGCTATTTTATAACTATGTAAGTAATATATGAAGATAAAAACTAATATGAAGCTGTATTCTTAAGACAGAAGACCCAACTTTTAAGCAGATACTTAAGATAATTTTTTCTCTCATTGCTGTTTGCTTTTTGAAGCAGTTCCTCTCAGAGAAAGATATTTAAACTTCATCTTTTATTAAATAATGCAAGTATTGTTCATCAAGACAAGCCATAGCTTTCAGGAGTTTACTGTGCTTCCTCGTGGCTTATTTTTAAGCTATGGCAGACTTATGAAGTGATAGTCTGTTAAATCTATAAATGTACATTAGTATCTTTTTAAAAAACAAAAATGCAGTAATTTGTAATGACCAAAAGGCAGCCCAAACTTTGATGAAGATTGAGTCTTGTGCAAGAAGTTCTATCACTCTAAATGCACACTGTGTTGCTGCATTACATATAAGGGCAGATGTTCCATCCTGGCAGGTCCCACATAGACATTTTCATTCAGAAACAAAGAGGTTTCTATTGACTTTAAAACACCTTGAAAGCTACTTAAGAATAGAGAATCCCAAATGACTAGCCCTGAACACTTCTGAGTGTCTTGGCACCCTACTTACAGCCTGGAACACACCAAAGAATCAGAATTATTAAATGCTTATGGTTTGTGCTTTTCAAGCTGTGAGTTGCCTTCTGTACCTATGCAGAGACCCAGAAAATTCTAAAAATAAACTTCTGTTTAAATAGGAGGAAGATGCTGACCACAAACCAGTAGTTTTTACACTATTTAAAATAACTGTATCTAAACCAAATACAAATACTTGCATGCTTGGTGGCAGCCCATCTGAATCAACTGCTTTTACTTCAAGTTAAATTTCTAAACAAAACTCATCCCCCAGAAAAAAAGATAGTACTTTACTTCTCCAGGAGATTTTATATGCAAGCATTTTTAGTCACTGTTGCTGGTAGGGGTGTACTGTTGTGTAGTATCAAATTGATATTAAATGTGAATTAATGCATTAGATTAATTAAAGTAAGACAGAGAAGATAAAACTTTTCTTCACTTCTTATAGGCAGTACCTAGCTCCTTTTTTATCAGGAAACCCATTTTACTGATAGGTTGTGGGGTATGCCCAGCCCCCGCCCTGGAGGGACGTCTGCTGAGATAAGGAGATTGAGCAAACATCCCAGCAGAACTCCCCTGGAAAGGCAACCACTTTGCAGTTAAGGCGAGAAGAAGACAACCCCAGAATCCTCTGGGAGACCCTATGCAGATCCTTTGTAGCCCATTGGCCTTTACCCTCTGACACTCATCCCCTGTGTATCCCTATAAAGCTAGCCCCCTGCCCCTGTGAGGGCAGAGAGCAGCTTGTCCCTGGCCTCCCCTTTGCCGAACTAATAAAGCTGCCTCATGTGGAACAGCTACACGAGCCTCTCATCTCTCTCCCTGGTCTGGCCTGGAGGCTGCCCTGCAGAGCTGAGCTGAAATCACGAGCTGACAATCACTAAAGAGCTGACAGCTTCTGCACGGGCCCTCCTAGCCAGCAGCTGAGGGAAGACACCGGGCCTCGGGAAGACAGTCTCTTTTTGGGACCATCTCTCCGGACCGGTCACAGCTTCCTCGGTCAGAGCTACTGACCCCTCACCAGCGGTTTTTATTTTACAGAAATTAGACTAAGGAATTATTATCGACTACCCTTGTTTCCTGTGATTTTCAGAGGGTGCTTAGCACTCATGCCATGGCTTCCAGAGTATGCAGATAAAGCCTCAATTAATTACATCAAATGCAGTTTCAAGTACATCCTTTAAAATATCAAACCAGAAAGGCTTATGGCCTATGCTTCCATTATTTTCACTAGCACTAGATGCCCAAGGGAAAAAGATTATATATACATATGTAGAGAGATGTAAATATATAAGCGAACTGTTAATGTGAGGAAACTCTCAAACACATATTTCAAACATAGAATTGAAGGAATCTTAGCCACTTTCGCCAGCATTCCCAATTAGGTAACTTCATCCAAACTTTCCTTTTGCATTTTCAGTGTGGAGAAATGTTTCTTTTTATTTATTTTTTTTCTGAATGTGTCCAGTTACTTTAATGGCACGGTTTCTTGCTCATTTTATTCTCATTTTGTCTTTAATCTTCCTCTTGTTATTGAGAAAAATACCATTTATATTACTTAACGGTAACTGAAGATTGCCAAAAACTCACCAGCAAGAATTTTTTTCCTTATGGAACTGTAACAGCTATCCCACAAGATGGAACAGCTAATAAATTAATTTGGTTCCCAGTTATAATAAAGATTGTTAATAGGAATACTTGCTAGAAAGGACACCCATACAGGGTGGCCTGTAGGCTGAGTGCTTTCTGAAAGAACAGTTGTGAGGAACTGCTGTTTGCTGCTTCAAGCAAGGTCTCTGAGCACTCTGCCTGCAAAAAGCAAATTGTTGGTCTAGTAATTAAAAAGGTCATGGACTAGTGAATTCATGTTGGATATCACCTAAGGTTGGTTGATACAAGCTTTCTGCTGTTGCCAGAATGAACAAATCCTAAATGATAAGTACAAAAAAGGGGAAGTAGTAAAACTGGTTTTCTAAGACTGAACCACAAAAAAATATATAGAACAGCAGCTGAGTTCTTTTCTAACTGCCAAGTATTGCTACACTACAGAACCTTTAAAGAGCTGCTTTTTTCTTGACTTGATCTGATATGTCTGTAGCAATGCCTCAACAATAATAATTGAAGTGTATCAGCAATTCAGAGAGGATCACTTGAAGCTCTCTTGTTGCTAGACTTGGCATTTATACAACTATAACTTTAGTATTTATTTCTGCTTTACTGAAATTACAAAAAGATGACCAAAATATTCAGGTTATTACATTCTTATATTCTTATATAATATAGAAAGAATTGGAAAGAATATAGAAAATAATTTTATGCCAGTGCATTCAAATATTTATAGATTGAACAAAGTAGTTAAAGTGCTTGCTTCAGCTAATAAAAGATTAACAATTGCAAAAATGGGTTGATTGGATTTTTTGGTTTTGATTTTTTTTTAATAAAAGGAACTAGGTATCCTAGCAGAGTGAAGAGTTACAATAATGTGATTGTTAAGAACCACTTGGTATAGCTTAGTAACTCATTTAGTAAACTGGAAGTACAAATGCCTTATTCCCACCTGAGTGGAGAAGGAATACTGTGTTGTTGAGAACATTATATTTTTAGGGAAGAGTAAGTGCACATTCTTCTCAGGAAGAAAAAAGGAAACATGGTAGGGGAAGCTAAAATTCACTGGAATTATTCCACAAAGTGACTCAAGAACTCTGTCTTACTTGAATGCTGCAGAAAAAGCAATGCATTCCACATGATAGTCTTGCAGGCTCTCCAGACAGTCCCCAGTAACAGCTGCTTGCCAGAAGACAGACAGGAAAATTATTCTGTTAACATGTTTACTTGGATGTTCCATATTCAGACTCGTACATCGGCAGTTTTCCCTATTATCTTCTGTAGCTGCAGTTAGTCTCAACTTTGGATGTTGCCTGCCTCTAACATGCAATTTGCAGCATGGTTGCACGCATTTCCATGCTCTGGGGCAATGGAAATCTAGGAAACTCCTGAATATTGACACCACACTCTTCCTATTTTAGCCCTTTGTAATGCCACTGCCTCTTCTTTGTAATGTCTCTGTCCCTGCATGCTGAAAGATGAGTCAACAAGGCAAATGTCCAGCCTGGATGGGCAAGGAGCTTTTGAAGGAACTAAGGAATAAAAAGAGGATGTATCGTCTTTGGAAGGAGGGTCAGGTATCTCAGGAAATACTTAAGGGGGTTGCTAGGGCATGTAGAAAAAAATTAGAGAGGCCAAAGCTCAGTTAGAACTTAATTTGGCAACTTTTGTGAAGAATAATAAAAAATGTTTTTACAAATATATTAATGGCAAATGGAAGGGTAAGAACAACCTTGGTTCTCTACTGGATGCAGGAGGGAATTCAGTGACCACAGATGGGGAGAAGGCAGAGGTGTTTAACGCCTTCTTTGTCTCGGTCTTCATTGGAAAGACGTTTTGTCCTCAGGACAACTGTCCTCCTGGGCTGGTAGATAGTGTTAGGGAGCAGGATGGTCCCCCTGTTATCCAGGAGGAAGCAGTCAGAGAACTGCTGAGCCATTTGGATGTTCATAAATCTATGGGACCAGATGGGATCCATCCCAGGGTGATGAGGGAGCTGGCAGATGAGCTTGCGAAGCCACTCTCCATTGTTTACCAACAGTCCTGGCTCACTGGTGACGTTCCAGATGACTGGAAGCTGGCCAACATGACACCCATTCACAAGAAGGGTAGGAAGGAGGATCCTGGAAATTATAGGCCAGTCAGCCTGACCTCGGTACCTGGCAAGGTAATGGAGCAGTTTATTTTGAGTGCCATTACACCGCACTTATAGGATGGCTGGGGGATCAGACCCAGCCAGCATGGGTTTAGGAGGGGTAGGTTGTGTTTGACCAACCTGATCTCCTTTTATGACCATGTGACTTGCCTGGTGGATGCGGGAAAGGCTGTGGATGTTATCTATTTGGAGTTCAGCAAGGCCTTTGACACTGTCTCCCACAGCACACTCCTGGAAAAGCTGGTAGCCCACGGCTTGGACAGGAGCACTCTTTGCTGGGTTAAGAACTGGCTGGATGGCCGGGCACAGAGAGTGGTGGAGAATGGTGCTGCATCCAGCTGGTGGCCAGTCACTGGTGGTGTCCCTCAGGGATCTGTGCTGGGGCCAGTTTTGTTTAATATTTTTATTGATGACATGGATGAGGGTATTGAGTCTTTCATTAGTAAATTTGCAGGTGACACTAACCTGGGAGCATGTGTTGATCTGTTGGAAGGTAGGAAGGCTCTGCAAAGAGACCTGGAACGGTTGGATAGATGGGCAGAGTCCAGTAAGATGAAGTTTAACAAGCCCAAGTACCAAGTCCTGCATTTTGGCCACAATAACATCCTGCAACGTTATAGGCTGGGGGCGGTGTGGCTGGACAGTACCCAGGCAGAAAGGACCCCGGGGGTGGTCGACAGCCGGCTGAACATGAGCCAGCAGTGTGCCCTGGTGCCCAAGAAGGCAAACGGCATCCTGGCCTGTATCAGGAATGGTGTGGCCAGCAGGACCAGGGAAGTCATTCTTCCCCTGTGCTTGGCGGCACTGGTGAGGTCACCCCTCGAGTGCTGTGTCCAGTTCTGGGCTCCTCAGTTCAGGAAGGACGTTGAGACACTTGAATGTGTCCAAAGGAGGGCAACAAGGCTGGTGAAGGACTTGGAACACAAGCCCTATGAGGAACAGCTGAGGGAGCTCGGGTTGTTTAGCCTGGAGAAAAGAAGACTCAGAGGTGACCTTATCACTCTCTACAACAACCTGAAAGGTGGTTGTTGTCAGGTGGGGGTTGGTCTCTTTTTCCAGGCAACAACTGACAGAACAAGAGGACACAGTCTTAAGCTGCACCAAGGGAAATTTAGGTTGGATGTTAGGAAAAAGTTTTTCACTGAAAGAGTGATAAAGTTCTGTAACTGTCTGCCCGGGGAGGTGGAGGAGTCACTGTCCCTGGATGTGTTTAAAAAAAGACTGGATGTGGCACTCAGTGTTTCGTTGAGGTGGTGTTAGGGCATGCGTTGAACTTGGTGATCTTGAAGGTCTCTTCCAACCTGGTGATTCTGTGTGTGATTCTGTGTGATTCTTTGTACTGCCTGAAAGCTGGCTTGATCTAATGACTGTCTTAGGAACATTTTGTTTTGTGGACCAAAGCAGCATACTTCCGGCATTTCTACTTCAACAAAATGACTTTTTATTTCCCACTTCACCACGACATCTCAATGACTGGTTCAGGACAGAGAAGCAAAAATGGGATCCCCAAAGTGCTAGTCCTTTATTTGTATTTGACAAATATAGCTGTTTAGAGGTCCAGGTGCAATTTCCCAGCCTAGAAACTTAAAAGATATGAAGGAATGGCTTCTCTTGATAAGATTTGCTTTGAGCATAATAAGAGTGCCCATCCTGCCTTTCTCTTTTCATTTGAGTACATACCCATTGGCAAGGCTGGAGAGTGGTAGGGAAGAAAGTAAGAAAGCACAAGCCAAATAAAAACTGAAAGCAGTTAAACTTTATAATCTTGCATTGACAATTCCAACTATTGTCCCACAGTTCCACAAGTTTGAAAAAACTACAAAATACTTTAATTATTAGAAAAACATCCTATAACTCACAGAAGCAAAATGTTTATGGATTGAAGGTCAATAAAGAGTTTCATTGCACAGGTAACAATGACTGGCCTATAACCAGCATAGCATTTTGGACAAAAACTGTACTATGTGCCCTATTTTATCTCAGCAAAAGCTCTTTCTAGGGTGAAGAATAAGTAAAAAATAATTTATTGGAAGAGTCTTGTTCCAAAGAGTAAAAGGATCATTCTGGTTTGTTTGTGCCATTCAAGCACTAATTACTTGAACTCCTTTGTCTGTATTACTCCTGGTAAGATAACTTCTACAGGGGTCTTTCTAAAGCTTCCACAACAGTCAGTTAAATTAGCTGCCAGAACAAAGCTGACTGGACAATCTCAGCAGTTTTGTTTGTTTACAAACTGAACAGCCATCAGGCTTCTGAAAAACTCATTGAAATGCTTTAAGGGGTACTGTAACTTATCTGGAATATCCAGATCTAAGGCTTAGATCTTAAATTACTTGTCCAGCATGGAAAAACAGAGATAAAGTTGTAGCTGATAAAAGAGACTCTAATCTTATTTTAAGTACAGAATACAAGCCAGTTACTGGTCACTGGAAACTAGAAACACTTCCTGTATTAAAAAAGTTACATGAGAAGCACAAAATAATGGCCTATGGTGACATGGTGTGTTGCTTAGATAGGCATTTATGTACACTTATGTTTAGGTTGCTGCTCTCAGAATATATGAATGGTATAGCAATGATGACAGCAGTTGCCGAGTACCACACGTCCAATACCAGCAGGAATCCACTGCTGCCTCTTCAAAATAATCTGTGAATATTTGTCTGTTTTGTAGGTCTTATTTTGCCTGTCTATTTTGTAGGTTCTTCCAGGTCTGAAGTCACAGTTATCCTGTGGGGTATGCCCAGCCACTGCCCTGGAGGGATGTCTGCTGAGATAAGGAGATTGAGCAATCTCCCAGCAGGACCCCCTCTGGGAAGGCAGCTACTCTTCAGTTAAGGTGAGAAGAAGACAACCCCAGAATCCTCTGGGAGACCCTATGCAGATCCTTTGTAGCCCATTGGCCTTTACCCTCTGACACTCATCCCCTGTATCCCTATAAAGCTAGCCCCCTGCCCCTGTGAGGGCAGAGAGCAGCTTGTCCCTGGCCTCCCCTTTGCTGGAGTACAGACCAACAATAAAGCTGCCTCATGTGGAACAGCTACACGAGCCTCTCATCTCTCTCCCTGGTCTGGCCTGGAGGCTGCCCTGCAGAGCTGAGCTGAAATCACGAGCTGACAATCACCAAAGAGCTGACAGCTTCTGCATGGGCCCTCCTAGCCAGCAGCTGAGGGAAGACACCGGGCCTCGGGAAGGCGATTCCTTTCGGGACCATCTCTCCGGACTGGTCACAGCTTCCTTGGTCAGAGCTACTGACCCCTCACCAGCTGTCATATTATCCTACATCTGACAATGCAGCAAACCAAAGAAAGAAGTGCATGTTAGATCATGTCCCAACAGAACTGCTAAGAGGGAACACACACTGATAGAGTTGGTAATGTATGGAAAAATACCATTGTCTCTAGGAGACAGAGGCTCTGGAAAAGAATAGAGATTATGAACTGCTGTAGAAGCTATCCACAGTAATGGTTAACAAAAGCAGGTGTTCACTGATCCAAGAGACTTGAAAGCCCCATACAGGATAGTTCATTTTTATGCCAGTGAAGTTTATTTTCCAAACAAATTATAAAGTGCGTCATTCAGCCCTCAGCAGTCAGCTGTATCATGTTGAGTTCCCACCCCCAGGTAAACATGAAATCCACTCGGACATCATAGCTGTGCTAAGGATTGCTTCTGATTCTGTACCAATCTGACATTTGCAGCAGGTGGGCAAGAAGAGGTGGAAGAACAGGAAACGTGGAGAAGTACAAGCCAGAGTTACTAATGGTGCTGCCTGAAATCTCTTCTGCTTTACAGATGTTCCATACAGAACATTTCACTTTGTCTAACAATTTATTTTGCACTTTGCTCTGGTTTGGTTTATTTAACAATCTCTAAGCTTTAGAATGTCTTCAATTCTATTTTTTTTTAAAAAATTGTTCATCGTTATTTGGTAAAACTAGGCTTCCTTTTCAGTTCAATAAAATTTTGTGTTTGCTCTTGTTATTTGCTGCTTTAACAGGGTAAACCAGTTTGAGCTATAGGAATTCATGAAAGTCTTCCAAGAGATATAGTTTTATGTTAAGTAAAATCTGCTTGAGTAGAAGATTCCTAAATGGGGCTGTTGGGATACTGGATGTAATCAAAGCTTGTTAAAATCAGTGGGAACTGGAAGCATTTTGCAATTGGGAAATTTAAGTTCATAGGAGGTAAACTAAAATAAGTATTTATGTCAGTTTTTAGGCTTTACAGAGACAAAAGCAATTTTATTAGACCACGCCATGTAACTGGAAAGAATGGACACATTTTGGGGCCTGTGAATCCTTTCTTATGGAATTTCATGTAAAAATTTTGAAATTCCCCGTATGGAACTAATATGTACCATGAAACTGATGCTTTGCAATCTGTAACATTTCAACATAAATATGAAGGTTTTACAATACTCTTTAAGGAAATACTAAGTTTTTTTAAAGACATCAAAGATTATAAGGTTGTTTAAAAGACAATGAAGAAAGGATTCTGGATGAGTAGAGGAAAAGATATTTTTACAGGTAAAAATATCCCCAATTTGATCAAGTAGAAACACTATTCTGTTTAACGCACATGATATTTTTTGTGCATAAGCAGGCAGATCTACAGCTTTATTATATGCTGGTTTGCACAGAAAACTTTCATTTAAGAATCAATAGAAAACTTAGTAAAATTTTAATGACCATAATATTGAGATGACCTGTGTGCCTCATAAGCTAATGACAACCTGGCACCCTTGCAAGTTTATGCACAAGTGCATTCATCAGATGATTCAAGGCTTAGATCTTCTGTTAGATGCTGTGACTCGTGAAATTTAACTATTTCAGTGTTCTAGTTACCATTGTGAGTAGAATGAGCAACCAGTTAAATCCTGAGGGCAGGTCACAACAAATCCATGCAAATTAAAGTTAAATATCTTTATACAAGTGATGTTCAAGTCAAGCTTTTCTTTAAAATGTCAGCATCTATTTTTAGGAGGTTAAAGAGAATAATGAAGAAATATATTTGCATCCCTCTCCAATCTGGCTTGGTCTTCCTGTGTCTATGTAGATATTTCCAACACTTTAGTCAGTATGGTGTTTGAATCGGCAGTATTCCGCTGGAACTATTTTAAGTTCCATAAAACTATTTCCTTTCACTTTCTAGGCCTCAATACAAGTGTGAGATACCAGAGAGCTCAAATGTTAGCCAGAGTAAATAGTATTTTTTTCACTCAATCAGTTAATGAACTTCTAATTCATATGTAATTCAACACTACATATATTTTAAAAATAAGCTAATCAAATACCAGAAAAGTAGTGTTGAATATATGTTTGGACATATCCTCCTACTACATCTGACAGGCTTCAGAGCCAGGTGAATGACACCAAAGCAAAAAGTAACTGCATTATTTGACCAAACTGGTCTAATTTACCATGTTATATTTTTGGCAGGTTGCCTATTGTCTCTTTTGCAATTCTCTTTTATTTCCCTCTGTTTTCCTCTCTAACTTCCCTGCAATGGGCCTTCCCATACCTATTGGAATTGTCTAAATTTTAACACATTCCGTTTCTTTGCTAGTGGATATTTGATACATTTGTGCTATTCAACAGAACGAAGTCCACATCCTCCTGCCTACTTAGGCCAGACTCCACATATGAAACTGGTTAGTATCTGTTCTATATTTGCAGCACTCAATTAAACCAGTGGGAAGGGGGAGATCATGATGGCAGGACTATGCTCCAGGTACAGTACATCAGTGTCTTTAAGCGCGCTCCTCCTTCTCTGCATTTTCTGTATGCGTTTCACCATAGCAGCGCTCCTGCGTTATCTCTAAGTGCTTATGGCTGTGGTGGCTTATCTTTATGTCGGGTCTGTGAACTCCCCAACCTCCACAAGAGCCTCTCGCACAAAGCCCGCGACCATCAGCTCCCTTCCTCGGCTGCCGGGGGGGGAGCGCTTTGGGGCTGCTACCATGGCAGGGGACAGGCTGCCACAGAAAATTCTTTCCTAAGGCGGAGTTCTGAATGCGACGGGACGCTCGGAGACCGCAGGGTGAGGGGCACGGAGTGCCGCCCCGCTCCCGCCCTGCTCCCGCCCCTGCTGCGCCCGTCCCGTCCCCGCCGGGCCCGAGCCCGCGCCCGAGCCCGACCCCGCCCGGCCGCCGGCTCGCCCCTCCTTCGCGGCGCTCGCTGCCGCGCACGGGGCTCGAAAGATGGAGGACTACGGGCGATTCTTGGCGCTGCTCGCCTCGACGCTGCTGGTTGGGTTCGTGTCGGTCATCCTCTCCCTCGTCTGGGTTTTCCACTACCGCGAGGGCTTGAGCTGGGACGGCAGCCAGGGGGAATTCAACTGGCACCCCGTCCTCGTCATCACGGGCTTCGTCTTCATCCAGGGCATCGGTGCGTCGGGGGCCCGGGTCGGCACGGAGCGGGTGGCGCGGGGCTGCGGGGGAGCCGGGGCTGCCTGGGGCCGGGGCGGCGGGGCGCGGGAGGCTCCGCGGCCGGTAGCGGGTGACAGCGGGAGCGCAGCAGTCGGTCCGCGGTTTAGGAAAGCCAGCACTCCGGGAAAAGGGACAAAGAGTTCCTTGTAATAAGCCAAAATTGCTACATATGGGGTTTGGGTTTTTTCGGGGTTTTTTCTGCAAGCACTTGTTTATTCTGGCCTGGGGATTGCCGTGGATTTTGAGTAAGGCTTGCGAGGTGTGTTTTTCCTACGCAGCTGGAATTTATGCAAGTTGAAAATCGAAATGCCAGAAATGCTGCCCTAGGAAAGTTTTTCTTTTGGCTCTCTTCCATGTCCCAAGAGGAGAAAGGAAATTCAGTACCACAGAAGCCTGATCCAGGAACGGGGTTTTTGCCAGAGAAAATGTAGCACCATAAGCACTATTAAAATGCAGTTCTTCAGCCTAGACTTAGCATTAATTGTTTTGTAAAGTATATCTCTTAAATTAATCATTTGTTCTGTTGTTTAAGTAACATAATAACATACAAATACTAAGATACAGGGTTGCTTCTTTTTATTTCCTTTTTTTTTTAAAGTGATTTTTTTTAAGAGTGTATGAACTTTGGATTCCACAGAATTCAGCTGTGGACTAACATTTTCCCATTACACTTCCAACCAGTCAAAAGGCTGGAAGATGCCGAAGGCTGTCTAGTTCTGGCTATGAAGGGAATGTTGTGATTTGAACATACACTGTAAGATTTTGTTTACCAGTGGGAGTGGGGCTGTTCTCAGCCTTCTTGTAGCTTCAAGCTGCAAACTACTATTGAGCAATAAACCACATTTTGAAGTTGTTTTACATAATATTGCTCAATAGGAAGTGTAATTCCATGCTATAAATAAGCAATGAAAACCACCTGTTGACTTCACTAAGATCAATACTATTTAATGTGCTCAACATATTGGTTTTTTATACACACATAGAACTTACAAAGAAAATAGGGAGAGGTTTTCTGCAGCTTTTTCCTATGTATTTTCTTTTTTTTTTTTCCTCTGAAACTCAGTTTTTTACCTGTGTCATAGAGAAAGGAGGTTGCCTCAAGCCCTGTATAGGTAAGGACATAAGTAAAGTAAATGGAAGTTTACCATCGCTAAGAAACCACACATATACAAGGAATTCACTAAAAAGAGAGCATCATTTAGGCAGGAAATCCTATTACATAATAGAAAAAGCACAGTTGGAGACTGAATGAGCATTGTAGTAAATCAGATGAAATATCAACAGATAAGATACCACTGTGAACCTGATTCAAATTTGGCTGACAGAAGTCTGCCACTGAATTCAAAGCAAATTGGATGAGACTGGGAAATCAGATATCTCTTTGGACACATACAAGAAAAATCAGTCTTTAAGTAGTTGAAAGTAGAAAGGTGTACCTAAAAAAGCTTGGTTAAATTTTTGTAGAGGACTTTAAATAATAACTAAACCAGTTGTTTCTTGAGTTTATTAGCCTATACAAAGGATGGAAATGTTGTGTTGTTGGTCTGTAGGGAGTAGAAGGGATGACTATAATACAATGAGCATACTGGGAAGTAGATGTGCCCCAATAAAAGTGTGGTATATATCTTGTCAATCAAATGGCAAAGCTGTAGGCATGTTAATATTAATACTTATTATTTGTGGATCAGCATCTATTGGTAAATTATACCTGACAAAACACTGTCAGTGCACAGTAATTGTCCTCGAGATTTCCTATACTTAAGGCAGGAAAAACATAGGCAATAAAACTCTGTGTGTATATTAGTACAGCAGCATTTTGGAAAATAGTAAGAAAAAAACATGGGGAAAAAGTGAGTTTTAAGAAGAGCTTGAAGGAATAGTAGTGTGATAAAATGTGTTAAATAAGTAAATGAGGAAATCTGTCTTATTTACACGTGCAAATGTTGCAGTGTCTGTAGACTCAGGGCATGATTCAAAGGTGTATTTTCATCATGGTTTGTGTTTGACCTGCAAATGATAATGTTTGGTTCTCTCTCAAAGGACTAATTAAGAAACCCATCAAGATATAATGTGGTATAAATTATTTTTAAGAATTTCCAATTACTCACCTAATAAAAGAACATTTTTTTTTCTACAGAGATGTAAAAATCTCTGTTGCAGACTGAGGAGCAGCATGGTGGCTTTTGGGGTTGTGGAAGATTGAATAAAGAGTGAGTCAGAACAAGCAGGGTGGGGTAGTCTTTGTCTCCCACCCTCAGATCAGACTTCTACTGCTTAGAAGTCATATGTAAGTTCTATACAATAAAGTTGTAAGTTGACTATAAATCTTGGAAGGTGCTTGGAAAATTAATATTCCTCTCATATATGATTCATAAATATCCTATAAACTGTATTTTAAACAGGCTTAAAACATGAAGCTGTAGTCTAACAGCAGCAGTATATCAATAAAGGAATATGACATGCATGTTAACTAAGAGAGATTACACAGAAAAGAGAAGAAAAAATCCAGGTCAGCCACATCACCATGTGGTGTTACAGAATCAATTAAATTTCATTTGTTTGGATTAAATTATCTAAGTGGGTGAGACAGTCTAACAGCTCACCATGTCTGAAATACTTCAAATACTTCTACTTTTTTCCTCTACTTCTCCTTTCAGCTTTCTTCTTGACTCAGACTTCACCTTCCTACCCATTTGTTTGTGCCAGCTCCGGCCACTGTCAGATGCATAAACTGAATTAACTCAACTAGCAGAAAATTATCAAATACACCCCCACACCCACCCCAAGTACCTTTCTTTCTCAAATAGAAAGCTGAATCGCTTGCACAAAGGGTCTCTGAACCACCACAGATGGGAGAAGGGAGATGATGGACAATGTGCAAGAGCAAAGAGAAGGAGTGCAAATCTATTTTAAAGTAAGCATAGTCTTTCATCTTGAAATAACAGATAAAGCTTTCTCTGAGTTATCTGACATGCGATTACTTTTGCTTCAAACATAAAATATTTCTTCAAAGGAAAAACAGATAAATGCTGGAGTTCCTAACATCCAAGGAGCTGCAGAATTCTCAAGAACTGGAAGGATAAATTACTGGTGACCTGTAAGGGTCTCATCACAGGCAACTTTTGAAGACGCCACTCTCTTGATGAGCTTAATTGAGTCCCTTTGAAATCATAAATCAGCATTTCTCCATTCTGGTGTTGAAGTTATTTCCAAAGAACCTTGTGGGCATTCAGAACTTCCCAGAAGTAAACAACAGGATCAGCCAAGAAGGGACAGAAGAGGAAAACAGGAGGAGGGAAGAGGAACGTTCCTTTCTGACAGCTGTGAGGTGCTGTGCAGTGCAGCCCCAGTGCACTCACAGAGCCATTCTGTGTACCTTCTAAGGTGGAAGGCATCTCGTAAGCAATCCATCACTTCCCTACAACATGTGAAGCGCATGCCAGAAATACTAGGAAGCTAACTCTAGAATTTTGCCCTGTACATTTGTTAAAGGACAGATGTCCCATGCCATATAAAGATATTGCAAGAAAACTGTGCCTTATGTGATGTGTTTTAAAATCATAGTTCAAAACCGGAGTAAGATCTGAGTCAAAAAGCTCAGTCTAGGGTGCCTAGGCTGTGAAATCTCTTAACAGTACTAGAGACGCTCTACCTTGATAAAATTCTTCACAAGGCTGCTTTACCATGTCACCACTAAACATTCTAACTGGGTATGTGCTTTTAACCCGGGCTGTTTTAGTCTTGACAAGAAATTAAACATCACATCTGAGTAAGTTTTTAAGAGTTTGTACCACTGAAAGGTGAATCTTCCTTCTCTCCCCTTTGTTCCCCAGATTGTCTTCTTTCTTCCTGCAGGTCAGAAAAGCACCAGTTATGAGAAAGGCAGGGAGAAGCACACAGAAGTGGTGATAGGGAAATGGAACTGTCTTTTCACAGTAATAATTCTGCTGAAGTTGCAAGGTGTAACTTCACACAAAAAAGAAAGAGGATTAAACCAAACTGTAACATCATGCATATGTCCTGGGCTGTGGCATGTAACATGGTAATGGATGGTATTAACAACTGGCCAAACCATTAGTCTGTTATTCTTTGGTTTCCGATTGTAATGTTTATGGGAAGCAGTTTAGAAAGTTCAAGGCCCAGAGATCTGAGACTGTGGACAAGTGACTAAGGATTTTGATAGTGATTTTGGAAGTTACATCAGCTAGATGACAAGAAGAAAACCCTTGACCCTCTGAGATCAAAGACTGAAAACTGAGACCAGGACCTATGCTCATCAAGTTTTCTTCATACAGAGTCCAGTACTCTGCTGTACTTTGAATAAATTATTGACAATACTGTGGGACATATGGTAGGGAAGATTTACTGGAATATCCTCATGGGACGTTGTGGCCTGTTTGGGGCCTTTTGATACATCTGCTTTACAAAATCAGGAGTCATTATCATTAGTACCAAGTTGATTAATAATAGTCTCATGCAGGATATTACTGGCAGACAGCTGAACATGAGCCGGTGTGTGCCCAGGTGGCCAAGACCAACAAAATCTTGGCCTGTATCAGAAATAGTGTGGCCAGCAGGACCAGGGAAGTCATTCTTCCCCCGTACTTGGTACTGGTGAGGCTGCACTTCAAATCTTGTGTCCAGTTCTCGGTCCTTCAGTACAAGATAGACACTGAGGTGCTGGAGTGTGTCCAGAGAAGGGAAACGAAGCTGGTGAAGGGCGTGGAGCACAAGTCCTGTGAGGAGCAGCTGGGAGAGCTGGAGTTGTTTAGATGGGAGAAAAGGAGGCTCAGGGGGCCCTTATCATTCTCTACAACTGCCTGAAAGGAGGTTGTAGCAAGTGGCGATTGATCTCATCTCCCAAGTAACAAGTGATAGAACAAGAGGAAATGGCCTCCAGTTGCACCAGGGGAGGTTAAGATTGGATACTTGCAAAAATTTCTTCACTGAAACGGTGGTCAGGCATTGAAACAGAAAAGTGATGGAATCACCGTCCCTGGAAGTGTTCAAAAAACATGTAAATGTGGTGCTCAGGACACGGTTTAGTGTGGACGTGGCAGTGATAGGTTAATGGTCAAACTCGATTATCTGAGAGGTATTTTCTAACCTCAGTGATTCTAGGATTCTGTGATTCCAACATTATCACGTAATGTCACTTTGGGGAACTGTTGGAGGTGATAAGCTTGGTGTGCTGAATCATATTTATGTAATAGATTGCTTTAAGACAGTCAAACCATTTTAAAAACAAGGTTTCTATCTTCCTGATTTTGTAGGATTTACTACTGTTGCTTTTTATAGTAGAAAGGCAAGAACAACCGAAGTGCTGTACATATTTAAATATTCTAAGGAACGCCTTCATTCCAGTATTATATTTTCACACAGTATGTAAGAGCATACATTGATTTAAAATCTGATCATAGTATGGAAATCTGACTTGTAAACTGTTTTCTTTGTGAATTACTTAGTGTAGTACTGTATTTATTGAAATGCATCCAAGTTTAAAAAAAGTGTGAACAGAACTTGGAAAGAATTTGTAATTTATTACTACTATTCATCAGAACATGCAGAGAGAATATTTTATTTATTTTCCATAATCGATGCTTTTTGCCTAAAATGCAAGGGTTACGGAGAAGTAATGAATAAGGCGCATGATAATCAATTAAGTAAATTTCTAATTTTTGCATTTATCAGATAATACTTTTCTATTTCTTAATGGTTGGAACAGGTTTTTTTAAAAAAAAACCTATATAAATTATTATTCCTTTGTTTTATTATACCTAATTATATATAAAAATTTTCACTGTAATTTCATAAGCAGAAGCCTTAAATTAGGATGTGATGAATCACTGAGTGGAGCTCAGACTTTTTGCTTGGGCAAGACATTATAGATGGGGGCATTAGTCTTTATTGGTTAAATTATCAGTTGTCCTCA
This sequence comes from Corvus kubaryi, assembly GCF_017639235.1. NCBI lineage: Eukaryota > Metazoa > Chordata > Aves > Passeriformes > Corvidae > Corvus > Corvus kubaryi. Next base: position 20,301,268 of record NW_024581135.1, read on the forward strand.
TAAATATTTGTCCCCTGTTATCTGAATATACTTATGTGCTGTCACACATTCAGAATTACTACCTAGTTTGTAATCAGATGTACCTGGAGCTTCAGTGATCTAATCTGGTCTGTTTGTGTCCCCTGTGGAAAGCACCTGGGTCATATGACAGACAGGGGACAGTTGTGGCAGGATAGGGGCAGTGAGGATCTTGGAGAAAACTTGGCAAGAAGCAGCTCTAGGTTAAGTTATTCTTATGGACCATCCGCAGTTAGATCAATGGATATTATTGTTTTGTTCAGACTGGACAAAATACTGTCTGCTAGAGTTATTAATTCAAGTATAGGCAAAACTTCCCTACATTCATCTAACAGTGGTGGAAGACTTGTATTTGTCAAATGCTTTTGTCTCTTAAGTGTCAGATTATGATTCCCTTATGCTGAAGAGCATTTTCCCATTCAAAGTACTCCTATTGATATCAATGCAATAGACAGTCATATAAGTATCTATGCAATTAGAGAATAGCATTATCCAAAGTTGGCAAAGACAATAAATATTATAAAATAATTCTACACACTTTCTCAACAAATTATCTTCTCAACGTAAGAATCAGGCTATATTGCTCCAATCTGACTAGTAGCAGAAAAATCAAAATCCTATGCCAAATCCCTGTTAGATCAATTTAATGACTGAGGAAAATATGATATCAAGTTGTTTACTGGTTTGTTTTGGTTTTTTTTTTTTGAAACACACTTAAGTTTCTGGGAGTGTTTTTTAATCAGGAAAAAATCCCTTAAAAGCTATATTTAAGCCTCAGTTGTATATTTAGAATATGCTATGCTATGTGTATGAGAAAAAGCCTTTCAATAGACATTTTGAGAAGATTAAAGGTTGGATTTTACTGTAATTTACAATGTAACTATGTGAATTATGCATAATTATTAACATCTGAGAGAAGTTACCCTATAAGGCATAAAATTTTGTTTCTCTTCTTTCTTCAGCTATTATTGTGTACAGATTGCCCTGGACCTGGAAGTGCAGCAAACTCTTAATGAAGTTCATACATGCTGGATTAAATACCATAGCTATGATTCTTGCAATTGTTTCTATGGTAGCCGTGTTTGAATTCCACAATGCCAAGAACATTCCTAACATGTACAGTCTGCACAGCTGGATTGGGCTGACTGCTGTTATATTTTATTCTCTCCAGGTCAGAATCTAACTGTATTTATAAACAGGTTGTAAATTTGAAGGAGGTTTTGAGTAATTCAGGCACAATAGGCTCTCACAAGTACATTGTAACTACTGGGATAGCCATTTTACACTCTGATTTGGCAAATTAGCATGTAAACGTACAAATACTGGATCACTGACTCTGAAGAAAAATGCATTTTTAAGCATATTTTATTTATTTGCTGGGATAACGGCCATTAATTTACAATACAGTTACACAGTAGTGTGATTCTAAGCTCTATTAACTCCTGAATTTACAGCAAGTTATTTGGTTTGTTGGCAGCATATTTAAATATAGTTAGAGCATTTATTAAGGAAGTCTTCAATGAAGCAACAGCTTTTCTTTTTTTTTTTTTCTTTTTCCAGCTATCATAAATTTAAGTAGTCACTTCTTGGCCTCAAGACTTTTGTTAATCAGCAGAACAAGTGCATCAGGGAACAGTAGAGATGTAAAGGATCTGACACATCTGAATGAGCTACTACTGGCTAACCAGTTTTCCTGAATCAGCAAAACTCTGATAGATGTTCCAGGGCATGCTTTAAACTGCTCCTCTTGGCAGAGAATTAGCATTATTGTAATGTAAAATGAGCTAACTTAGTACGTTTTGCATTTGGCAAAGAAGAGCAACCATGCCCTGAAATTTACAGAACACATACAGATGCTTCTGTGTATACATTCTGAACTCCCTAAATTGTGTTATTACACTATGGAAATTTATTTTGTTACTTCAAATATTTTTTTTCCAAAACACTAAAAAAGACTTAATTATCTATGATCAAGCACAGAAAATCCTCAGCTAAGGGATTTGGGTTCTGGACTTCATCCTTCACTGCTCAGGCTAGGAGGTACAGGAAATAATGTTGAAATAGTGTTTCTAACACTTGGAAAAAAAGAAAGCATATTGCAGCATTGTTGAGTATATTCTCTATAGCTGAGCAAATTAATAAGAACGAATATGAATTAATAAGAAAGAACAATGTTAAGATATTCTTTGTCCTAGTAATGCAGCTATTTCAAGGAAGTCTGTGCTGCCACTACACTGAGTATCAGTATCTTTTCTAATGGTTAAATGAAGAATTGCAAGTAAGATCTTAGTTCTACTTTTCATTTTGCTACTATAAACATGACCAATGGCACTTAATGCCTTGCCTGTCACATCAAAAGATCCTTGGTGTTCCTTCCTCCAGTCTGGGATGTAGTTCTCCAGTCAGACTGATGTTTGTTAAGTGACTGAGCACTACTAAAAATAATCATAAACTAGTATCTTCGTTAATAGAGAAGATGTTTGGCACTTACCAGAAGTGGCATGTCAGTCCTACGCTCACATAATACTCTGCCTACAGGAACAATATTGTAACTATACTGTATTTAAGTCAAATGTAGGTTAATACAGTATAGCACACTGACATAAATTTAAGAATAGGGCAAAAATGTAAAATGAGACTGTCTCTTGGAAAACGATGTCTCTGGAAAGAAGTACTCAAAAATTACATGAAGCTCCAAATGAGTTCTCACAATGCTGTGACAGCAGGAAAAAGATGGCATTAGTGAAACTAATATGAAGTATTATGGAATAATTTTTTTTAAATATAAACGAATTATCAGAAAAATTAAAAGCAACAAACCCAAAGAAACTCTGGAAAAGTAATTTGAGAGCTGGAAAAGCTATCTTCCAGTGCAATACTTAAAAAACTCCAACCGTTCAGCAGATCTAAGATTAAGAGACTATTTGATTATGGTGTACTAAAAAGCTTCCCAGGTAGAAAATACCAGGGTCTCTAATACATCATGGAAAGACAAAACAAGGACTAAGACTGGAAGTTAAAGCAAGATGAATACAAACTCATGCCCTGTGTCTAATTTAGCAGCAGGGGCAAGTAACAGTAGAACAAACTAAAGACAGGATGCAACCTCAATATGACTGGGCAAGCCTGTGACTGCAACCATGGGACATGATGGGTTATTTTCCATCACAAAATTAGTGCTAATGGGAGGACTAATGTCCCCTGAATAACTTGATGCCACCCATACATGTCTTCACTCTGTAAATGCCATGTGATTGATATCTTGAGAGACCATTCTCCTTCTAAAGATAGGCACTTGAATTTAACTGAAATTGTTACAAGGTAAAATTATTTAATCCATTTAAGTCAGAAGGTTAGACTGCCTTCTGATGTTCCTTTATGTGCAAATCTGTAACAGGAGCAGAGAACAGGACTTGAAGAGACTGTAAAAGTGCAGCTCCTCACACCTTTACTATACTAGCGAATTAGTGACACTGAAAACTTAGTTTGGCTGGAGTTTTAGCATTATCAGTAAGTTTGGACACTGATATTAAGTAGGATGATTTATAAAATATTGAATGTCTGCTTCCCAAGTGCTAATCCAGAATTTTGTTTTGGTTTTGACAGGAAACACATTCAAAAATAGAAATGCCAATTCTTTTCAAATTTTTACCTGAATATATCTCAGAATGGAATTTTTATGATTATTTTTATTCTGCTTGAGAAGTGCAGTTTGTTTTCCATCTAGCTTTAACTATAAATCTGTTTTGGTTTTAGCTTCTCTTGGGTTTCGCTGTGTTTCTGCTCCCTTTTGCTCCAGTTCACCTTCGAGTAGTTCTCATGCCAATACATATTTATTCGGGTCTTACCATCTTTGCAACCGTGATTGCAACAGCTCTCATGGGAATCACAGAAAAGCTTATATTTTCATTGTAAGTATTTGTTTCCACTTGTTTATTAAGGTTATTCATTGTAAACTATACTTCCATTTGCCCAGAATAATAAGCATCCAGTGTTGGGACACTGTTTTGTTTGTATTAAAATGACCTACCTAGTAGGAGACTGCTGCTTTTAGACCAGGATTGTTTTTAAAACAATCTTTTCTGACCTTTTCTTTCTTTTTCCCTTTCAAAGGAAAAATCCTGCATACAGTGCATCCCCACCAGAAGCAACTTTGGTCAACTGTCTTGGTCTTTTGCTTGTCATATTTGGTTCACTTGTTTTATGGATGGCAAGCAGGCCCCATTGGAAGCGCCCCCCAGCAGAGAATGCTAAAATTCTGAGGCTCAATGCAGCGACTCCTGAAGGCACACAAGTGGAATCCACAATGACAAACAGTAGTAATGCAGATAAATCTGATCTGAGGATCAATACTGAAGCAGCCAGAAAACAAAACATCAATTTTGATGAAGCAGGACAAAGATCAACTATGTAAGAAAATACACAGAATAAAAGTACTATTATACTGCCAAATTTCCCCTGGTAAGGGTCCTTCTAATTTAGTGACATTGATATCTAAGTAGGTTGGGGGTTCATTTTTAGTATGGCTTGCTGAAAAATACTCAAGTTTTCTGCATAGGGATTTAAATTCCTGTAAGTCCCAAACATATATTGGTCCATGCCTAGTCCTCATTTAAAAAACAAGAGCATGAATGACATCACATAATGGGAAAATCACATAATCGGAAACTGTTTTCCATCTCACTTCTTAATTTAATGCTTGTATCTCTAATAGTCATGAAAAATTTAACAAGATTCAAACTAGATTTTGCTCTTGAGTGATTTTTAAGGTTATGAATCAGACATGAAGTATACCAAACAGAATAATTTAGTTTGTCACACATGAATTTCCTGGTAGTTTTCACTTTTTTAAAGCTCTGATTTCTCTAGTTGATTAACCCCCTCACCAGCTGCTATGTTCTATGAGATTTGAGGTCATTCAGCACTTTACAGAGTTGCTCCATAAAATGTTTATTCTAAAATTTTTAATTAAAAAATAAGGAAATTAAATGTTTGCTTGATATCTTCATAAAATGTTATGTTTCCCTTAGAAACTTCTGGGGTTTTTTGGTTTTATTTTTTTAAAATCAGAATGTATTTGTTGACTTTTTAACAAATTCTACCAAATATATTGTATGCAGACAACATTTGGCTTTGAATTATGTGCAATTATTACTGAAATCTAAGGAAATTTAAAGACATCCAAATGCAGAATTTGTCTTATTTGAAAAGCTATAGAAACACACTTAGAAAAAATTAACACTTAGTTTAAGTCTTCCTTTTATCCCAGAGGCAGCATTTTACTACCTTTATTTGATTGCACCGTTCTGTTGATTTGTGGTACTAGACTACAAATTAGGAGGTTAGAAACCAGAAAAATCTCCTATCAGTCTCACAGAAAAAAAAATAAGCTTGAAGTGAGAAATGCTTTCTCTAAGACACAGGTGAGCTTTGCTGTTTTAATAAAATGCTACCTGTTAACTGAAAGCCAGTTTGGGTATCTTCACACCTGACATCAAAAGCATTATTTTCATACGCATGAAGACATGCTTTAGTCTATAAGCAATCTATATAAACTCGATGACTTTTTAATTTGAAATTACAGTGTTAAATAATGCCATTTTCTCTAAGTAACAGAGAGTCCCTACTGGCACTTTACTTTTATAGCTCTTTCTAATAATTAAAGTATTAATGTATTATGCTCATTCATTAATTTCACAGATACAAACAATATTTATACTTCTACTACTATAGAAGAATAATTTTAGTAGATTATTTGGACTGCACATGTCCAAAACGATGAACCATTCTATTATAATCTCTTGTAAAAGCTTCAGAGCCCACTAGAAATCTAAATTTACCACTGTTCATGTTGGAATATACATAGTTTCAGACAGCATGTAATTCCTATTTTTTAAATACTACATAAATTTTTATCTTCTTCAGCTTTTAAAAACATTTTAATACATTACCCTTCAACAAATACACCATTTTTGTAGTTCACAAACTATTTTGGACAAGAGTTACTCTTAAGTCTTCTCTGACAAGAAGCACCTCAGTTCCTGTGATTTGATTTGTAATAATATTTTATTATTTGGTGAATTCAGTACAGAAAGCTAGCATAGTAAAATACTTCAAAAACTTTTCTGCTGTACCATTCGGGACTCCAGGACTACATCCCAGAGTTCTATGTTTTCACTTGTTGAGGATGACTGGGACCAACCTCACATTGGTATATTTTTTCACTGTAGAAAATATCTACGTTTAATGTACAATTCAGGTATGACAGAAGGAATACTAAACTAAACTACTAAACTATTGTGTGAGCATTCCTCCAGTCCCACTATATGCAGTGAATCAAACAGTGAAGCCTGACAGGGGAAGTGAATAAATGAGCTCACTTGTAGTAATTTACTATGCAGCTTTCTATACTGCACTCACACAGGCCAACAGCATTTGAAATTGTTATGCACTGGCCTGTTACTCTGTCTCATCCACCTAAGAAAATGAGCTCCCTCAATTCTTGCATAGTACTAGGTCACATAATAAAAGCACGTGTTTGTATGGAAGGTAGTCAGTTGCCTAGGGATTGTTCTGGAAGAAACTAACTGTACAGTGTACTGGAAAAGAACACAAAATCTATGACTTCTTTTGTTACAGCACTGAGTTGAACGTATTGAAATGAACAGCTTCTAGGTGACTGGTTCTATATACTGTTAAAGTTAAGCTATAATAACCAGTATGCCCTCTGTTTTCCATTGTATTCCATGTACTGTTCAAGGGGAATGATACTTGAAAAAAGAATGATGGCATTTCTTTACTTCTCTATTCTCAAAATCAAGGATTAGCAACCTTTTGAGGGGAGCCTCACAGAACATAATTTTGTTTTTAAACTTAGAGGTTAAACATGATGGTAGAAACTCAGTGGAAGCTGGAAGATTCCATTTGGGGAATTTATAATCAGTGATATCTCATGTGCATGAACGATGGGATTCTGGCTGCTGGTCTTTGGAAGGTCCCCATGAGATGCAGTAGCTGTGCGCTCCTGAACCTTGATCAGTCTTGGTGAGTGCAATTTAAAACTGACAAAACATACTGTAGACTTTTGGCTTAATTCTAAACTGACTAGAAAGACCTCTAAGTATCCTTGCAAAAAATGAGGTTAGTTCAAGTGCTAAATAAAAATACATAAGTATTTGGAGAGTAATAGTCCTAAACCTACTTCTCAAAGTGGCCTTCCGTTAACTTTCCTTTCATGCAAATTTTCTTACCTGTATTTATGAGTAACATAAATACGATAGTAACATAGGAAATAAAAAAGTGTATTTTCAAAGATACAAATGGGAGGTAGAACTCTAGCTTTTTCATCAGTATTTTTCTGCATGTTTGGAAATCATCTACGTGGTCGTTTTTACAGGAACATGATTGTAGAACTTACATTCCAGGTTTGGATTCTTACAGAAAAACAGGAAGTTACAAAACCTAACATTGAATCTGCTATCTTTTTAAGAGGCCTGGGAAAAAAAATACTATCTTTACATGCTGTCATGCAGTACTATGCACAGAAGCAGAAGACTTTTTTTTCCAACATTAATGAAACTGAGAAATGATGGTGCAAATTTGGTTTTAAAATTGAATGTAATTACATGTGTACTTCTTACTACATGTAACCAAGAATATTGCATATGATATTGTAAATATGAATTACTTGTTTACATGGATATTTTATTGAGTGACTAAAAGATATTGCCAAGTATTTTCTATTTCAGAAGTCTCTTTCTTTCGCTTTTATTTCAGAAAATTCCTTCCTCTGTTTCTAACTGTTCAAAAGAATTTTAAAAATTATTTTATTATCCAAGGTACTTATTAGTAGATGAGAGAAAATATTTAATTACAATGTCTGTTTTCCTTATTCTTTTTTTATATGTTAATAAAAATGATTTTTTGAGCTTATGATACTACTGAGTACAGATTTTTCTTATGGTACTAAAATATAACTTTCTAAATTTGGATAAAGATCAAATTATTCCTAAATTACTTTTTGAAAACAGGAGGACAGTTGTACAAAGTTTCTTAAAATATGTCTTAATTTCAACTATTTATTATGATCTTTTTGATGACATTTATATCCTTTGTAGTCTTAGAAACATAATCAGTATACAGCGGAAAATGAAGGAATTCACTGTATAAACAATTTGTATTTCATCTTCTGATCATGACAGAAATTCCTCATAGCAGTTGTTAGAGGGAGGAAAAAAACAAACCAAAACTATCCTGTCATAAGAATGCTGTAGCAAATACGGGAAGATCATGAATTCTGATATATATAATGGTAATATAATGCACTATGAGATCCATATACCCTCAGATAAGTAACAGCTAGACTAAGCACAGACCCCATGGAATCTTCTGACCCAATTTAACATCTGCCTATCAAGTTACCCATGAGTAGGTTAATGATCATAAAATGCTATAAAAGTAAAATCATCTATATGAATGTATCGGTAACAGCTAAGAATTAAGGTATGTTCTTGAGTTTAGTAAGTTTAATTGGAAATTCTTCTGAAAGTGTAAAGCATAAATTGATTATTTGTGAATACCATATGGCTGTTGGCTAAAATTTTCCAACATTGTCATTATCATGGAATAAGAAAAAATACTATTACAAACATTAGTGTAGCAGACTGTTGCATTCAAACCTGACAATTCCCTTAACTGATAACTTCCCTTAACTGTTGCCTGTAGGCTGGATGTGTTGGGGAAAATTCTGATAAAATAGTCCATGTTTTTAAAATATTTTGATTATTAAAAAATTCAGTAAAAGCTCAATTGTATTCAAAGTTGAAAGAGGGGACTAAAATTTTGGCATGAGGACTACATTTGTGTGGAAAAGTGGTTTTTGTAAGTGGTTGATGGAACCCTGGTAACTTACAATACAGATTTTTGCATTGTGTTATGGTATGAGCAACGCTTGTGACCTCTCTAAGACTAGTGGGCAGTAATGAAGGGTGAACTATTAGTCAGGTAGAAATTCAGGTCCAGGTCAACAAAACGGATGACAACCATTCCAGGCAATTCAGGTAAGAGAACAGAAGAGGTAAAGCTGAGAAAATCCAGTTACTACTGTATACATACCAGAAACCTAAAAAAATGACAGGGCCCCAGCTAACTCTTACAGAAGAAGCAGAAACAATAGATATAAATTTCAGCGAGCTCATTTATGTTCACCAAATGTTCTCATCATAGAGCACCAGCCAACATATGTTAGCGTGGGGCTTGAGTTTACAGATGAATCCATGGCCATGTACACTGATTACTCATTGGCTCTCAAATTCCATATTTTGCTGGTCTCCAAGTCATGTCATAGTCACAAATACAGCTATCAGAAAATGGGTAAAAGTTTTGAAAATGTTTGCAATTTCTAGTTCAATTTTCACAAGCATTTCATTCCAACAAAAGAAAATTCCATTGAGTAGTACTCAAATTCTGCAGGACATAATTAAATATTAGTGTGATTAATAGCGTGATGGTCAAATATTTTTGTGGCAGATGATCCTTCTCATATGTGTGTACAAGCAGTAATCCACTAGGTGGCAAGCACTACCAAAACGGCCTTTAGCAGATGCTAGACCAGCCTTGCTTTTAGATGATAAAATATGATGAGTTGGCTGCCTCAAAACAAAATTACAAGGTTAGTAGACATAAACCACACAGTCATGTCAGAACTTATATATCCACTTCTCTGTTCTTTTAAAGGGTCCACTTGGAATACAGTATTTCTTCATTCCTGATGTTGGAAATTGTTCTTTATTGTGCTCTACCTCAGAGCTCTTAAACTTCTGTTTGTAACTTTTGTGCAAATACAAGCTTGGTTAAAAGACACAACAATGAGAACAGAAAAGCACGAAAGTTTAGGGATAAGTTCATATACAAGATAAGAGAGTAGCAAGAATTAGAAAAAAAACAGGAACTTCCAGTACTTTTACCATTTGACCTTGCAGCTTAAAAAAATTAAAAATTGATCCTGAAAAGGGGAACATGAGTGCCAATTTCAAATAACGAAAAAGAACACTTCTGCTGTCTGATACATGCTAACAGCTTCTGTTCTTAATCTACTCTCTTTGTGGATACTGGCTTGTTTTCTGATGATGTTTTCTGATCTATTCCACTGAACGGACTAGTTTCAGTACTACTGAAAGCTATTTTTTACATGGTATGCTAGTGATATTGCTTGATCTTCCTTGCTTACCCATTCTCTCAGTCTACACTAGAAGTAATTTTGTCTCTTATGGCTAACTAGTACTGATGTAGACAAGGCACTGCGGTTTTTCACGAAGCTTGCTATTCATGTTTAGGTCAACAAAGTGGAAAAATTCATGTAATTCTGAACATTAATTACTCTCATTATTGTTATGACTATTGAATCTGGTAGAAATACTAGTTTAAAATACCCTAGCAATTCAGCTTGAGTGCTTGATCTTTTTGTTAAAAACAGCAATTGCTGTTGCAGTTAAGGAATAGCTCGTACATCACTGCAGCAATGGGAGCACTAATACTGTCTGGCTCCTGTTTCTGATCAGATGTAGAGAGTGGGATTAAAAATACAAGAAAATTTACATGACTGTTCATTGCTGTGATTACTGTATCTGTAATGAGGAATTTGGAAAAAAGTTCAGTATGGTACAGCCTCTCTAATCATTTTAGTCTGTTCCAAATGCAAGACTGCCAATGGATAATAATGACCCTGAACACAGTAACAGATAGCCTTTAATGGCCCTGACCAGCCTCACCTGGGAGCTTCAAACCCCATACTCCTGCTCCTGAGTCCAAGGGCTCTAATCCAGATCCACCTGGCTGTTCTCAGTGCTTGCCTGCATCCTCTTGGACCTGACTTCCTAGCCTCATTTCTGCCTGACCCCATCACCCTGGACCTGCCTAGTGACCACAAGACTCTGGCCCTCAGTAGGTCAGGTTAAGACCTGTGGAATGACTTTCCAGCCTATCTGTCAACCTGCCTCAGCAGCTGAACCTGGTTGCCATTTCCTGCAATTTGTGCCTGCCCTGCTCCCGGCCATTCTTCATTGCACCCTGACAGCAATCTTCTTGCCTGTACTCTGAACTGGATAGATCAGTCTTCATGAAGTATTTGCTGTAGACAGACAGTGGCTTCTCCATTTATAACTATTTCTTCTGTTCATATTGTTTTATGGAAATACCTTGCTTAAAAAGCCTAAAAATTACATTTTAGTTATAATCTACAAATAACAGATGAGGTGCCTGGAGTGAACAATGATATTTGCCAGACAGTTACTCAACAACAATAAAGCACTTTTTTTTTCTGCATTTACAATTATACTGAATGATACCATCATTTCACAAGTCTCCATACCTAGTAAGACTAGCAGCAGGAAATAGCCATTTCCATGTAGAAAGGTATGCTTTTTTTAAAATCTGCAGCAATGTAAAATCAGAGATAAATTTTGTCCTCACTTTATTGCATACTGTAAGCAGAAGTTGCAAGGGCCTAGCAAACCAGAACTGCAGCAGATTTTAAAATGCTGCAGTAGAAGTTTTCCTAGCTCTTTGGTCTGTACTGACAATTATGCAGCTGGTGGCTGGCGTAAAAGACTGCAGCTCTGAAAAGAAGGCACTGTTATAGATGGATTTGGATGAACTCTTCCCTGCCACCAAGCAGCGGAACCCTGATGATGGCACTGCAAAAGCCTAGGACCAATTTGTCTATTCATGGGACTGTAACTGTATAACCACAAGTACTATTTGAGTGAAAAAGTTTGCATATGGACCTAAGCACTGCTCTCCTCAAATAAATGAAAGAAAATTCACAGGCAATACAGGTGGTCAGCAACTCCCACATTCAACAACTGTTCAAATCCCCTCCACAGTTACTTCACTTGGAAAAAAAAGTATCTTTAAGTAAGAATTGCTTCGAGAGCTTTTAGTTGACTTCAGGGACAGGAGAGTTCTCTGTTACTGCAGTTTCTGACTGTATCTGTACTCCATTTGCACCTGCTTTTAATATGAAGTCAAATATTCTGGCACAGAATCACACGGAGTGCTTCTTTTGATTTCTTCCTTTGTAAGCCTATGTCAGTCATCATGGAGTCTTGTGTACTATGTTTGATCCTCTTTTTTTATTTTCAATTGTTATTCAGGTACTAACTATAGGAAACTCTATCAAGGAACCTACACATGGTCTGAGCTTGCCACAGCACTGCCTTGGTCTTCTTCCTAAGTGAAGAAGTGACTACAATCCTATGACAAAGTGAAGCGGTGACTACAATCCTGTGACAGTTCAGACATTTCTCCACATTTTCCTACAAACTGTATTAATTTGCACTTACTAACATTATTCTTTCCAAGCCACTGAGTTACATGTGCTCCATTCACTAATTAACATTTCCTTCTTATCCCAAACTCCTTTCTCCAGTTCTTCTGAGGACATTTTACTCCTATCTTCATATTCCCTGAATCTCTGCTCTAGCAACAAAATCTTTATATTTCTGGGTATGTTTCCTCTGGTTTAAAACCTGGGTAATCAATGTCTCATCTTGGGGAGGGTAACTCAGTTTAGTCTGAGTAAGACAATTCCTCCTAATGCCTTAAAGGACTAATTCACTCTAAAGTAAACTCTTGTGGAATGTAATAACTGGATACAAAGACATCTTGTACATCAGTACAATATGTACAAATGCAATTTATATCACAAACCCTACTTTTAGCCTTATTATGTTGTCACCATGTTTATGATAGTTATTTGTATTTTAATTAGTCTTCCTTTGCCTATCTCTAAACACCTGAAACATCCCTAATCAAATAATAATAATAAAGAATACCTTGGGGTTTTGATCTAACATTTTGAATTTTCAATTAAATATATTTTATGGCTTTAGAGCCAGTCTGTATGTAAAATACATAAAATTAATTCCACCAGCTACATCCAACAATTTTTGGTTACTTTGTAATTTCAGGTCTGACTCATTTTGAGAGAAGACAGCTTGTGTAGTCTCTATGTAAAACACTAGGAAAAACTTCAATTTGTTCTCTTTATAGATTTGTTTATTCAGAAAGAAGCTTTGAAAGAAAAGGCATTGAAAGGCTGGCTGAATAATGAATTGTTATTCTTTGAAGGCATATTATCTTCAAAAATACAAGAAAACCTGAGGGTTTCTAATGAGTAGAACTCTTATTTTTGAAAGAAAATAAATGGAAGAGTTTGAAAAGATTTTTTTTCTTGTAGGTTTTTTTATTTTCTCCTGGAGCTGCCTGTTGCTCTCATGTGGAAGCTTCCTGCTGATTTGACTTTCTATTCTGCTGTGAGACTGATGCCAAGATTTACATGATTGCTGTGGATAGGAACTGGATTTAGCATAAGGAAGAAAACTGCTTTCCCCTAGGGAGAGACAGAAAAGGGAAAGACAGAGTGGGGCACATAGACAATAATATCGGAAGCTATATTCTTGGTCAATTATTTTATTCATCCTCTATTTTAGATTATGCTGCAACTAATAAAAGGCAAGAAAACTACTGGTCTCAAGCCAGGAACAAAGATAAGCAAGGAAACTATTTGTGGTTTAATGCAAATGTCCAACTATAATGGAAGCAATGTACTGTTTTTATGCAGAACTGACATAGTGCACCTTGTGACGTAAGTGTAATTATCAAAAACTCTTATCAGAATCTGTCAGGCAGAGATTTGCCTTCTACACAGGGTCCTTCAGCAGAGAGAAAAGGGTGACTGTAGAACTGTGCATCATTACAATTATTTTAGCAATTCATTGTCTGTATAGTCTTTTGCACATTCTTCAGTTTTTAATTACATTCTCTGAACATTTAAATAGGTAAAGATTTTTGCTTATAAGGCAGACTTGTGCAACTTGAAATAATTTACAGCCAGTTGGCCAACAACTGACTTCTGTTAACCTACAGTGCTGATGGAAAATGCAATTTTTTGAGATACTGCAAAAAGTTTGCATCAAAATGTAGGGAACTTCACAAGCCAGGCAAGACTCCACAGTAAGCACACAATAAATCCTGAAGGCAGAAGGCAATTAATGGGACTTTGGCACTGAGAGGGTGTAGGTTTTCAAATGTAATTATTAACAGGTGATTTAATTTATTTTAGTATTTTTTCTAATACTAGATACCTAATAAATAAAATTAAATACCATAATTGAACAAAATATAAATATTATCTACTTGGTATAAAAGTTTAAATTCAATAACTGGAAGATAGCAAAATATTATTGAGGTAAATATTCTGGAGTTCCTGAACTAGATGTATCTAACAGAAAAAAGGGTAAGACTTAATTTTATTCCCTTTTCATTTGATCAGTTACACAAGCAACATTTATTCTGACATTTAAATCAGATTTTCTAACTACAATGACAGATTTTATGGTTTTGCATTTTGTTGATTATACATTTATGATTATCTCATGAAATTCAATTATTAAGAATAACTGATCCTTTAAATTAAGTCATGCCTCTTGCAGTGCTGGTTTTGCTGCTAGAAAATATTTGAGATATTCAATTATCATCTGCAAATCCTCAAATGGCATTTCTTGAAAAAAAGTGTCATCTTAGGGCCACTGATAATAATTGCTCAGTATGTTCTCATTTGCTAAAGATTACCTCTAATATCAGTGTTACTTGAATAGGAGTTCTAGCAAAGCCTTAAATTTGGAGTATATGGACAAGCTTCCTGGAGTTTAGAAGTTTATTTGAGCACCCAAAGTCTCAGTGAATCCACCATTCTATTGCAACTCCCCTGAACACAGAATTAATTTGAAGATAAACCTAATAACCTGATTCATAACTCCAATATTACCATGAGGGCTATGGTGTACTCATTATCTACCTTCGAGAAGAATTTATTTCCTTTGCAAATCATGGCAAATTGAGACTTGGTTTAGGGTTTTACATTTTGCTCCCCTGCTTTTAGAGTGGAGTGTTGACATAGAGTTTCCTTGTTTCAAAACCTCTAATTTTTTTACTATCTCCTGCTATGTTGCATTTGACTTTAATTTCTCTTACATGGGGAGGAGAGCATGTGGGGAACAAGAAGTTATTGTTATTTCTCCCCTCTCTATTTCCTACAGTTGGCTAATGAGATTTCTAATGATGAAATTCAGGGCAAGAAGTCTTACCAGGAAGATCAGAGAGTGTAAAGTCCAGCCTCTGTGAACTATTCTGATCTCCTACAAATAAAAAGTTGTAGGTCTCAGTCAGTAACTCCCATAGCAGTTCAGAAATTGTGCATAAGCATACAGAAAATATGACAATTAAAGAATTTAGGTAGAATAGATAGAATATTCCTCTTACCCTAGATACACTGTTCCAAACTATAATTAATAAATTTTTTGAAGTACATAATTAATATATTAAATTTCTCTACCTTCGACTTTTGATCATTGGATTTTATGCTTTTATCTAGTAACTAAAGGATCCTCTACTACTAGATGTTTTCCTTCTGTATAGATATTCATAATTATGACTCGTTATCTTTTCTATGAAGCTAAATGTGGAGTCTGCATATCAAGCAGGTAGACTGTTCATCCTTCCACCCAAAATGAAAGAACCTACCCCACAAACTTGACTAGATAGAGCATCACTTTACACCCTTACACGGAGCTATAATCAACTTTAATAGCCCAACCTTGGGCTTGTCACTGCTAGCTCAAACTGTTACTATGTTCATTGTGTTCCAACAGGGTCAGCAGGCTCAATGCAGAGACAGAGCAAGTTCACATTTATTCCTACAGAATACAATATAAAACTCCCCAATACATGATAAAGGTGGCTTTAGGACTTCTTTGGAATATATGTGCTCAGATAAATTTCCATCATTTCATCTGAAGAATAAAGTATTTCTAGTTTTGTAAAGATTTGGAATAAAACTGACTATCCCAACAGAGTAACAGGTCACCTTCTTTCCAGAAGTTCTTTTGGTCATTTCATTCATTTGTACGGTTAAGCACAGGAGTGGGACAAAACTACCAGCAGCTAACAGCACTTCTTTACCTCAATTCTTTTCCACACTTGTACCACAAGTCAGGGAGGTGACATTATGAACATGGTTCATCAGATTGATTAGAAAGACAAAACATCATATCCTATTTTGACCCAACACAGAAACCTGTCCAATAAGATTTTTTAAAAGCAACCAACTGGCCATGATTAACAGCAATATAACCAGAAGAGACCTTCTGAGAGGAAAGGAGAAAGTGCCAAAGAAAAGGCAACAGTGTATGCAACTATACATACACCCTATCAGTGAAAACTAGCTACAAACATAGTGCTTTTCTATAAAATCTGGAAAAAAATATATGTGCAAACTGGATTTCATGCAGAAAAACAGAAGTCTTCTTAGCTGTCTAAGCTATTAGGATCCAGTCTTGCCAGCTCTCCAGAGCTGTTCCCTTAAAACTGTCTTGTTCTATGATGCATGCTTACCAAAACCTGACAGTGCTTCACTGATACACTGAATTCACTGTCTATCATACCAGCCAATACCATCTTGGATTTTTTAAATACTAAGCTTGAGACTAAGCTGTCTACCTCTGTCCAACCTATTTTATACTTGGATTATAGGATGTGCCAGCGAAGAACAATCTTTTTTTTCTTTTTTATTTGTATAGTTCATTGTACAGCAAATTCCTTGTTCCTTACTAGAGCCCCTATTTATGTCAGTAATACAAACATAATGAGAAGAGAGGACAGCAGAAAACATCCAAAGTATTGACTTCAGCTGAGCTCTATCACTGAAGGTCTAAGAGGAAAGCCTACATTTCTGCAGTAGAAGTATTTGTAAATCCACCAAAAGATAAAATTATGAATACTTCTTCTTTGCTTGAAATAATGAAAAATCTTACCTACAAAGTGTGCTTAACATTCCACAAGTCAATGCTGTTTATTAGTGTTATTACATACCTGCAGCCATTCATTACAGAATAAACAAAATTAAAAATCTCTTATGTTTCGCTGGGTCAAGAAGCACTGGCAGAGCTGTGCTTCAATTTGTTACAATGTCCCTTGAAATCTAGTTTTCATAAACATGAAGCTTCCTTTCCAGATATACAACCAAACCACACTGGATTTGATGTCAGAGAGCTCATCCAATTAGTTTTCATTGACTTCAATATATGCTTATGTTTCTTAGCTGTCGTTGTCAGTTTTACAACAGTATTTTTTATTCAAGGGTAGCAAAAGGTATTTAACCATTTCTTAACTGGACTTGGCTGCACAGTTCTGGTTGCTGGCATATTTTGCTAAAATCTCTTGATTCTTCAGAATAGTTTTGTGTATGATAAACCCTAATCCACTGTCTTTATGCAGCTGTACACAGGATCAAATCAAAATCGAGTTAAGAAAGCTTGCAGAATGAATCAGCGAACAGTGTTTCTTTAAGAGAGAACAGAGTCACTGTGTTTCTAAAATAAAAAAAAAAAATTGTATCACGGGTTTCCTTACGATATGAGAAGTCTAACACACTGTAGTAAGCCCTCCATCTGAATGCATGGCAGGAAAAATACAAAACACAAAGTTTAAAAAATCCAGTAAAATTGTGAAGTCTTTTGTAGTATTGATTCTACAGATCGCATTACCTCTCGAGGTCGGAGACAGAGTCTCATAATGTAATCCTTTTCCAAGCAAAACAGGCATCCAAGTAAAAGACAGTCGTGTGGTCTAGCACAGTGTTCTGGAAGTTGTTTGAGATATATGCAATATATGTAGGATGTTCCTGCATCAGTATATTCTAGCATCATCATTTTGGCAGATCCGTCAGTAGAAAACCAGTTCTAATTCATACCTAACATCTTTATTCAGCAGCCTCAGAAGTTTCATCCTGCACACTTCTCCAGTCTCCTGTCACCTAGTTCTGCACATCTGGTTGTCTTTGTGTTATTTGCTTGGCACAGTCTCTTTCCACTTCAAGCTAAATATGAATAAAATATTTCTCTTTAAATGCTTATCCTTTCTCTTTTTCTGTGGTTAGCCTGCACATCTGGTAGCATTCTATTTACCTTTCAAGCTATTTTAGAAGGTAACAACATTTTTGCTCCAATTTTAGAACCTTAATGAGAACTTTCTTGCATTCACATGCAAAACAACAGCAAACAGAACCTTGCTGTGCCTTTAAAAACTCAGAACACCAAGGTTTGATTTGTATTCTGAAAGAAGTCCCTTAAAAATGGAAATCTGGGGAACACTTACCTTTGTGCACTACAGTACAGTGCAGATCTTTGGCATACTGATGACAGAACCTGCAGAGTCCCTTTTAGCTCTCTAGGGAGTCCTACAAATTTCAGATGCAGCAGCCCATGGTTCAATTTCTTGCTGGAATGGATTCTCCACAAGTAGGGATAATCCTTCATTTGATGCTTACTCACTTGCATACATTTCTGTATTCCATACTGGCCATACCAGGCTTTGCAATGCTTATTCTTTCTTCCCAGAATGTGTTTCTGCATTAGCTGATATTATTACACTTATTTGGTTGAAATGGCAATTTTCTTTTATGACCTTCTTCTCATTAGGTTAAATGAAATTTTCAAAGCCATTATCTCTAGGCCAATGCTTATCATGCTTGTTGTCAGGCTAACAAGTCACATTTTTTCCATTTTTAGTTTGAAGAGAACCACTCAGCAGTTTGTGGGGATCAGACTTTCAAGTATATACAGATACAGTTGGTTTTACTAAATACTTACCAAACACAGTAACACCTTATTTTCATTCTTTTTTTTTTTTAATTTTTCCCTCCTAATTATAAGTACATAAGATATAATAGCACCTCAAACACCACTTTCAATTTTTTTTTTTGTTTTGAATATCTTCTCTCTGGTTTTATAACAGCTATAAGGTATTTGGAGCATCTTTTGACTTGACTCGCTACCTGGATTTATTAAATAAAATTAATAATAACCTCAATACCCTTACTATAAGAACTACGCATAAGTTAACACACATACTACATGCATGTATTGATATATTACCTACATTACATAGTTTTAGTTTATGTAATAATTATAATAATAAATATATTGTCTAATATCTCAAGTAAAATACAGCTAAGTTACAACTTACAAAACACAAAACAGATGTTAATGTTGTAATTTTGAATCTATAAAAGCAGTCTAACTAGCTAAGATTCAAAAGAATATGCTGTTCTCCAGGTAAATAGAGCACAGTGAAGCACACAACATTTTATGACCTCATGGTCATATAGATACATATACATATAACAATAATGCAGTTAAGGAAACAGGTTATTGCATCTGAAAGACAGCAGAGGAAGATGGTAGAAAAGTTAGCTTTATGCAAACCTTATGCTGTACCACCTGCCACCTTGTGTCATGCACTGTTCAGCCATCACTGGAGCTCCTGTGAACAATTAAAGATTCAAAATAAATGCAAATCAGAACAAGCCACAGTCTTCTTATACTAAATACTGCTTAATCTTCCTTAATAATTATATTTTTGGTATCTACTATTACTGAACTTTAGTTGGTTAAGAAAATTCTAAAAGCATTTCCAACATTTTCTTAGCAGATACTGAATCAGAATTTTCAATTGCTACAGTATCACACAAAAAGTCTGTTTAAAATGAATTTTAGTCAAAGCCCTGAGCAATTTCTCATTGCTCAACTTCCTAGTACCAGCACTGTTCTTCACAGTGCAGAAACAATTCAAAATACACAGAGTCACATTAGCATTCTGCTGAGTTCTACATGTTCTAGCAAATAAAACAAGGTGGTTTGACAATCAGAGATACTACTTAATCTTTCTGGATAAATAAAAAGCCAGTAAATTTAAGCATTTCCTTTCATTTTACAAAATATTGTGGGATTTATTTTAATAAAATGAACTCTAAGACCTAATTGATTGGTTTCCATCTGTAATTTAGAGAAAGATTTTCAAAGGCATGAAACGCATCTAATTGATTTTCAGAAAGAGCTGAGGTCTTGATGCAGCCTTTACTGCAGTCAGCAGTGACATTTCCATTGATTTAAATAAGAACAGGTTCATATCTGCAGAGACCTAGCTGCTATTTATGCATTTTACATTATTCCTTCCATAGCTAGAGATTTCTTCCCTTTGTTTTTGTACAAATAATCTACACACTTTTGTACCTACACTCAGTACCATTTCTTTTATATTAAAAAAGGTCACATTTCCAAAGGTAATGAAAGTTTTAACACTGAAGAGTGAACACAGTGCAACTGCCATTCAGTTTTATGGTGCCTCTCTTCACTGAAGTCAATGGCATTATTTATGAGTAAAACAACCACAATGTTGAATACGTAGTTCAGTTACTCGATACTAAGATTACTCAAACTTGAGTAATTATACATAGAACTATTGTTTTACTGCTGCAAAAGTGAGGAAAATGTTATGAAATAGTCAATTCTATCAATAAATGAAACACTGTGATTTTATTCTGGTTTATTTAGCAAAGAAACGCAACTGAATATTTTCAAAGTATTCCTGTCTAAGGAATAAGGCTTTTCAGAGAATTGTCTCACTGATACGTGCAAAGATCAAAAAGGGGTGGTAGTGTTAGCATCCCAAATTCATTTAGATGAAACAATAAGATAACTAGGTGTAAAAAATGCACAGTCTTATGTTCAATGAAGTAAAGGATCAATTTCATCTAAAGGCAAGCGGAGTGTACACTATATCATCTGATCCAAAGGAGTGACCTTCTTGATTCAAATGCAAAATGCCTGTGCCTAGTGCAGATGGAATTTACCAGGACAAAATGTTCAATAGAAAGATTACATTTCCACTGGGGCAGAAAGGTATTTGTCAGTGTCTCATTACAGCTTTGATACAAACATCTTGGATTTCAATTAGCTTTGAGATAGAACAGTAATCCAGCATTGTAACTACAGACAAATCTTTATTTCATTTTTGTGGATTTTTGTTTCATTTGCAGTAAGATATTGCAAGATTTCCAAAAGAAATAAATAGAAGTAAATAACATTCCAGCCATTTTAATGTCACTTAGTGATTGTCTGTCTGATAACTTTGCACTAGGAGGCGAGGGTGACATAATTTACATTTTTTCCAGCATAAATGAAAAGTGCTGAATTCTTTGAACCATAAGTGTCCCATCAGTTCTTCTACCCTCACTGTCCTACCTCCTATTATTAACATACCATATCCACTCTGATGCTTTTGATCCTTTTCTATGAAAAGTAATTTGCTTTCCCAATGGAAATAAATATGAAATTTGCTTTAGTACATATCAGGAGTTCAAACAATGGCCCATAAAAATTTCCACTCTATGGAGGTCATGTTTTAACTTCACAAATTTAGTTTGCAGTCGTTTAAAATGCTTACTTCTACATACTGTTTGATATTTAAGAAAACTTGTATATTCTTCTGAATCAATCAGAGATGGACTAAGAGATGGAAGGGCAATTTTTAACCAGCAATTGAATATCTGTGACTGATTTTGGGTTAACTCCTGTAAAACTCTGCATAGAATTTGCCACCTTTACTTTATACCTATGTCAGAAGGGTAACTCTGTCAGCTTCTGAAATGTGGCAGGAAGAAGAGCCCAGAAATCACAATTTGGTATGATTCAGATGTTGATTTCCTTTCTGGGAAGGAAGTTATGAACTATTTCACGCAGCTATGATTTTAATAACACTCCAAATTATATATGGTGCCTTCCATTCAAAAGGCTTCCTTTCAAATATCAAATCACATAGCTTTAGCAGTAAGGAATATTGCTGTTGAAATCAGGATGGTTAATTTGACACATTAAGCAACTGAGACTAAGAAAAAATAAAGATATGTTTGTAACCTAGTAACCAGAGACACAAACTACCCAGGGCAAAACACCACTTTTCCTCCGATGACAACAAGGTGAAAAAGATATGACTTAAGTCACTTGACCCCACAATTCAGAGCAAGGACAAGGGGTGAAGAAACAGTCCTTTTAAGATGAATTGTTTTATGTACTAGCCACAAGCTTTTTTCTCTCAGAGAAAAAAATGCTACAAAATGCAAGATTTATTACTAAATATAAAAATGAAAACCAGAAAACTATAAAATCGCATTGATCCGCATTTTTTACTTCCTCTTGGACTCTTAATTGTTGACATAAATATATCACAACAGCTGAGCAGTAATTGTCTGTGGACACATACAATGAATTAAGCATATAGAATGGATGTTTTACCTCATTCCTGAATTGCAACCATCTTTACTAGAATGAATAGCAAGAAAAGATACAATTCTATATAACTATATGAAATTAAAAATAATTTTCCTGATTAATGACAGTATTCCTTAAATATAACATACTTCCACTGACTTTAAAACCAACTGTAAATACATTTTGCTCCTACAAACAGATCTGTGAATGTGTTGGAGCTTGCAAGCATTAACAGCATACACAATACTAACAAAAATAATGCCGTTTATTTCTTGCAATATTGCTGTAAAAAAATTAAATTTAACAGATTAGACTGTGCTTTGTATATGTAATGCAGAGCAAAAACTACCAAATTGTATGTGTAGATTTGTTCCAGAAGAATATCTGAACATGTTCTATTTACTGTAAAATAAATGCAAGTCCCAACTATAAAACTATAGTTAATATTCTAATGAAATTAAATTTAAATTTTATGAGTTTTTCCTGGAAGAAGGATTGAATTTTTTTGAAATTATTTTTTGCAGAGTGTCAAACTTCAATTATAAAATACTAGAGCTGTCTAAGAGTCCAGATTGCTATTCAACAAGGTGTTCCATGAGAAGATTTACATCTGTTGGTCAAAGCACTCTAGGAACAGACTTGGGAAGGATATCAGAGATCTAGTCCAATCTGCTTTCTATCTAATCTCTGGCTAAAAATACCCAGATAGAAGAGATTCCAGTAGCAAATCTAACTAAACAAAACCACAAACTGTTGTCTCTAAGACAAGTAGGCTCATACCTCGTAAAACTTTTTTTGACAGAAATGACAGATTTGACTCAATGGAAAGGTGAACACTAACAGCCATCAAGACCTGTGGTGATGACACCTATGGTTAAAAGCATTTATTGAAGAAAAGTTTGGATTTCTTGATTCTCAAAACCATGCGTCATGGCAAACATGTACACTTACTTAGGTCTATACAAATTCACACACACACACATACATATATTCCATTTACAAGGCCTTTTGCAGTTTTGTCTCTTTTTCTGTTTCAACACATATGCACTAATGTAGTCGAGGGCATTGAATTATGTACCATGAATGTACCATTCAAACCTAAACAGATTACTTTTGTTCAAAATGTGTTATTTTTAAAAATAAACTACTTGCATAGGTCAAACTATTTCACAAGAAAACATAAACACTTGTCAAATGGGATATTAATGTGGCCAAATTTAGTTCAAGCAAAGCAGAAAGAAAAAAATTAATCCTGTTTTAAAAAACAATCAACAAACAGGTTAACACCATATAATGTGTTTGCCTAGAAAACCTATCCATAAATAAGTAAGAGGAGATATTGTTTGTTTGGAGTATAAAGCATTAAACTAGTCTTAAATTAACAAGTACATGAGTTTAGCTATTCAAATCATGTTTATTTACATGGTTTGAATTTAAAACTTTTTCTGTTATTTTTTTTCATAGCAATGCACAGTAATTTTGCAGGTTCTCATTGATTGATTTTAACATTTTTGAAATGGAACAAAAATCTGAATCAAATTCAAATACAGTTTAGTTGCAACAGTCTTCACTGACAGACAACCAGACTTTCAAAATATAAGTTTGCTTGCATAAAAGGTATTGCAAGATGCACCGAACTACCCCTTACAAACATTCCAAATTATGTAAAGTTTAAACATCACTGTTACTGTAACAGTTATTGCTACAGGTGATTCACTTTGCCATCTCCTTTCTGCTCAAGTGTTTCGTAAATATGGTGTAAATACAGAGCTTGGCTTCTGCTAGTAATAAATGCATTTTCAACTATCTACTGCCTTGCAACTCATGTTAAAAGTAAAGATTTAAGCTAAGAAGTAGGAGGTATACGGAGAAAATTTTTATATGAAAAATTGATGCTTATGTGTTTGCTTTATAGTTTAACTGCGCTCTGAATGCATGTAATTTTTCAGAGCTTCTTCCATCATATCAGCAAGTTTCTTATTAAGGAACCAGAAAAGAAACAAATTCTATCCATTTCTGTTTTCAGTAAAATGACTCCATGGCACCAGTCTTTATGAAATAGATCTGACTGATGCTGTGATTCAGTGACTCTACTAATCTCATAACAATGTGAAAACATTAAAATTTAACTGTTAGAGCTAACAGTTGCAGCAGGAAAAAAGTGCACACTTTCTGTCTCCTTATTTACCCTATGATATTTTTGGCTAGTAATGCTAACATAATCCATACAAAAGGAATCCATTATGATCTTAACCAATATTCAAATGTATTCTCCTCTTTTGATGAGTACACAGACTTCCATAAAGGTCAATGGGAAACAGGTGCACACACTGAGGGCAGAATATAGCCTAGTGTACAACACATCTGAAAATAGTTCCTTTGAGCTGATCTCTTTGGTAGTTCTCATACTCCGTCATAAAACCACTAGAACTAGTGCAGGTTTTTGTGCCCTACAGTATACCTTAAGAAGCTCTCATTACTTCCTGTCTTAACCACACAATAGAAAAAATTCGAGAGTACCGTATGCAGACTACACTGAGGAAGAACTTGGAAATTTTCAGCTGGTAAACCTATTTTCTATAGTTCTTGGCAGGGAATCACTCTCAAGTGCTGCACCATTCACTAGTGTATGTTTTGTGCCAAAGGTTACCAGACTGCAAAAGGGTTCTCATCTCAGAAAGGACCCGTCATTCACCATCACCTTATTTGGACACAACAGAAAAAAAATGTCCATGTCCATCTCGCAGGAAAGAGGGGAGAAACTCTTACAAAATGTATGGAGGTTATTAAATGGTCAGAAGTCATCTAGACAACAGACAGGTTTTTTTAAGGTATAGTACGAACCCTGACTCACATGGAAGACTACAGCAAAGTAAATAATCAACACTGATTCCTGGAGCAATTGAAGTTTTCCTAGCAGCTATCCCAACGAAGTACCAACCAACCTGCTCAGTTTATGATACCTAACAAAAGATTGCAACAAAGCCGGACTGCAAATACAGCCTTTTTCCACTGCTTGTCAGGACAAGTTTCAAAAATACACTCACCAGGCATAACTATTTGTAGATCCAGTCATTGCAAATAAATTATTCCAATTCTGTAATAGTAGAAAATTTAACCTGCTCTGGATTTGATAGTTACTACCTCCAAAAAGCTTCATTTCATAGGGTGTTGTGAACATATACTCCGCTTGAACTACAGCAATCTTCCACGTAATTCTGCTTTGGTAAGCACAGTTCTGGCAGACCACCAGGCTGGGGGACCTGAGATAGTAGTCAGTAGCACTAGCCCAGCAGTTACCAAAACAGGTAAAGGATTTTGATACAGGTTTCCACAGGATACAAGTGACAATGTACTTATTACTTTAGGACGAGTGGGGAACAGCAAAGTCACTTGCTACCGGTTTGGAACTGTATCAAAATGAGCTGTGTAACCACTCCTGGACAAATCTCATGATGGGAACGCCGTGTGGCCAGGGCAGTCCAACGCCACCGGCTGACACGCACAGAGCGCAATTTCCAGCGGCCACTTTGTCACTCGCCTGACGCTCACATCGAATCAGGCTTTTATACTCCTTATTCCCAGGTCACTGGAGGGATTATGGCTACGGGCCGCACGAGGGCCCCGCGGTTAAAACCATACAGTTCCTTCAGTGTCCGCACCGAAACGACTCGTTTTCACGCTCGGCTGCGGGAGGGGGCTAACGCGAATCCTCCCTCACCGCCCGGAAGCCAAAGCAGAGGCGAAAGCGCTGTCCCGCCCATGGATCCCGCCTCAGCCCGCTCTGCCCTGCCCGGGACCGCTGCCGAGGCCTCCGTGAGGCGAGGTCGCCCCGCGCCCCCACCACCACCGAAGCAGGGCACGGCGCGCATGCGCGCGCACACTCCACGGCAGGCGGTGGCGCTCGTTGCCCGGACCTCGCGGGCGCTGAGCCCGAACTGCCGGTGGGTTCCCACACCGGAAGACTACAGTTCCCATCATGCAACGCGCGGGCGCTCCGCACTCACGCCCGGGGAGCGCCTGCGACGAGACCGACACAGCGGCGCGCGCTGCATACTGGTCGTCGTTGTTCTGCAAGCGGCTTCCCCAGCCAGCGCCCCGCGGGAGGGGTGTGGCACCGGGCCTCGGGAAGCGCCCCATCCCCGCGTCGCTTTGCGCTCTTTCCCCGTGTTAATTCCTTTCCGATCTCCGGCCCTGACGGTGCGGACGAGTGGGGAATTGGGTGCTTTACTGCGCAGATCTCCGTGCCCTTCCGCAGTTCCCGTAAATATCTGCGCATCCCGCAACGCCTTGGGAGCTGGTTTGACCCTCGTTGTCTGCCGTAGGGAGCCGCCTGCCAGCTGTCGGCGCCTTTGTGCGGCGGCGGAAGGGGCGCGGGGCTGAGGGCGGCGGGCGCAGGGCAGGAACCGCGGGCAGGAGCCGCGTACAGGTGCGCAGGGAGCCGGGCCGTGCCTGGCGCTGCTGCGGCCCGGTGGGAACGCGCCTTCCTTCGGCCTCGCCCTATGCAGCGAGGCCGCGGCAGCAGGGTGGGGCCAGGGGTGGCCCGCGCCGGGGCGCACTTAGTGGGGAGTGCTGCTTTCTCCCGGGCCGCGGGGCGTGGTGCGACCCTGTCAGGGCTGCCGGGCGCTCTCCCCGGGACGGCCCTTGTAGGATTTGGGTGGGGACTTTGGTTCTGATGGCACCAGGTTGGTAGCGCGGTCAGCTCCAGGCGGGGCGGGACCCCGCTCTCCTCGAGTTCGCTCGGTTTGTGCTGCTTCGCTTCCCCGGGCCGGCTCTGGACGGGCGGCAATCCATGGTGTGACAACCCGTTTTCCTAGTGTTCTTCTAAAGGGACACGGGAATGCCATTTGAAAATACCGACCGTATTTATTTATATAAAAGGTTGTTTATTTATTAGCACTTTAATGTTTAAAGATGACATGAAGGAATACATACATTTACTCCTATATACGTATTACTAAGATATGGGATTAGACGTATGAGGCTTGCAACATTTTGCATCCCTTTCTGTGCTTAGCTGTGCTGTGCAAACACTTGAAAGTATTCTTAATTTTGCATTAGCACATAGTCATATTACTAACGCTTCATCTTGTATCCTCATTGTCAAGCTTAGTGTAAAAGCATTTATAGTTCCCTCATTTGTTGTAGGAGCACTTGTGCATTTTCTTTGCTGACTTGACTTTCCTTAAAAACGGTAAAAGTGAAATCTTCACCTAGCCCATTCACAGAGTTTTTCATACCTGTGTTCTAATTTTTTGTGAAGTTCTAAAGTTACAGGGTTTCCACCTTTTGTTGTTGACTGTCTTGTTTGTATTTGAGTTAGTTATATAAAAAAACTTTTTGTATCA
The DNA here is from genome assembly GCF_017639235.1 of Corvus kubaryi. Lineage (NCBI taxonomy): Eukaryota > Metazoa > Chordata > Aves > Passeriformes > Corvidae > Corvus > Corvus kubaryi. The sequence continues at coordinate 20,328,800 of NW_024581135.1, forward strand.
TTTTTGTCTCTAAACGATCCACCAGTTTATTAGCAGTGTAGTAGTTTTGCGGGAAAAAAATTATAATGCATGTATTTTACAGTTTTCTTTGACCACTACACTTGTACTTACATTGCCTTGTAATTTATAGTGATCCTACTAAATGTTTTAATAAATCTTTATTTTGAGTCCTATATGGGTTTGTAGAAGGATACATAGCTCACATACTGTTAAGTTGTAGCATGCCAATATTTAGCTGTTGAAGTGAAAAGTGAAAGAAATATTGCATTGCTGCTTTCCTTGCTGTTTTCAGTCTCACAGTCTTTGTAGCTGCAGAAATCCTGTGGCAAAATCAAATACTCACATCTTCAGTGCCGAAGGTTTCTTTCACAGTAGTTCCTTCAAAGAGCATCAGACCTACCTTGGAAGTGGATGCCATCACCATGTCATAGTTCTGTCTGTTTGTTTTAAATCAATTACTTAAGTATTGAAAATGTGTTAGGTGAAAGAAAAACAGAAATAGGAATGTGGTTTTTTTCAATTATTGTTGACTTCTCAGGCTTCTGGTAAGCTGTTTTTGGTAAGCTAGTGTAATTTCTTTGAGGATACCTTCTGGAAAGAAAAGCTGCTGTCTTTAAAAAAACCCAACAACAACAAAACAAAAAACCAAACAAAAGCCAAGCAGTGACATGATTGCTGTTGATCAGTGTTTCAGCCATGTCTGACAAAAGTGAACTGAAGGCGGAGTTGGAGCGCAAGAAGCAGCGATTAGCTCAAATCAGAGAGGAGAAGAAGAGAAAGGAGGAAGAAAGAAAGAAAAAAGAAGTAAGAAATAATTTTCACTTTGAAAATTGACTTTGCATATGTAACTTGCCCAAAATTTAAGGGTAGGTTCACATAATCATTTTCTGTGTCCTATTCAGGGAGTGTCTTTTTAGTGGTGGGTGCTAATACAAATGCAGCACTTTCATTTTCTGATAATATGAACACCTACTGTTTTCTTTACAACTGTCCGTATGATAAGTTGGGTTTTAAAAAAGCCCACAAAAATTAGTATCTTACACTAGCATAAAGTTCAGAACTACTTGTGTGCATGTGACGTCATTAATCAAATCACTCTGATCTATCGCATGAAAGCTCTGCTTAATGAGTTGTGATTGCTGTTATTTAAAGAACTCATTTCTGAAGTAGGGTTCTGAGCATACCCATAGGAATTGTCTGACTGTCAGTATTATCATTGTACAAACAATGTGCTATGTTATTCTGCTCTTTGACCTATCTATAGGCTGAACTTTAAAACCAGAGTAACACTCAGGATGTATACGGTACTTGTGTTTTGGATTTAGTATGTTAACAGTCTTGTGGCTTTCTTGCTGCTCAAGTATGTGACAATCAGTGACATATTGCTGTTTCTCCTGAATGCAAATTATACCTCATAAAAGAAACTTTTGCTGGAATGTTTTGGGGTACTTTTTCATTACTTCTCTGTGTTTTGGTTATGATGTAGTTGGTGTTCTAAATCAGCATATAACTGAAGACTGGGCAGTTGCCAACTACATGATTCAGACAAAAAGGAGAAGGAAATAGCTCAAATTATTTCCTAATGATCTTTTAACAATGTATTGCCAGAATTGCTTTTTAAAAAGCAGTTAACTAAGGGTAGAAAGATATGGAGTATTCAGCATCTTTTGCAATAGAGCTTGCATTATTTCTAAATGAAAGGGGGTGGGGGTTTACTTTTTTCTATGTAGCAGATAACACAACTTAAAACTACTTTCTTTTGATACAGTTATTGTAATTTTAAAATATTTATCATATGACTGTCTCTAAAATAATTTTATGCACAGGTACAGGATGTTTTTTTCACCGTTTGCATTTTACAGTGTTTAGGATTAGTGTAAAAAAGGTACTCTTAATTTTATGAAGTGTTAGTCATTTTGGCAAATAAGCAGACACTTTTTGCATGTTTATATATGTCCTTCAAAGACAGTACCAAAGCTTCAGGATGTTGTCATTCCTGTCTTTTTACTTTATCTACTAAAAAGAACCATCAGATTTATTGAAATTGAATATCTAACCTACTTGATGATAGGTTTCAGTATTACAAAAAACACTGTGGGGTCTCAAAATAAATGAAAGATTAAATGATGTTAAATGCTATAACTTAATTATTGAATCATTTTTAGACTGACCAAAAGAAAGAAGTTCTTCCAGTACAGGAAGAATCTGATCTTGAAAAGAAGAGAAGAGAAGCTGAAGCGTTGCTTCAGAGCATGGGGTTGACACCTGAGTCTCCTGTTGGTAGGAATGTTACTATTTGTTTGAAATAAATGTTTGGGAGTTTTTTGTTTAGTTTTTTGGGGGTGAAGTGTTTTTCAGGGCTTTGTGTTGGGGTTTTTTTTTTGTGGTGGTGGTTTGTTTGCTTTTGTTAGGATTTGAGGTATTTATATAACTAACATAAGAATTCTCTGGCCACTTTTTGTGGGGTATTACATGTCTGGGTTTTATACTGTTTGGTCCTGCATTATTTGTTACAAATATCAAATTATGTGCTTCAGTACACGTTACATAACATTATTTTATAAAATAACACCATTTACACTCAGTGGATTATTTGAAGTATATTAGTTAACATATGTAAGTATCATGTATGCATTTTCTTTTCCCCCCCTTTTTTTTCCTGCTCATTATTTTCCTCAATTTTTTTTTCCTTACTCTCTTCCATAATGCCAAATTTTAGTGCTGATATTCTTGTATGGAGTTGGCTTGTTTCTTTTCCACATCTTTTACACTCTAGTTTTTCTTACCTCAAATACCTGACTGATTTTGATGAAGCAGTAGCAACACTAAATACAAAAATTAGCTTCCCAAGGTGCAAATTTGTATCTGTGCAGCTCTTGGATGTGTTAGCATATTGGCTGTTGCTTTCTGCCTTTACATAGGCACATCTCTATGGAAGAGGAAAGCAAGGAGCACGATAATGCAACTCTACTTTTTCTCTCTAACTTTGAAATCAAAGGGGTTTAAAGCTTATCAGTTTGGCTTCTTGGTGAGGCTCTATTCAACTGGGTTTGTAAATAAAAAGTAATAATAATTTCTTACAGATATATCTGTGATTATATTTTCATAATTGCTTTTGTATAATCCTCAAGTGTTCGAAAGTGAACGTGGAATAAACACCCTTATAGCTGCTCACATTCCAACAGCCCCAGGAGTCATTTTTGGTAGTTGAAACTGTTCTTATAGTCAAGAGACTCCATTTGGCTGCATTCGCACTAGCGTGCAGCTGTTAAAGTAATCGATTCTGACCTACTACAGATTTTCTTTGCTAGACTAATAGTTGAACACTTCTCTTGCATGATACTGTGCTAAGGCAGTTGATGAAATTTTTGTGGAAATGTATGTGGTTGTTGGTTTTTTTCAAATCTGGAAGAGAATCTAAAAACCACAGAAGAGCCAGTCCTCAAAGCAAGTTAATGCATATGCTTAGAGTAGGTGTTCATGAAGAACTGGAGGTGCTGACATGCAAGACTGGGGCACGCCCCTGCGTGTTGTGTTTAATTCCACTGAGCTGCTACTTAATCACAGCCTTCAATGTACTCAGGGAATTCATTCTGTTTCCTTTCAAGATAACCAGATCTGATATGGATCCTTAATCAAGTTAAAATGTCCTACTTGCTACTGCAGTTAGCATGCCTAAGGCACAAGCTCCTTTTCTGCTGACTGGGTGCTGGCAAATAGAGTGATTGTATGCCTGAACTGATGCTAACTCATGGCTGAGCTGCTTGGTGTGCAGGTAGCTTGTGCTTGCACTGTCAGTGGAGGGGGATAGCTTGATATTAGATTCTTTCATGGAAAACTGTGTTAATTCCTAAGGCAATTCCTGTGCTATTAACTGCTAGAGAGAGATACGGTCCCTTCTCTCTTACAGGAGAAGGGACTGTATCAATGTCAGTATGTTTTTGAAGCCTTAAGTTAGTGAACCAGAATTATTTTCAAGAAGATTCTATAGTTCAATCCTTTGGGGTAGGTGAAATTCCATCTGGTCTTTTCGTAAGACTGTTGGTCTTTCAGTGGGACTCACCTCAGTTTTGGGAAGGGTCTCTCGAGAGTCGCTTTGCCCACAAGAGAGCGCTGCAGCACCAGCACTGGGCCCTGCGAGTGGCGCCGCGATGTCACACTGTCCCGAAAATGCGCACAAATGACAGTGCAAAGGCCTGCGGGAATCTCCTTCAGTGTACGTTAACCAGTACATGGTCAGGAGGAGTTGAAGAATTTATATATTCTTACAAGCCCGCAGTTACATAAGTATAACGTCTAAATGTGTGTATGTGTGAATTTATGAAATACAACTGAAGACCTATAAAAAAGGTCTCTCCCCTAGCGGGAATGAAATTTTAATAAATTGAAGAATTCGCTGTTATTTTGGTAAAATTAAGGGAGAATTTTTGTCAGTCAGAACCGTGTCTCTGTTTTGGGATGGGGTAGAAAAATTCCTTAGAATTCACAATATACTTGTGATTTCAAGAAATTCTGCAGAAATCCTGAAGACCTAAATTCAGAGTTCTCCTATGCTTAACTGCTGACAGAGTAGACAGCAGTTTATATACATAATTTGTGTTCAGTTGATTAAAGTGTTTTTTAAGGGTTGCTAAGCAGTGAATGCTTTACATATTGCTGAAAAACAAAGCATATAAGGACCTTCAAAACACCGCTTGATTCTTGTGTTTAAACCCTAAGTCTCATTCAAAAATTATTTCTAAAAAGAAAAGTTGAAAGGAATATCAAAGTAGCTTTGTATTTGTATCAGATTGTATGATATCATTCACTATGTATCACTTCCAAAAAGCATGTTACTTTTTAAATGGTAAATGCAGTCTTCATCTACATGCAGAAAATGAACTGACACTTAAGAAGTTTAAATACAGTGGTACTAGACTGTTTACTGTCAAGCAAAAAAAAAGTCATTTTCAAGACCTAACACTAGAAACTTTGTAATACACAAGATTTATGTTGATTTGATTCAAACTAGAACAAAAATAACAGGATGTTTTATGACAAAGCCATTTTTTTTTGGTCCACGCTTTGGTGATTCTATATTTTGAAATAACATTGCCAGTTACAGACATTCATTGTCTAATCTTTAAGAAAGACTAATGCCAGAGCTGTGTTAACAGCTATTTTTTCCATGTTTAAGTAACATGAATCAGTGGAAATTACCCTTTGAAAATCAGTGTCATCATTTGTCAAAAGTTCAGTTTAAAAATATTTTTTCAATTCATTTTCTCTTAAATGTCTCCCCCTCCATGTCTTTTTGTATGCTCCAGAAGCATAAATGCCAAACAACTGCATGAAAGTCCAGCATGAATTGTTAACATTGTCTTTTCCCCTCTCTTTCTACTGTTCATTTTCATCCATGTATTTTTTGTTTGCCATCACTTTTTTTTTTAATACTTCATTTTAAATTAATTTGAAAACATCCTAAGCTGTGCAACCTCTGCGAGTAGTAACAGCGGATACCTGTCTGTTTCACTATTTAGTCCCTCCTCCTACCTCTCCGTCTTCCAAATCTGTGAGTACGCCAAGCGAGGCTGGGAGCCAGGACTCCGGGGATGGTGCTGTTGGATCTAGGTATGTTACTTTCCTTGTCATGTTCCTTTGCTCAATACTTGTATTCTGAATAATTAAGCTTTAGAAGAAATCAAATTATCAAATAAAACATGAGGTTATAGTGTTGAATCTGTCAAGAGTGACTGTTTTGCAGAAATACTTTACTTCAAAATTTGAAATGCAACTACACTTCCTGATTTGAAGTTGCCAACAATAATGTTGAGTTGTTTAAACTTGCAAGTTTGAAGTAAAATGAATGTCTTTGGACAATAACAAACTCAAAAAGTCTAGCTTCTGCTCTTTTCCCAGGCTTTTTCTAAAGGAGGGTGGGTATGGATGATAGGCTATTTCCTTTTTGCCTTACCTAGTTAATGTAATAAAAGATACTGTCTATAAACTTTGCATTACTTCTGATTTTATTTTTCCCTTACCCAGAATCATATTTCTCATTATTTCACTTCATCTGTGTAACACAACTACAGCACTTGCAATCTCTTATTTTGTCAAAACATAACTCCATCTTAGAACAATTGCAGTTGTTTTGGTCTTTTTTCAGTGCCAGTACTTGTCACATCTGTTTGACCATTTCTTTGGGCATGGTGGTTTGAGACATGCTGCTCTAAAGAAGAATCAGATAAATATTTCTGTTAAATATTTCAAGTGGTGAAATATGGGTGATAAGGTGGGAAAACACTACTTCCAAAGGGTCTTTCTACTGTTTCTCATGCACAGTCTGCAAATAAGAGCAGTAGATGCCTGTTAATATTGGCAATATATTTTCAGCAAGTAAAGGTCGTGTACTTTAAATTTATAAATTTGAGTATACATTGTGGATGAAGTTTAGTTCAAACACAGTAACTGCAGCAATTATCAGTTACCATTGTTGTATGAGTAGTTGTTTTTGAAAAAGAGTCAATGGTTAGACCACTTTGAAACATCTTTTAAACTGACTGCAGTAACATCTTGTATGCGTGTGGATTATGCATGCATAACTATATGCAACTTAATCTGAAAATATCCAGGATACTAATGACCTGAAAAAAGGTTACATGGTGCCTATTTCTAAGTAGAAATCATTAAGTTAAAACAGAGAATAAATACATCAAGCAGGAGATGTGAACCCAGATGTCTTTTTAACAATGCTCAGGTATGATCTTGTTTGCCTGTCATGTTAATTAAGAACCAATATAATTGTTCCTTAATTGAGTAGCAAGCACATTTTAATTTGTTCAAATTGTTATTATTGCTTATTAAATTGTCAGTTTTTATATTTATATATGTATTTATGTTCACTAGAAGAAAAAAAACCCCAAGTTTTTGAAGTATGATGACTTTTTTAAAGAAAATATTATCTTTCCATTCATACCTAATTTAAATTCAGTATGAAACAGTATGGATAGGCCACTTACCTGTAATGGAATGCCATGTTGTGTACTAAATTTATTTCCACCTCATCAGTGCACTGCACTCTGATTGTGTGTTCTCAAACACAGTAATGCAATGTTGTATGCATGCATTTTCTTATGAAGCTTTGAGAAAACCCATATCCTAAGTCTTAATAGCTTCATGCATTTTCAAACTTTAAAACTAAATCTGTCCCAGGATTGTGATTTTTAAGGCACGAGGGTATGAATGTACAGCTAAACTGAAGGCTTTATGGAGTCCCTGTTAGAGTCCCCTTACTTGTTATCTAGCCCACCAGTGGATTCTTCCCTTTCCCCAGTAAATGGGTATCGAGATACTGGTTTATTAGTACAAGTTCATACATTTTGAACATGAAAGGTGGACTGTATATCCCTTGGTGTTATACATGGCATTTCACAGGTGACTCCTACCAATATGAGATGTATTATAAAGCCTCTGTGATGCTGAATCTTGTCAGTAACTCTTTTAGTAAGCAGTAGAGCAGTGTTCAGACTGTGCTCCTGCTGTTACTTCCATCTGTCTTGCTTTATTTTCATTAGTAAAGAGTTTTGTTTCCTGGTTTGATCCTGGTTCTTTCTCTTTTTTTCCTCAGTCAAGAGTGTAAGTTCTACAGTAGAAAAGCATACAGCTGGTTTACTTTTGGGCTAGGTGCATGCTTCATAGAATGAGTTTAAAACCACAAAATATTTTTAGAGATACAGGAAGTATTAGGGAAGTGCCTGGATACAGAAAAATCTGGACATATGTGGAAGAATGGGAACTTTGGTTCATTGAATCTTGTAGATAAATTCATTTAACTTAAGGCAAAACAAGCAACTGATAAACAAAAGAAACAGTATTTTGCATCATTTTGGTACATACACAATGGGTGAATTTTATCTTAGAATGTTACCTTTATTTTAAAAGAATCTCTGAGAAATATTTAACTGGATGTCCTGTACTACTGTGTTGGCTTCAACTATTTTAAAAGACAGACTGTCCCTGGTACCACTGAAGCAACTTTTGGAAGTGAAAATCATGCTTTGAAAGCAGGAAAGCTATCTCATTAACGGCTAGGTCTTAAACAGCTGCAGAAGTTGGAGCCTTTTATGTTTATAGCCTTTTCCCCAAGTTCCTCTCAAACGCGTTTGAAAAAGTTGAGAAAATATTTGACAGGTATTGTGGTAATGCAGCTTTTGTATCCGAAAATAAGGTGTCCCTTGCAACATGAAGGTTGGGGTGGTGGTTTGGTTTTGCTTATGATTGCACAACACATGAGCAATACCCAGCTTGAAGTCTCAGGCACCAAATTAAACTCTTAAGCTGAAATCTCTTCAGTCAAGAAAAGTAGCAGAGATCTAATGAATAAGTATGCTCAAAGTAGTTAACTTTAGGCTAAAATGATGTGTTCTCTGATACACAAAAGATATTAAAAGGTTTTGGAGATTTGAGTATTAAGCTGTTGCTGTGGATGCTGTTGATTGGCTATATATGAAGACAGTGGATTTGTAATTCCTAATTAAATTATTAATTAAATTAATCCTAATTAAATGATTAATAGTCGTAATGCATACTTTCCACTAGAACAAGGTAATGCATGACACAGCCATACTTATGAGCTTTTATGGCATTGCGTGTATATTTTTCAGATCAACTTTAGGAATTCTGCACCTGTTTTATAGAAAAGTTACCATGTATGGGATGAAAATGTAAAACTATCTTTCATTGACTTGCCGTAGTAAAATGTTGCATATTCTTTATTTTTTTATTCAAAAACGTTATTTTAAAAAATGCAGATAACATCTTGAGACTGTCTGAAAAAACATGCAAGTTAAGCTGCTAATCTCATACAAGTGTGTTTTTAAAATTCTGCCTAAGCCTGATAGCCAGTAGACTACATGAAAATTTGTGAAGAGGGGATGAAGGCTAAAAATGAAGGTAGAGGGAATACTGATTTCCCCCTTCCTACTTCTTCTGGTACAACTTGAAATGGATCCATTCTGTTTGTTATTCCACATGACTTTGAAACGTGTTATTAATATAAAGCCCACAATTTATAAGAGATTTTAAGTGTCTTAGATGCAGTTGGCTCTAACTCAGATGACACTTACAAGCCCAAGGCAGTGCTTAACCCATAATTACTGCAATGTCACATCTTGGAAACTCTAGCAGTTCTCTATCCCAGTGGAAATGCTTTTTTGCCCCACTACCAAAAGGCTTATGTGTTGACTCATTTCCTTCACCAACATGACAGTTTCCTCCACATATTTACTGCTCTGGGCAAGTTTGTGTTATGTTAACAAATCTGTCTTCATATACCTTGAACATATCTGAACATATTTTAAAAGGAATTTAAAGTTTTTAGTGGTTCTTTTCAGTATTTAAAATACTTTTATTTGCCTTTCATTAAGGCAACATTTGTTTGCAGACCTTTAATTTTCAATCTTTAAAATAATTCTTTGCTAATAGCTCTGAATTCTGTTTGCTTCTTAACTTTTGTATTTACTGCATGTGTTATTGCACTGAATGTTTGCTGAATTTCCCTTAACTGATGTTGCATTGCCTTGTTTCTTGTGAACAATGAAATAACTATAAGCTTGCTGTAACTCTAGAATTTCATAGTGTATATTTGCTTCACTAATCTCTGGCCTTTTTTGCTAATGCTGCATGATTGTTCAACCTGGGGTACCAGGACGCTGCATTGGGATACTGATCCATCAGTTCTTCAGCTCCACTCTGATTCCGATCTGGGGTATTGCATAGATTTCTTATATTCCCTCTTTCATGTGCTTATGGATAATAAGTATGAGCGTTTTTTCCTTTAAGACTTGTTGTTGTTAAGAAACTGTTTTGTAAGTAATAGAAATTCACTATCCCTAGACTAAGGATGGGAAATTTTTATATCATTTGATATATATTAGATGCTCATTTCTAACAAACACAAGTAAGTTTTGTTTTCTTTGAGTCTTTCTTTGACAAAATGTAAACTTTAAGAAGTCATTTATTTAAAATAAAAAGGTTAGCATGACTGCATTTAAAAAAAGAGCAACTCCCATCTCACAAATATTTTTATAAAAGCTGTAGCTCATTATAAGCACTAACTAAAACCTGTATTGTGTACTAAGAATTATGATTCCACCAAAACCTTTCGAAAAGAGTTATTCATTGCATTTGTCTTGGGAGAGGAGTGGATAATAAGAAACTAAGTCTGATAATAGGTAAATTGTTGCATCATTGCAGTATTACTACAGTACATAACTGCAGTTGGGTTTTAGAGGAGGCTACAATGAATTGATGTTGTGCAGGTTTTGGAATATATTATGTGTTGTATGATGCTAGCTATATCTACCTTTAATAAAGTCAGAAAGCTCAAAGGTTTTCAGTATTGTGCTCTGGAACAATGTATTATGGATAAATCATTTGTCCATGTGAGTTCCAGGTCAGCCTGGCAGTTTTGCATTCTAAATAGTATCTTAGAGGTGGACGAAAAAGGGCAGCAAAGTTAAAAGACTAGGAAATGATTTTTCCTTCAGCATAACTAGGTTGCTTTTCAAGCTTTAAAATCCTAGAACTGTTGCTGTACAAGCATGACTTGTGAGTAGATCTGTACCCCCGATAATACAGATGTATCATATATGTGGCAGTATTCTGGTCAAGCACAAAGAGCAAAAATTTTAAATTATATCCTAATGTCCAGATATTTATATGTGCACATCTTCCTTTTTGTCACAGATGTATAAATAGTTGCTGATTTTAAATAATAATGATAAAATAGTAGTCATAATCATGTGACTTCTTCAAAGTTTCCACTGGATTTAAGTTTGACTAAGCAGTGCTGTGACATATGACTTGGGTATTATTCTAGGCAAAATGTGAACTAATAAAATTAAATGGTTTTTTTCTGATTTTTAAATTAATTTTATTTAGACGTGGACCTGTTAAACTTGGAATGGCCAAAATTACACAAGTTGACTTTCCTCCTCGAGAAATTGTTACCTACACAAAGGAGACGCAAACACCTGTTATGACTCAGCCCAAGGAAGGTGAATGGTTAATTTATTACTATTGAGTTATTTTTTGTTTCTTTTAGTGTAATGATGACTGGCTGAATTAGAACTAGGACTTGTGATCTTGAAACTTAATAAGGTAAATGAAGGTTGATATGTGAGATAATTTATATGAATTGTATTACTAATTTTTTATAGGTTTTACTTAACTGTTACTGTTATTCTGCATCTCTTTTAACATCACTGTTGCTACTAATATGTGGTATTTTCACACTCCTAGTAAATGTTCAGATGAAACACCGAGTTGCTTAATTAGCTGACACCTGATAAATAAATGGGATATATTTTGCGTTTATGACATTTGAGAATCCACACACAAGTTGGCACATGGAGAACAGGGAGGTGATTTGAGGCAATTGGCATGGCTTCAACAAGGGCAACTCCTGCCTGACCAACCCAGTGGCCTTCTACAGTGGAGTCACTATACCAGTGGACAAGGGAAGTGTTACATGTCTGTTTGGATTTCTCTAAGGCCTTTGACATGATCACCCCCAACATCCTTCTCTCTCAATTGGACGGAGATGGATTTGCTGAGTAGACTCTTAGGTGGATAAGGAATTGGTTGAATGGTTGCATGCAGAGGTCAATGGCTCAGAGTCCTGGTATACATCAGTGACAAGTGATGTCCCTCAGGGGCTCATATTGGGACCAGTGTTATTTATTATCTTCATCACTGAAATACAGAGGGGTCGAGGGCACCCTCAGCATGCCTGCAGGTGACACCAAGCTGAGTGGGGCAGTTGACATGCCTGAGGGATGGGATGCCACCCAGAGGGACCTGGACAAGCTCAAGAAGTAGCCCAAAAGAAAGCCAAACATACCCTGGGCTGCATCCTCAGCAGCATGGCCAGCAGGTCAAGGGAGGTGATTCTGCCCCACTACTCTGCTCCTGGAGTGCTGCATCCAGCTCTGGAGAGGGACCTTGAGCAAGGGCATGTGGTGACTGGACAAGGGGTAATGGCTTTAAACTGGAAGAGATTAGATTAGAAATCAGGAGGAAATTCTTTACTTTGTGGGTGGTGAGGCACTGGAACAGGTTGCCCAGAAAAACTGTGGTTGCCCCATCCCTGCATGTGTTCGAGGCCAGGTTGGATGGGGCTTTGAGCAGTCTGACCTGGTGGAAGGCGTCCCTGCCCATAGCAGGGGGGTTGGAGCTAGATGGTCTTTAAGGTCCCTTCCAACCCCTAACATTCTGTGAGCTTACTTGAAGGCTGTGTATCCTTACAGCAAACTTAGCAATTAACCCCCCCCACTACTTCTTAAGAATTTTAATTTTTATACCTGAAGCTTACACTTTGAGTTTTAAAAGAAGGAACTAATTTATTTATAATTTACAGAGTTTCTGGTTTTGGCAGTTGAACATAGGCTTTCTTTCAGTCATTACTTTTTTGCTTTTCAAAAAATAAATTTTTCCAAAGAAAATACAGTTGGCTAACAGATTTGCTTTTCCATGTTGAAACACTTGAATTTATCTGCAAATGAAAGTATTATTCTTGACCTAGTTTGTGTGTAGTTCTACAACAAAATCTCTTGGTTGTTTAATATGACTGACTCTGAGTATGCCTCTATGTTAGTAATTTTAGGACATACTTCTACATCCATAAATTTACATTCTCCTGCTCTTTGATATGTGAACTTTTGGGTGTTTATGCAAGGATATATCTTTGAAACTTCATTATTCAGTGAGCCAGAGGATATGATTTTTCTCTAACTGTGTTTTCTTTTCTATTTTCTATTTTATCTGTATTCCTGCACAGGTAGGTGTTCGGGATTTTCCTGCTTTCGTTTCTCCCATGCCCTCAACATTTCCTTTCTCTAACCTGTCAGGTCTTTTTTCCTTTCCTCTGTCAGGTTCATAGAATCTGAAGACTTAGTTGATAGTTTATGTACTTGAAGAGTTTTACTTCTGCTGCCTGCTGACAGTGGAAATTGCTTGGGATTGTATGATCTGAGTTTCACAGTAGATAGGCTGTAGCTGAGGTTTACTGTAGTGGAGTGGAACAGTGGTCATCTCTATTTCTGCATTTACCAGAAAGCTGTCTCAATACATGTATTGTCTCCTGATCCATTCCACCTTACAAATACTGATTTCTTGAGGGCCATAAATTTTTTTAATATATTTATTTCGTGTTCTTCACAAAATTCACAGTCTTTTCATGATTTCAGTGTTGAGGATCTTTTTAAGGTTTGTCTTAAGACTACCTGAATACATTCATAATAAAGCTCTATGTTCCCATTTTACAATGATGTCTGAAATAGGATGTAGGTTTTAAAAAAAGAATAAATCATGCTGTATACAAAAAAAGAGTTACTAGGTAAGAGATTTTTGTTGGTGGAAGAAAATTTTAAACTCTTTAAAACAACTGACAAATGCAATATCCTGAATTTACAGGATGCAATTAGATAAATTTAAATTCTGTAAAATATATCTTACTGATTTTTATTTCTTCTCACAGTCTGAGTTGTTGTGCTTACTTATCTGAGTGCATATACTGTAAACAAAAACAACCTTGCGAAGTACTTGAAAGTGGAGCTTGCAACTGAGTTTACACCTGTAGTAGCTCCCTTATACAGTAGCAAGTTGCATCTGAGCTAGGTTAGCTCAGTGTTCACAGTTTCTTATAAAGTGAAGTGAACCGGACCCTTCTTAATATATCTTAAGATTTTAAAATACTGTTGGAGCTCTGCTTTTGAATAAGGAAAATAGAAGCAGTTTTATTAGATATGCTCTGCAGTCATTCTGCTTGATTAGGTCCACTTGTGCTAACACTTGGTTTGGTGGGGGAGGACAGCACATGAAATAAAACCAACAAACCCACAATGAATCACCAAACTAAATAGTTCTCTTTGTTCCAGTTCTGTGTGTTACAGTAGTTATGTAGTTACATTGTAAGCTGCATTAGGAAACATTCAAAGTACAACCAGTCTGTCTGGTGGGACAGATAGGAACTAGAAGTAAACTAGTTTTGGATTAAAACCATTTCTAGTAGTTATGGAAATATTTGTGGCAACACATACCAAGTGAGTTAAATATGAGAGATTTCATGTCCTCAAATAAAACTTGGCATTTGGAAATGCCTGTTTTGGATTCATGTAGCAGTTAAATTAATTTTGAAATGTGACAGCTTCCTTAGGAGATGAAGACATTTAGTGTTCTAACAGGTCTCACAACTTCCATTATTTTATTGCAATACTAAAATGTTGATTTATTATGACCTCAAAGTATTTGAGAAACTGCCTTAGGAAGATTGATTCTTCTATATTATAAAACAATAAAATCGGTCTCTCTCCTAGAAATCAGTTAATCCAAAGAAAGATGGGTGTATAGGGGAATATGATTTTGCTCAGCTGTCACAATTAAGGTTTTCCAGGGCTAACTGGATATTTGCTACTTAGTGTTGCTGTACAATACTGTGCATGTGCAATCACAGCTGAGTGCAGACAGTATTATTCCATTAACTCCACTCTTTGAGGAATAACTGTCTGCTAGCAACTCCGAGACACAGAGTTAAAATATTAAGCACAGTAATAAAAATATGATTTATAGGATTTGCTTCTTGGATGCTGGTATGACGAATGCAGGATTTATGAATTTTAGTATTTTTTAAAGAAATAACAGACCATTGTATATTCATGTATGATCCTTGTGAGTCCCTTCCAACTCAGAATATTCTGTGATTCTATATTATCTAGTACATGCCTTAAATGTACAGAAATACAGATAGGAAAACTTGATGTGAAGACATTCGGCTTAACCAAAGCCACCCATTTCACAGATGATTTAACTTTGATTAACCTACTCTGCAGCAACAGATTACTCAGACAACTGGAACTATACTCTGCAGTGTTATTGCTAGGTGCAGCCTAATTTACAGCACTGCTTTTCTTTCTGTCTTGCCAAAATACATCACAATTTTGATGTTAACTCAAAGTAAAAATTCAATGGTTCATTAAATCTGTTTTTAGCATTCATTGACAAGACATTTGTTGCTATTAAAGATTGCATAAAAATAGCAGCTACTTTACTGCTCAGTTTGTAACCTTAGATCCCCTGATTGCCTGTCAGAAACAACATGGAGTTAATCCCTTAGCATATTATAATGAATATTCATCGATATGTTGATGTGACATAGAGTCCCATTTCCTGTCTTCACGGCCCTGTGACTTTTCCAAGTCTTTGTGGCCTTTTTTGAATCTGAAATCATATTTGGTACACTGACAATTGAAGTGGCTTAAAATGCCAGTAGATACAGTCAATAATGAATAAAGGTGGATGCAGTTAGGGCATGCCCTTAAGGTTTCAAATTTAGGTAGCTGACTTGAAATAAATGCAGTGCCCCACTGTATCATGGGTTCTTGACTTATTAGATTGGAACTTTTTCAGAAATAGTATGTCCAGTGTTTCAGTGTTTGCTGGGTGCTATATTATTGTTATGGTAATTCCTTGCAAATTCTGGCATCTGGCCTGCTATTAAATAAATTCAAGATGAAGGAGAGACAGGAAAAGTAATTAAAACAAACATTTCTTATCTTGTTTTTAGTCCAGCAGCTTAATGGTGCCTTTTTTGTGAACTGTGAGAAAGCTTCCTGGGTTTGGAATAGAAAGCATTCTAGTTTTGGATAATGAGGTCAAGAACTTGTATTTGTGGAGATTTTTTTTTTTTGGTGGGGGGGCGGGGGGGGGTTTCTCCAGATCCCTTAATGAGAAAGTTTGGATGCAACTCTTCTTTAGAGAGAAGGTTTTAGATTTATGCAGTTACGGATAAATCAGTGAGATGACATGTTCAATTTCAAGTCTGATGCTTTGAGAATATTAAAATAAGTGTTGTATCCTGCATTTAAATGCAGTAATATCAGCTGGCTGTATGCAGTGAAAGTACTATGAAGGAATTTAGAGCTCTGTATAATATATGCCATTTATGTTTCAAACATTAAAAGGCAGGAGCAATCAACTATATGATCTTTTGAATAAAATATGTAGATTAGAAGGTCATATAGCACTAAGGGGTTGACCATCTACGTTTGACAAGAATTTGACTCCTGTCACTGAAAATGGTACTTAGAATCAGTGTAGTATGACTAATGGGGGGTTGGGCTGAAATTTCTAATTTGGGACTTTCAAAGCTAGAATAATGTATCCAGTGTGACCCAAAAGCAAATTTCTAAATTTGGAGGCATCATTCAATTCTGCAAGATTGATTGGCAGGGCAAAAAAGAGGGGGATTTTTATCCAAGTGGCCATAATTTGAATATGTGATCCTGTATGTGTTTTTCTCAAAGTCATGTGTGTTAACTCATATTACATTTTTTAATTAATCATTGTTCACACCTGTAGTTATTTGACATTAAGAATTCCCTTCTTTAAAATTGCCACAAGTTATACAGTTTTTGGGTTACAAGGCTGCTGTACATGTGAATCCATCGAAAAAGGAGCAGTGTCTTTCTGTTTCTTTGCGTGATTATTTTGCCCAAAAAAGCTTTCATTTTTTTTAAGTAGCACAAAAGCTGTAATTGGCATGCTTTGTAAGGAAGTGTCAATGTGCAAGAGAGTGGAGATCACTAAGAATTCTTTTACGGGTTCTTTCCCCTTTGCACCACCGCCTCCTCAGCAGGGTCACTGAGATCACTAGCTTTTCTTGAAATGGCCATTTTCACTGGCAGGTGCATTATACCCTGTATTTTCAGATTGTTTTTCCATTCTGAATGTTTGGCAGGTTGATTGCTCTGGCTGCATTGACGGAGAAAGGGCTGACAAATGCGGTTGGGCTGGCTGAAAAGACAGTGATTACTGTTTTCCTTTGTGGCTGATTGAGGCCCTTGAAAGGAAAGATTTTAACCTTCACCATTTGGTTCAAAAGTATGAGCATATATTGAAATCATTCATGCCATTTATCCTAGTTCTGTAAACTTGTCAGAACATAAAAATCGCTCAATTTCAAGTAATGTAGGATTGGCATACGTCATTATCATTTTGATTAAGTTGGAGTTTGTATTATTGTGTGCATTATACAGTGTCATTTAAAGCTTTCTTTCCTGCAGGTACAGTTATATTTTTATTGCCTATACTATGGAGTTAGAAAGATTTTCAGACCTCTTTAAACCTATCACTATGTGTGTGGTTTGGCAGCTGGTATGGCCTACAAGCTGTATTTTGTTTGCAGGGTAAAGGCTTGTCTGTAGACCTCCTGGAGTGCTGGTAATTGCACAGGCTTGCCATTGGGGAAAGACATGATTGGAAGCAGTCAGGCAGAAAAATGTTGTGCCATCCCATTGCCACCTCATAGCAGAGAGACAATCTTTGCAGTACCATCTGGTTGTTGCTATCTAGTCAGCTGGCCTGGCTGCTGGGACCATGGCTTGGCAGCTGGTTCCCATCCCTTGACCACCCCTTGTTTTTTTTTAACTCTTTTTGTGTGCATGCATGTGGATTTTGGTTTTTTTTTGCTTTTTGTGCTAGATAACTTTGAACATGGGTCAGGGAGATGGCTGCAACAAACAAGCTTAGTCCCTGTTGAATACTGTCTCATTACTTGTGATGAGGTATGCAGCAGTCTCCTGCTGCCATTCCCTTATAAGCAGATGACGTAGCTGTTTAACCAATAAAAACAAGCCTTTTCAGAAGCTTATTCTAGAAGGTGGATAAAAAAAAGCCAGCATATCCCACAGTTCTAAGTAATTTAAAGGTATTTTCTGGTTTACAGGATTCAAAGAATAAAATGTAGAAATGCAGAAAGTGCTGTAAGCCTTGTCAGTATTCCTGAACATTAACATTTTATTGCAGTTAGGGAAAACACATTTTCCTGTAAAGTTCTCATTGCCAAACATGATACAGATAATGAGACTTGCATCTAGAATGACAGAAAAAATGTAATCTCTCTGCTATTATCTTTAGCAAAATTTGCCTCTCAGAATAGCAACCTGAAAGCTAATGTAAGCCATCTTCATGCCATGTGCAGACCCATTAGACTGATGGTTTCAGATCACAAGTAAGCAGCTGCTCTGTAGACTATTTTAGACATTTGATTTTTCTTTATTCCACGGCATTAATGTGTCAGTGTGTTACACAGAACATGCCTCCACCGCATGGTTCTGTGTGGAATCATAAATGCCTGTAAGACAGATTTCCACTTTGGATTCTTTACAATTTTCTGTGTGTCTTATTTCAGTTTATGCAACTACATAACTCAGCCAGTAATACCCAGGTGTAGACAGTATTCCAGTGATATTTTGGTTTGTGATAATGTTATCCTTGGGACTGCATTTTACAAATGCAACCATTTTAAGCTACATGATACCATTTTTCATCAGCTTATATGGGATTCATATAGAATGTTACTGTTCCCCTTTAGAAACACTGCCTGTCTCACCATAATCTTTCTCCTTAGATGAGGAAGAGGAGGATGATGTGGTTGCACCAAAACCGTTAGTTGAACCTGAGGAAGAAAAAACATTAAAAAAAGAGGAGGAAGAAGAAGGTACAGTTCACCTCAAGACACTCTGTGTGTGCTGTAAAGAAAGTCATCAATACATTTTTAACTCTTTGTTCTATTAATTTAAAATTAATTTCATTGTTAAGTACCAATTAGCCAGCAAAGCACAAAATCCAAAAATTATTAAAAATCATGATAAACACTGTTTTTCTGTCTTGCAAGGAATTGGTGAAAGTGTGCAGTGCAGCAAATGTCTGTATAAATCTTTTTCAGCTGCCCCTCATGAACTCACAGAGGAGGAAAAGCAACAAATTTTGCATTCTGAAGAATTTTTAAGTTTCTTTGACCACTCCACAAGGATTGTTGAAAGAGCCCTTTCTGAGCAGATCAACATTTTCTTTGACTACAGTGGAAGAGACTTAGAGGACAAAGAAGGGTAATGTGAATATTGAATACTTTTCTGTGCATGTCCAATACTTTTAATTGAAAAAGTGATCTAAGATTAATATCTCCTAATTGTCTTTACAGAGAGATTCAAGCAGGAGCAAAACTGTCCTTAAATAGGCAGTTTTTTGATGAACGTTGGTCAAAGCATCGTGTTGTCAGTTGTCTGGACTGGTCATCTCAGGTAAAAAATAATGCTTAAATTAAACAGTTGACTTTGTAAATTGATGTAGTTCTGTGCATTTGACTCCCATAAAAGCACAGCTGATACAGGCTGTATTTCTAAATGTGTTCCTTATGTGTTCTATGGCTTGCAAAAAGTTGACAGAGCTGTTAATCTTCTGTGAAAGGTAGCAAAAGGTTCGTATTGTGAGGAAAGTTGGCTTATGGACTGCTTTGTAGAGGTAACTTGGCTTCACTTAAAAGTACTGGGTTTTACAGTTAAAAGCAAGTCGTGATGAAAGAACAAGACTAATGTGTATGTTAATGCTGTTTTAGGAGCTAAATTAGCAACAATTGCAGTTTCAACTGACAATTTTTCATGGCTTTATAATGCAAGGTGGTTTTTTAACCTTACTTTGGCAAAAGAAGACAAAGATTCCAGGATTATCTGGACCATTAGACAGTTATTTTGCTTACTTTGAGTCTTTTTCGTTTACCATGCAGTATCCAGAATTACTTGTAGCCTCTTACAACAATAATGAGGATGCGCCTCACGAGCCTGATGGAGTGGCCCTTGTATGGAATATGAAGTACAAGAAAACTACCCCAGAGTATGTCTTTCACTGCCAGGTATGATTCTGTCTTGGGAGGGATTTTATGTTGATGAATTTGGACAAGTACTTTCCTTATGTTTGTCAATAAAATTTCATTGGGCTGGCATTTGCTTTAACCACATTTATTTGCCAACAGATGTTGATAGCTAGAGACTTCAGCTGAGAAATATTATTCTGTTTCAGAATTTCTGACATCATTCAGAATTCAGTCTTGTTTGAGAACTCATTTTCTGTTTTTATTTAAAAACAAGAAGACTTTCTTGTGTAATGGTTGAACCACAAAGGTTTGTATGTAAGGGGCTTGAGTGGGATTGTATACTACAGCTTAGTTTACTGAATAAAATGAAGACAGCCTGAGGAAATGGAATGAGGATGAAAACTAGAAACATATGCATCAAGGAAAAGGGCAGATGGAGGTTTTCTAGTAGTTTTCTGAAAGATAAAAACATGCAAATCTCTAACATTATGCCAAGTCCAGGATATCCATGTTTTTTCCATAGTTTTGGAAAATTACACAGTTGAATCAAAATTTAACCTCATGTTGTCACATTACTCTCAAAGCCCAGATTGCAAAAGTAACTCTGTTATATCAAAATGTATTTCTACATTCTCAAAGAAGCAATGACTACAGAATGTGGCAAAACATTATTAAAATCTTGTGTGTTACTGGGCCTTCCTTTGCTAATAAACTACGCTAGGAGGAACACAGATGTATGCATGTGAAAGAAAAGAGGAGGAAAACTTCATTTTTAAATTGAAACAACAATAATGTTGAGGGGTTACAAAGGGTATGTGAATCCTTAAGTAATTGGGCAGTGAAATAATGTACTGAATAAATTTAGGCAAAGAAGTTCTGATACTTCCTTTAGCTTTAGACAGAGTATCATTGAATGATAGTTTGTGTATTTTGTTGTTTTTCTTCCTTTCAGTCAGCAGTGATGTCAGCTACATTTGCAAAATTTCATCCCAATCTGGTGGTTGGTGGCACATACTCGGGCCAGATAGTGCTGTGGGATAATCGCAGCAATAAGAGAACCCCAGTGCAGAGAACGCCACTTTCAGCTGCTGCTCACACGGTAGGAGGTGAAATATCTTCATGGACTGTGCCCTGTTGAGATGTGTTTCATGTCTAGGAAATTCTGTCCAGTGCACTAGATTGACAATGCTTAAATGTTTATGTCCGTATTTTGCCACTTAGGAACCAGGCTATTCACAAAAATCAGAGTGTCAGAAAAAACAAGTATCAGTTTTATAGGGGAGTATCATTTGTACTTTTGATTGTGATCAATCTTTTGTGCTTTGTTAAATGGTGAACTTGTGTATTTTACTGTACGTTAATTATATCAGAACTGGTTATTACCTCTAAATTCTTTTCTGATAATATTTTGTTTCTTAGCACCCAGTGTACTGTGTAAATGTTGTTGGGACCCAGAATGCTCATAATTTGATCAGTATCTCAACTGATGGGAAAATATGCTCTTGGAGTCTGGATATGCTTTCCCAACCACAGGTAAGATAAGTTTGGATATACATAGTATCTATTCCAGATTTATATTCTACAAAAAATTCAGTTGATCTAATAAACATTAATCAACATTTTCCCAACATGTAGAATTAGGGTAGTTTGATATTTGATAAAATATTTCCCCACCTGTGGAATCAAATATTTTCTGTTGATTCTTTCGTATATTTTTGGTGTACTTGTGTTAGTGGTGAACACAAATGTAGTAATAAGACTTCCTTATTCCTGCTCAAACTATCCAAGTAAAATAAAAAGAAAACCCTTCTATTGTGAAATCTAAAGGATTTTGTAGGTGTTAGTATTTCTTTTTATACATTAAGTTGCTGATATTTTCACTACAGGATAGCATGGAGCTGGTTCACAAACAGTCCAAGGCTGTGGCTGTTACCTGCATGTCTTTCCCTATTGGAGATGTCAACAACTTTGTTGTTGGCAGTGAAGAAGGCTCAGTGTACACTGCATGCCGTCATGGCAGGTGAATACAAACTTTAATTATTCAAAGGAATTAAAAATAGTGAAAGGATGAGTTCCTGCATGCTTTACAATCAAAACTTTTGTATATTTTCTCCTTTGCACTAAGGAGTATCTCTGTCTGAATTCCAGTTCACTTTTTCTTGAGGAAGAGCTTCATTGAAAACAGAAATAGTTGGAATATTGAATTGGTATTACGAGTTGTTTGTGTTGATGAGGATAGCATAGGTCACTGTGCTTTTATTCATTTGAATTGTAGCAGAACATTCCAAACTTTGTATCAGTTTTGTAGATAATTGTACAGTAACATCACGCACAAATGTTAAATTGGCTAGCTGTTCTCCTGCTGTTCAATCTATTTTGAAATTGTCTGACTGTATCTTATCAATTGCTTTCTTAAATACAATTGAGTGTCCAGGTTTCATCTCAAATACATATCACCTTGCTGCACAGCTTTTTTGGTTCCAAAATACCCCAAATCGTATCACTTTTGTGTAACATCCTTCCCATCTGCTTCCCTCCTTTTCATCACCCCTGATAGGAGGCTATTAGGGATATATTTTTACTGGTTTATGTCTGAACCTCGTGCCCATAAAGTGTATGCAACTTCTCTTAATTTAATGGGAGTTTTATGCTTATTCCTGAGACTGGATTTTGTTCTTTGTATGAATTGAAGTTGTAGCTATTGCTTGGAGGACAATGTAGTTAAGTGTGTAGACTGGTACTTGCTGAATGAGTCTCTTGTCCCTAGGATACATTTTGGCACATAAGGTTAGGAGAAAATACTTGTTGAACTTAAGGTCTGTTTTGAAGCCTGGTCTTCTGTGATCCTGCTGTGGTGAAGCCTTTTGCAGTGGGGTAACATCCATATAAGGCAGCAAAACCTTCTTGTGGCTGTATTTAAATTGCATTTCAGTGCTATCTCTGTCTGCAGATGTTTGGTTTCCAGATAATTAACCTTGGTTGTATATTCTGAAACAGCAAAGCTGGAATCAGTGAGATGTTTGAAGGACACCAGGGACCAATCACAGGTATCAACTGCCATGCAGCAGTTGGACCTGTAGACTTCTCACATCTTTTTGTCACCTCTTCTTTTGACTGGACAGTAAAGCTTTGGACAACGAAGGTAACTTAGATAGTTCAGTGGTTTTCTTCGTAGCCCTTGACACAAGGTGGTGCTATAATGTAAGCTACTTAAGGAGGTTCACTAACCTGAAGTCAAATTGTGTGAAGTTCTGAGGGTCTTAGCTGCAGTCCTGCAAAGAGGAGACAGCTGATGAGCAAAACTAAGATTAACAACATAAAACTTTGCTTTCAGCTTGTACATCATTTGTATATTTCTGATCCATTCTTTTCACCCTTTTGCCCTTTGTTATCAACAATTATTACAAAGTAATCAAATGTAAATCATGTTATAAAGTCAGTTACCTCATATATTCATAAGGCAAATGTTTTGCTACAATTTTTTGGAGGACTAAGGGACAGCACCAAAACTAATGTCAGTTAAATTTGGTGAGACTCACAATTGAAATACCTGTCATTTCCATTGCCAGAATTACTTCTTTCTCTGTTAGTCTGATGCCCTGAGAAATGCAAAGCAGAGGAAGCAGAGTTAAAATCTCTGAGTAATAGTCACTGAATTATCATTGGCTTGAGTTACAAGATTCTTAAAACATTAAATTTACAATTTACAGTTGGTTTGCTATTGATTGTTTTATAGTAGCAGCCAGCAAAATGGCTGCATGCTTTGGAAAGCATATCTTTAATAATAAAAAGCATTCGTTTTTGGCTGATTTTTGTAGTGGCATTTTTTTAAAGCAAGTCAAAATGCAAATCACTTTTTACTTACTGCTGGTAATGCTGTTGAAGTTCTGTATTTTGCTTTACCTGTTAGTTTTATAATTTTGAAATGTAGGGTTTGGGTATTGCATTATTATCTTTGCTTCTTTTCAGAATAACAAACCTCTCTACTCCTTTGAAGACAACTCGGATTATGTTTATGATGTGATGTGGTCTCCAACTCACCCTGCCTTGTTTGCCTGTGTTGATGGGATGGGCAGACTTGACCTGTGGAATCTCAACAATGATACTGAGGTGAGAAGTCAGGTTAAGAGTCGAATGCAGCTGGAAAATTGTTTGTACTCTTAAAAAAAAAAAGTCAGGAGTTTACTGTAGTTTGGGGTTTGGTTTTTTTTGCCATAGATTGTTTTTTTGTTGTTCTTCTTAAATATGCTGTAGTTACAGTAGTTTCTGTGTAGTAAATAGCATTCTTTGATTACAGGGTTACAAATGACTCCTCATAATGAATAACAGCAATAATTAAATTGTTTTGCATATAACAAAAGAGCAAAACATCTGTTGGTGTAACACTGATCCATGTTGGGAAAGTGATTATAGACCTCTCACCCTTGTCAGTCTTGTCAGCCGACAGCTTAACAGTGTGAATAAACCTGTTACCATACACCACTGTTGTTCCCATTGCCACAGTAATACTGCAGGGAAATACTGCAGACATTTGTTTCTAAACTTAGAGAATTGAATGTTTGGTTTTCTGGTGTGGATTATACTTCATTATAATATAAATCTTTCCCAAGATTTGCTGGAGGTAGATCAGAGGAGAGACCTGACAGATATTTAGTACTTAAATTTCACTGTCTGAAAACTACTTATAGAAGAAAGTTGTAGGACCATATGCCAGCCTGTGGCTTTAAATTGGAATTACCTGTTCAAGCCTTTTGGACAGGGTTTGACCTGCCAAAACAGCTGATTTCTTCCCTGTCCTGTGTCATAATCTTCTGACATCCCAGGGTGCCTCGTCACTGCCTGAAAGTGGGCCTGTGCCTCCTGTCTCATGAGAAGAGTGCAGATGTGCCTTTTGATAGCAGATGTTTGTACTTTGGCCAAGGGACAGATGTGTTGTTTTGGTCATGTCACTGGCAATAGCTTAAGGTCACTGAGGGTCTTTGTATTGTGAACAGAGTCCTTGATCTGCATACCATGCACCAGTTGAAGTGTTGGGTGCTTCTTTTGATGCAGCACAGATGGCTTAGCTGTGTTCTGTAATCTCTAGTTTATGGAAACCTGATGCATTTTTAGCAATGTGTTTTGAATTGGTACAGGTGCCCACTGCAAGCATCACTGTGGAGGGCAATCCTGCTCTGAACCGTGTGAGATGGACACATTCGGGGAGAGAGATTGCTGTAGGTGATTCAGAGGGACAAATAGTTATATATGATGTGGGAGAGGTATGTATGCCATGTATTGTGCAAAGTATATTGCAAAACACTTGAGTTTCTTTATTTAGCAGCTTGCCTTTCACTTTTTTCTCCTGTCATTAGAGGAATAATAATTAGGTTTAGTTTGTATTTTTGAATTAATATTTCCTAGTGGTGTTTTATTTAAGGTATTCTAGCATAACTTTTTAGCATGTTGTCATCCAGTCAAAAAGAAGAAGCTTTACTGTAAGGCTGGTGAAATAAGAATCAATGGGTTTTTTTCATAGAAATTGTATCTTTTTTGTAACTGTGGCACATGTGAATTCTGCCCCTAGCTTGAGAAGTACTGAACAAAACAAAATTGTTGCAGTGAAGCAGACTTGATTTTGTTCTTACAGGGAAGCTGTTGCTACTGTGCAAGTATGTGTACTGCAGTAGTACATGACTAATTGAGGGGATGAGATATAGCATTAGTATTGCCCTTTGGAGGCAGGCTCTCAGAGGGAGATACATAGCACAAGCTTGTAATAATACCATTCTGTACTTCAATGCCGGAATCTCAAATTCTGCTTCTTTTATTAGTTGGAGCTTGTGTTGCTTACACTAAAATAAAGGTAAGCTTATCTAGTGGAACCTCTTCTGAACGTTGTTGAAGTGCTCTGCTGTTCAAAGTGAGCTCAGCTTTATTTCTCAGTAGGTTTCAGTAACACTCTCTGTGTCACAGCAAATCGCCGTTCCTCGCGGGGATGAGTGGACTCGGTTTGGCCGAACGCTGGCAGAAATCAACGCCAACAGAGCTGATGCGGAAGAGGAGGCTGCGACCCGCATCCCAGCATAGAGCCTTCCAAACAGGCTGCTGGGCTACACCTGGGAGTGGCTGGATGCAGATCCTAGTGTCAGTTCATGTGTCAGTTCTAATCATAGCTTAAGGGAGGAATATATGGATTCAACAATGGACTTTGAAACGTATTAAGATCAGTGAAAATCAGATCCTGCATTATGTTTTATATATAAATTACAAGCACATTCTTGGATTTGTGTAACTTTTAATACAGTTAACGTTGACTTTGCAAGGATCTTCTTTTACTGAACACTAACCTGGTATAAATTTGCTACTTGGCTTCTGTAAAGTCCAATTTGAAACAATATCTTTCTGAAAAGTTCTGCTCCTACAACTTTCTGTATTACAGACTAACCTTCATTAGGTAGTAAATCTCTGAAGCATTCTTTAATTTGAACTCTTCAAATTACCCATGATATGCATGCGTATGTTCCAAGTTTCATTGTTTATATACAGATAAGCCTCAGACTCTGGTAGTGGGTAATATATGTGAATAAAAATTTGTCTGTAGTTACAAACTTACTTGATAATCAGACCTGAATTAATGAAATACATATTTAATACCAATTTCCTTTTGTTGAATTGGTGCATTAAAAGGTGAGACTGATTCATAAATAAATATTATACGAGCACTTGTCAGCTGCCCTGACCTCTGATCTGTGTCCCTGCAGTAGTTTAAAGTTTCTGGGAGCTGATTTTACTACACACATCACAGGGTTGTTTTCTACTCCCAACCACCCCTTACTGCCATGGCAATTTGGTCGATAGCAAAAAGGCTCCTGTTATCAATTGGTTTTTTTCCAAAGGATAAGGAACTAGATTTTGACTTAATTTCTATAGCATGATGATTTGCATTCTGTTAACCACGGACGTGCTACTAATTTTCTGTACTAAGGTAAAGATTTTTATGATGATTATTATTGGTTTTTAACATTTTTATTGAAACAAAACTTCTAATGGCTTGAAACAGAACAGTTGGAATTTCTGTTAAAGGTTACTTGTTTTTCTTTCTTAGCATATTATAAATTTTTCTATCAAGACTGGTTGCAGGGGGGCTGTTGCTTTTGGTTTTTTTAAAATAAATACTGTGAGTTGCACTAGTTAGGCACTAAATGAGTTTTGTAGCCTTTAACTTAGGACTCTACGTTTGTTCTTAGTCTTTTACAAGCTTATCATTTTCCCAGCAGATCTGGTTTTATATGCTTAAAAATAGGAAATAGGTTTGTATTCCTTAATCAGTTTTGTGTCCAGTATTGTCATTGTTTCTTCATTGTTTAACTTTTCTGGTTTGGGTTTTTTCCTGTTTCTCCTTGTCTCAGTTCTGTTATGAGCAGCTTACAGAGACACAGCAATAACAGCAGTTCTCTCTTTAGAAAGTTTTCTTTTTTGGTGGGTGTGGAAGTGAAATGTGTTTAGGCTTCCCATTGGTGTTGGCATTCCAAGGGTGTGTCCCCCTCCTTTTTCAGTGCAGTCATGCTGCTTGGTTTGCAACATTTACCCTGTGTGTGATCTCAACCATACAACAGCAGCTCTGTTCAGTTGAGACGCATGTGAACTGTGTCAGAAGAGGCACATCATGAGATGGTTTGTACCTTTAGGCACAGGAAATCTTAACAAGCAGAAGGTCTCTTGGTTTGATGGTTTTGGAGGGAGGGGGCACTTGGGTTTTTGGTTGGTTGTTCTTGTGGGGTTTTTTACTGAGATTACTTCTCATTGAATAATACATTTCCCTCACACTTTTATTTTCAGAAGTCTAGTAGCTAAGGCTTTCTTCCAATGCCTGTTGCATACACGCAGGTCATATGGCATTAGTTTTGTGTCATTTCAACCTTTTAATAATTTTCAATTATTAAATTTAGTACTACTGTGTGTTTATTCCTGCTTGTGGTCCTCCCTCACAAATAGTTGAGTACAGATTAAAAATGTTGTAAAAGCCATACCTGCAACGATGAGACCAAAAGCGACGCTAGATGCTGTAAATGATCCTTCTGGGAGCCAAACTGTCCAGTTTTGGAGCTGTAAGAAATACAAATGCTGTTGTGCATTGTGAAGTCTCCTAAGGTCTTGATCAAGTCAGTCAACAAGCTGTGACTAAGATTAAATGCCAGTGGGTACCCACCATTTTTGTCTTTGTTTAGAAAAACACAGGACAAAATACATAGATACAGGAGAGGGTTCCTGTGAAGCCTGTCTCTATCCAGAAAACAGTACAGAACAAGAAATTCCTTCAACACAATACAACAAATAAAGAAGGAAGCCTTCGAATGGGATTATCTATAGTCATATTGGAGAATAGTGATCAGACTCCCAAGGTCAATGTATTGTAACCTGTGGCTCACTAAATATTATTCAGCACCAAAGTCATTTTTATCTTTCTTAGAGGCTAGAGCTGAAGGAGGGCTGGTCTGTGTAGTGTTCAGTTCTTAAGAAGCCATTTCTTCATAAACTGATTTATCCCTGATGGGCCTGCTGTCACCTAAGTAAGAAAACAGAACCTGAAATCAGTTTATACCACTTGGGTATTATCTAGTCCAGGATGTTTAACCCTGTAAGAAACATGTAAAACTTCAGTAAGCAAGGCTGGAAACCCACCCATCTCATCTCTGGCTGGCTGGACAGTGTAACTAATTTTGTTCCACAACAGGAGAAATCTAGACTCCCCTATTTCCTCTGACATTTTTGCATTTAAATATTATACCAGGGAAACTTTTGGCAGATATTAAGCCAGAAATAGTTCAAGCTTTCACTTTCTCTTTTACTTCCACTCACCTGTAAATGTAAACAATCAGTTTGGTGTATTAAAATAATACAAATATAAGTAGGTTTTTTCCTCCACAGAGTAACCGAATCTCATGGTAAAACAATCTAGAAATAAAGAGAATGCTTTCAGTTTTTTATAACAAGTTTTCCATTCGGGGAAAAAAAGACACGCTGAGTAATAAACCCTGTAAAAATTCTTGAGTCTTGATTTGCCAGTAACTGGCAAATCTCTCACTGTGTTTTAAATATGCTACTGTAGACGTAATATCTATTACACATTTAGTATTGCCTGTATTTTGAGAGAATTCCTTGTCATAAAGTAGTGCTGGAAAATAAAATACTGCATGTGCTCATCTAATTACTGTGCTCTCTAACACTTATGAGCCAGCACAGAGCATTTTAATTCCTTTGCTGTTACCAGAGGGAAGGGCATTCCTGCAGAGTCCTGTCCATTCATTAAATGGTGCATCTGACCTTTACATTTACTCTGTGGAGGGAAAAACAATCATGCTGGACAACTTCCCAAAAATTCAAAGAAACGAACTGACACAAGTGTTTTTAAACATTTTATTGTCACGATTGTTAACAAAACACCTTCAAAACATCTGTACATTTCAAACTATTTTGAACTGCAATACCCATTATATAAATGTATGTGTATAGATGCCCTGATGTCTCTGTACAAAGATGTACAATATGTACAGTAACATTAAATGCAAGCTGTGCAAGGTAAAGTCTAGGCTACAGCTTCATGCCACTGGTTAAAACAAGGCAGAGAACCACAGCTTCAATCAGTTCCTTGTGTGTAAATAAATAAATGCAGGTATGTATGAATATTTGAAAGGAGCAATTAGATTTGCAAGCTCAGTTCAGCTAGAACACATGCAGCTGACTGGAAAAAATACAGCAGTACTCTTGTGAACTCTTTCCACTGCATCACTTTGTTCACTTGAAACATCTTTTCAGGATTCAGCTGTGTGCTTGAGCTGAGGTGGTGGCAGGAGCTCGAAACTTTGGAAGATACAAACCAAATTTATTTTCTATACCAGCAAACGTAGCTGTAGCAAGTCTGTATCCACCTATATGTGCAGGATTCACAGGAGGAAGATCTGAAATTCGAGTTTTTGGGGTAGATTCTGATCCAGTGGGTTTGCTGTTCGAATGAAGAAAAAAGGTCTTTTTGTTAGTCTAGATTACATAAGGAAGGACTTTAAATAGACTTATTCAGGCTTAAATACTTAATTCTTTTGTCTGAATATGGAAGACTGTTAAAGCTGACCTTAAATAATTAATGCCTATGGTGAAGTGAATGAGGTCAGACCACTACTTAATTTTAAATCAAACCCAAAACTGAAGTTACATTTTTTTGATACTTTCGTAAATTCTTTTAACTTCCAGTGTCACGAGGAAAATGGACAAAACTGTGTTGCTACAATGGAAATACAAATTAGTGTATTGAAATAAATAGGAAATGGCTCTTTATCTCCTCATCTGTTTACAAGTGGCATGCAAGTTTCCCTCAATTATGTAAGGATATATAATTGAGGGGATTTTTTTTTACATGCTGCAATTTTAAGTACAGGTGCTCAAAGTCAACAAGCTTTAATGGGTCCTATGCATGAAAAAGTCAGGGTTTTTTCTTTGAACTTGGCAGTTGTTTCGTGCAAGCTAAATAGCAAATACTTGACTTACAGGCCTCCAAAATCAACATAAAACCATCTCTGCAGAAGTTCGTAAGTAACCAAAGTAACACCAAACTGGGGTGAAGATCTGAACACACGAGCTGTTAAACATTACAAATCATAATGTTAAACAAATAAAACAATTCCTCAGGAGAGAAGCTAAACATTTTTAACAAGGTGTTATGTTTTTCACAATCACACCTTGTAAATACTGCTCTGAGTCCTTAACAAAGCAAGTGCTGATTTGCAGATTTGGGGTCAGCCTTCATAATTTTTTTCTCACCTCCAGCTCCCTTCCACAAAGCCGAAGGGCCTTCTTCCATTAGAATCTTTCTGAAGCAGTCAATAACTCCACTGTATGTTGTCTGACCAGCGCGAGCTGCCACTTGCAGTCTTGTCTTGATGACATCAGCAGGGGTTACCAAAGAAGCAGCAGGCACACCTTTTAGAAGAAAACCACATTTAATTTGCACAAAGGATCTTGTAAAAGATGAAACACAACTGAAAAATACAAGTGCAAACTTTCATATTTTTTACAAAGGCTAGACATTACAAAAAAAGCAGGTTTTTACTCTTATGGTCATATAAACTGTCATGCCTGATATAATCGTTTTGACTTCCCTCTAAATTTAAAGGCTGTAACTGATAGTAAAGGAAATAAACTATCAAAAACCATTCTCAGCATCTTCTAGTGGTCTGGCAATAGCAGTAGTTTGAAACAAGATAAAATTGGCTATATATGTAATATATAAAAATTAGTTGTGCAAATTTACTGTATTTTTTTATACTCTACGACATATTTTGCAAATTACATAGATGACTGATTTGGGAATTTAATCCTGTGCATCCATTTGTTAAAGGTGTTGATGAGAAAAACTACTCCTTAAAACCCCTATTCTACAGAAATAACGTCTATACTGCTGTTTGGACTGTTCTGTAGAATAGATGCTGCTTACTTCAGTAGGCAAGCCATATAAAGACTGAGGACAATGACGGTGTTTTACAAGTCTGCTTAGTACCAACAGTGTGATATTAGCCAGCAGTGATGGAAGAACAAATCTCCACTTCTAAGGCACCACTCTCGGCTTTCTAGTCAAAGGAAAGGAGAAAGTTTTCAGAAATTTACTCCACAGTATATAACTGTGTTATCTATTTCTGAATACTTCTGCATACTGTAAAAACTTCATCCCCTTAAAAAGAGGAACCATCATCTGACTTAAAATTATCAAATTAATTTTGACTTCTGTTAAACTTTTACAATTGGTTAATACTGAATTAAAAATTTTTACAAGTCACTGGCTTGCACAGGTGATGATAAACTCTGAAGTCTCACTGACCGATTCAGGAGGTTTTAAAGGAAAACAGAAGCACTGTGATTAAGCCAGCAAGCATACACAAATAGCAATCATATGCAGATTTTCCTTCCAGGCAGATCCCTTCAGACTGTATTCTTGCCTGCTGCACACGCATAACAGGAATTCAGTGAGCAACTGAGAATTTGAAATTTGCAATTCAGAGAGGCAGATTCCTGTACATACTAGGAAACTAGGCCTATGAGATTTACACACATTTTTAACTGGGTTCATCACTTAGTATGAGCAACACAAACACTAATGAAACAAAGAGAAGGTGTGAAGTTTGCAGTCTAAAAAGTCTTCTAGGAGATAAAGTTAATAATATTTTTTAAATTATATAGGAGTTTTGTATGAGTATAATAAGCTAAATAATTTTCCATTTCTGGCAGTTCTGCAATACTAAAGAATAAACAGGGCCACAAATCTATTGGATTTTTCCTAGGTGGTCTCCCTTCACTCTGGCATAAGGAACACACCAACTGGCACAGAGCAGGTGCGGCCAAGCTCTGTATCAAGTCCGATATAGGGAACTACTATTCACACACAGGCACTCATGACTGATGTATATCTATAGTTACGTCTTACAATTGTAACAAGTGGCAAAGTGTCTTGCTCAGCCCAGTGGTGGTTTTGAACTGCAGATTCTGACACTGAATCATTCACGGCTGAGAAGCTGCATGCGGATACTTGGTTTTCATCTGCTAAGCTCGTCCTTGGCAGTGCAGAATCTGACCCTCTCTATCTGCATGCTTAAATATCCACCACTATAGTTCCTACATCTAGTATTTCTATACCCCTTGCCATTTATCAAAAAAAACTTTTTATCACAGCTGCATATTGTCTTTGTACTAAACTTGTTTGAGAAGCTGTAAAATATTTTAAATTTCAGAGTATGGTACTCCAGCTTCTTTACAAACTAATGCCCTATTTTCAGCAATTACATTTGAGCAAAGTTTCCTTTCAGTTATTCCGGAATCCAAACCTGGGTAAGTCATTTTCTTCTTAGCTCTTATGATCTCTCATTTTATGTTCATCAAAGATTCAAATTAGCCTTCAACTCTGAGAGCTCAGTAACAAGTAAAACCCCATTGAGACAGACAGATCAAATTTGACTACAAGTTGCTGAGCTGCATTATGCTGTTTATCCACATTATGCAAATGTAATTAGCTCTCATCAAAATTACATCGCCTCCCACTAAGGATAACAGTGATCAAATTTAGATTAAATCAGATACAATGGTACAGTACCTTCCTTTATATGGGGCTACTAAATGAATATTAAATATTATTCACTAAAAGAAGAAAAAAACTACTTTTAGGAAACATTCTGCAGAATTACCTGCAATGGCTCCAGCTGCAAGTAGATTAAGCCCTCCCACATGGCCACTTTCATCAGCAAGCATCATTTTACTATGAGCATAAACCGGAAAGTAGATTGCAGAAAAGGGAATGTCTCTGAGGAAACATGCTTTGGCACCCTGACACAGAGAAAAGAGACAAAATGCAAATAAATTCTGTAAATAAGGCTAAAATTGGTATCCAGCAAGCAGCCTGAGCCCTGAAAGTACAAACTCATTTGATATATCATGTAAATAACACAGAAGATAAAATGTCTCAGGAAACAGACAATACAGGGAACTTGCAAATAAGAATAAAGCACATCTAAACTGTCTGGAATAAGCAAGATTCAAGGTACATGTCTAATTTTGGTAAATTATACACATCAATCCTGACATCGGTACTTAGGATAAATACTTCTTACACACTGTGTGTCCAAAGGCAATGAAGGAAGTGGCAAAGATGAGTCCTTATGTCATTCTGAAAACCAGGGAAGCAGCAAGACAAGTCCCTGCAGGCCATTTTTTCCACCAAACACAAAGGCACTACTAAAATACCAGTGAGCACTGTAAGACCTCACACTGATCATCATCTGGTTGACCAAAGAAGCTGCACTGAAGGCTAGCAAAAAAAAAAAAAAGCGCTGCAGATTCAGTGCAGTTTAATAAGAAAATACAGTGGTCACAAATCTCATCTACCAAATTCAAAACAAAAGCTTCAGCTCTAAAAGTAAATGTGCACATGTCTATACTATTATTGCAGGTCTATGGGCAAATCACATAAAGCAATGTTTTGTAAGTGCACAGCTCATACAACTGCTGAATTTACGTATTACCCTTGCACTGGCAGAAGATAGAGGAAGAAACACTCTTCTTGTTTAAGGAAACTAATAGCTTCTGCTCCATTACACCTGATCTGTAATGATCGCAGTAAGTATACCTGCAGGGAAGGAATCTGTTGACTGGCATTCTGCTGAAGTACCATACAGAACAGGCTTTTTTCAGTGGAATTTATTGACAAATCCCACCACTTAACTTCTTAAAAATCTGAATCCTACAAAACTTTACTACTGTTTCACTGCCATCAAATTATTAAGACAAAGAGAATATCCTGCTGCAAAGATAACAATAGAGATACAGAGATCCAAAATAAATATAAGAACGCACAGGGAAAGCAAAAGAAACTTTTCACAAAACCCCACCAAATGAAATGAGCAGTGCCAGAAGCCAGGAGGTCTGCAATACAGGGCTCCCTGTAGCTTGGCATATAAGCCCAAAGGATAGAATGGGGGAGTATTTGTTTGTATCCCACTGCCATTAATATAGAAGTGAGTTTTCCTCAGTTTTCCATTGTGGGGCTGCCCTGCAGGAAGAGATTGGTTTTAAATTCAGAAGACATCTTTGTTTTTAACAGTTTTTGTTTGAACAATATAGAAGTTTAGCATAAAATGATGAAGGCACTCAAAGCAGAAGTACGTACCTTATAAAGACCAAGAAAGCCTAAATCTTTTATAACAGAGAGGGCACTGACTCTGGGTCCTGTAGTAATTTCTCCTGCTACCTGCAACCGAATCTTTACAATTTCCAGAGGATTGGTGAAGATGACCTGGGAAGCTCCTGCCTGCAAACCCAAGGAAAAAGAAAGTAAATTGCATTACCTAGAGCATGTGGTGATATATTGACTTTACAAGTTGATGAGTGCCTTTACTTCTCACTGCATTAGCTGATATTCTCATGTAAAAATACATGAGAGAGCTTTAATAAAGCACCTGTCTGGAAGTTAAAAGCCCCAGATGAGAAATCATAGGTTTGCAAATATAGATTTTTACATTTATATTTTTATAGTCCCCTGAGGTGAATTAATTCAGTTTGTCTCTACTTTTCTCCTTGACATTGCTTTCTGGAAGTCATGGCTGTGTTTAAAAGTCTATCAGATATTACAGGAAATACTAAACTATAATAAACATTAGACTTGTGCTACGAGAGCATCAAATACACATAAAGACCTTATGTTTATTCAATAATAATCCATCACCAATGTGTAGACATGTTATTTGCATTTGGAAGTGATACTGTTTAAAAGGTAAATTTGCATTTTACAGTGTAATTTTAAATTATTAGAAAAGGTGTTTGGAGTTTTGTTTAGCAGTCAGTAATAGTCCTAAGTGGAAACAAAATATAAAATTCAAATAGGAAGACTAACATTTCAAAATATGATACTAGACAGAAACAGGAGTCATATCTTTGCACTGAGCGTGACAGATTTTGCTTGCAGGAAATACTCTCTTGGCAGTGTTGAAGGACTACCTTGCAAACTTTCCAGCAGCAGTGTTGTAAAGCAGCTTTTGATTCTGCACTTTAACCAAAGACTTTCAAAGAACTGCATCTCAGGTTTGAGAGAGATTCAACCCGATAGTTCAGTTTCAGAGTTTTTAAACCCATTTAAAATGACATGTTTAGGTTTCTCCCCGGTTTGCTGCAGGTACTACCATTCACTTCTGAAGAAGTGTGTGGTTCATCACAAACCAGCTATATTTTACTAAGCTTGTTATCCTCCCCTCTTCCTAAGCCACCTTTTTTCATTTAAGAATTAAACCCACTTCCTTAAAATTTGTGGCATATAACCACT
The DNA here is from genome assembly GCF_017639235.1 of Corvus kubaryi. Classification (NCBI taxonomy): domain Eukaryota; kingdom Metazoa; phylum Chordata; class Aves; order Passeriformes; family Corvidae; genus Corvus; species Corvus kubaryi. Next base: position 20,364,322 of record NW_024581135.1, read on the forward strand.
TGAATACAGCCAACTTTAAAAATGATTTCTTGCACAATATAAAAGCTCCTCTTAATTCTGATCCATTCCTCCAACCCATCAAATTTTAGTGAAGTAAATAAATGCAGAACATCTGCAATTAAAACATTTTACCACTTCTACATTGCCCAGGCAATAAACCCTTTTTGTGATGCTGGGGGTTTGGGAGGGGGGTGTGCATACAGGGGTGTGGTGAAGTAAACCCAATAGTCTGATATTGCACCTCCTGGACAGCCTGCATGGTGTTCTCTGCTAACTGATTCACAACTAACGAACACCAACCCTTTCTGCCTATAGCACCATCTTTTCTCTCCAGCAGCAGGCAGAATAAATTTGAGATTAGCCCTGATGCACAGTTTAGAAGTTGCCAATCTGCATTATTCTAGCCTAGAGACAACAGAGCATTGCAAACCTCATCAGCTCTTACTGAGAATGGCCCAGCACTTCAGGAGTACCTATGGGCTGGGGGCAAGAAGCATCAATGCCTCCGCTGACCAAGCATCCCATACTTCACTGAGCCTTTACTGAGCACTGACAGCCTTTTATTGCAAGCCCCATTTATAACTTCACTCAATATTGACACTTAAAATCATCACTGCACCAGCTTTACTTAAGCACCTTGACCCAAACAGTGGGAGATCCACCACTGCTTCTGATTAACTATCTCCACTGTAGTAAGTACTGTCTTTAACACTTCCTACTCAAATAATCAGTCCATACAGTCATTCTTAATTTTATTCCCTCACTTCTTCACCTCTCCGAAAGCAAATCAAAACCTACATTTTTGTGGACATTTGTTGCAAGCATTGGGAAGATCACCAGAACTCCCAGACCAGCCAAAGTGATTCCCATCTTCTCTGTTCCTTGGACTTATGGCATTATTTACTCAGTTATCTGACACCACTCATGTCCAAAGGCATTCTTCAGACTCCCTTTACTTCTCATCTCATCTTTTCTTTTCCAGTTCACACACACCTATGCATGCAAGATGAAATGGCTGTCTTGCTAGGCAAAGTTCCAATCTAAATAAAATTTATAAAAGTTGCATCTGGCAAGTTCTGTTAAACAACTAATTTTTTTTGTTCACATTGCATTAAGCATAAAACCAATTTCAAATGTTTAGCATTTCCTTATATCATTTAAAAAAATAATTTTGGTAGATAAAATGTTAAGCAGTGTGTTCTGGCTACATAATACAATGGACCACACAAAAAAATTCAAGTAACTTTAAATTGCAACACTAAGCTAGAAATTCACTCCTTCTAGACAATTACCAGCTACTTGCCTATTAAATATGTATTATTTGTTTACATGTATATGTGAAATTCCATTTTTTATTTTAATGTTAAAAATTAGCACATCCTACAGAGCAGCCAAAATAACTCTTCCTATTTGCTTAACACCTACCACAGAAACACAAATAGGCCAATTTGTAAACATTTCTATTTTCTGCCCTGAATTCAATCTTCCTGCAATTAACATTTTCCTCTCCTAGGTGCACAGCTGCCTACCTTTCTGTTAAAATCAGCCATAGCCCTCTTCTGATACAGAAAGTAAAAGACTCTGAACACAAAACATTTTAATAATTTAGCAGCAACACTAATCAGACATACAGTGTTACAAATTCTATATAGTTAACACAGAACTATGTATTCCAACAGTATTAGAGTATGATTTGGTGATCAGGTTATTGAGAAAAATAAAATACGGAAAACTCTATGCTTATATTATCAGTAGAAAACCCACTGAAAAGCTCTTTAATTACATCAACACTTTTGAGTATTTACAGTGTTGACAGACTTCTCAACAGGCAGCTTTCTCAAAAAGAGCTGTAACTACCTAGATACCCAGTTAAATACTCCCTGTTAGCAATATGTCCTTCTATCCAAGTCTTGACTTACGCTGTTTTACTTGGAGCTTGGCAAACTTTTCTGCCCAGCAGTGATTTGATTCACACGAAGAGGAGCGCTGCATTCAGTGGAGTGGCACAAATGAGTTAGGTCCCTCAACAGATCACAAGTACAGACAGGACAAGCATTGACTTTAATACAGAACATGTAACACAAGAAAACTCACTTTTTCACTGTGTATATTTTAAAGAATGAATGCAAGCATTGTTTTTAGTTTGTCAGTGTTTTCTATTTAAGTAAAAGATAGCCTGTCTATCTGACAAAGAATGTGTGAGGCAGAGGAGAGTGCTGCCTTGGGGAGCAGAAGAGCACTCCACAGAAAGGATGCAGAGGAGAATGACACAAAGGATCGCCAAATAAAAATGAACTGGAAGCATGTAGGTTTGCAGTACAAATCTCCACGCTCCTGTGCAAATCATTAGCAATCAGCATCATTCTTTTTCAAAGTCTCTTACTTCAGCTGTCAGCTATGTATGTTAAATACACGTGCACACGTATATGCACACAGAGGTATACATTGCAGTCCCTGAATTGCTTTTGGAGATGGTGCAGTAAATCTAGATTTCTCTCCCATAAAAACCTCTCTTCACACATAAATTGCAACAGACACTTTAAAAAAGGTTGACAAATTTGTTCCTGAATGGAGGTTATTCATACACATCAATACCAGTAATAAAAGCTTCTACTTAACCTTAATGTCATGTAAACTAACTCTACAAGGAGCAAATAAAGGAACTAAATCTGACAGCAAAGGTTATGAGAGAAAAGATGTAGTTTGAGATCCCACAGCAAACGCCCCATGACATGCCAAAGGCTGAAGGAAATACACAAATGACCCTGCAACATGAGACCTCTTGCCCTTTCCAATTCCACCCGAGAGGCATATGCTCCAAAGGGGAGAGGCCTATTTCAAGACCTTCCTTCCTTCCTTTTTGAAACCACCACATCCTGGACCACAACTATGTCCCATAGAAACAACTAAAATAAGATGTTACTTAAAACAGTCTTGTTTAAAAACATCAAAGAACTTGCACTTCTTTCTCTAGGCAAAGCTGACATTGTTCATGAACCTACAGTGTGCTTACTGTCTCTTTTATTAAACAATCATTTTCTCCCTGATTTGAAATGTCCACAATAGAAATCAAGATAAAGCAGTAAAGTTTAATTCTGCTTCTGTATTTATCTTTTCAAAGTATAATAAAAGAAGCAGAGTATCTTCAGGGTTTTGAAGGAAAAAGCAGTCTGACATCTATAATTCTATATTTTTGTGTTTGTTAAAAAAAACCATTAACATTTCACATTATTTTTTCAAAAATAAGTATTTGACACAGTCCTATTTGCCTGATAAACCTATATACATGTTTGTGTGTATGTATGTATATATGCATAAACATGTATGAAAATTATTTTTCACAAGTATATGAAAAATATTTAGACTAAATGTTAGATTTAATGTTTATGAAAGCTTCAAGATCTATGGTAAGTTTGGACCCCTCTGTGAATGTATGTGCAAACACAAACACACATACACACATCCCAACCTCTAATTATCAACAGATGCATTGCCTACACCTCCAAAGGTTCTCTGACCCTTTCTGCCTGGCACCCCGCACTGTCCTCCTCCCTACAGCATAAAGCAAAACCATCTTTCTGTTGAAACACAATTCATCCATTCAAAATGCTAAGCACCATGCACAGGACGGGAATAATCCATTTCTTCCTGTGAAACTCATAGGAATTACAGCCTAAAAATCACAGTATCTTTGTCTACTGTAACAGTAATCATGAATCATTTACATAGCATTAGATGTCTACTTCAACACTGCTTCCCATCTGAGAATGAGCAGTTGCCCTACAGCACCTTGCCCTTCACGATGTACTCACATGTGTCATGCGTGTAAGCTCCTCTGGGAAGCACTGTCCATATCAGGCATGCGCTCTCTGCTTCCCAGGCCTCTGTCGGGATAGAGGAAAGCATTGCCAAAGCCTCACTCAGTCTCCCTGCAACTCAAAGCTAACGGTAGCTGAAAACTTCAAAGGCAGGAATGCAGGTTAATCACTGAATTACAATGAAATGTAATTCAATTAATTACAGTAACAGTAGGGAAAGAAATTGTTTGCTCTGAACATGTGTAAATGTGGATAGTGCTGTTAATGATTAACAAACCAGCATACTTCAGGCAGGTAGGAAGACAGGCTATCAGTTTCATCTATCAGGGACAAGAGCCCTTTCATTGACAGGTATGACCTGACTGCTGTAACTGAGCTGCCCCACATAGCTGCTCTGCAGTTTTCAAATACAGCTACAGCTTGAGAGCAGCTGGGAGTATTTGGGCTCTGAGAGACCAGACCCTACACTTCCCAGTGACATTTGCATTGCCCAGCAGCCAGCAGGTAGGTTTAAAGGAGCACAGGGCACGGGCTGCCTGCGGGAGGTCCCTGCCCTGCAGTAAGGAAGGAAAGACAACAGACAGGCAGCTAACCATATAAACAGGCACTGCCTGGGCGGAAGTCTTTGTTAACTGCTGTGAGAATGAAGATGTTTCCTCTTACTGGGAACGTGAGTTTACTCCATATTCTTACAGAAGCTGAGAATAACTGGAGCCTGAGAAGTAAGATTTTGGCCAAAGCGATTCAGTCTCCTGGCATTAGCATTTCTGGAGGAGGGACACACCTGTGAGTGGCCCCCTTGCTGGACAGTACAGCACTGCTTGCAGGTACTCCAGAGCTGAGGATACTGACCATCCTACACAAGGTCTCCTGAATTACTGCTGTCTTAATGTCAGAGGTTTCACCTGTTCTTATGTGTGGGTCTTAGAAGACTGTAACACCATACATAAGCTTTGATACAGCACTGCCATCCAGAGAGGAGAATTTGCCATGTCTGCTGGAACCTTTCCCAAGCTGCCTTCACTTCCTCACAAGAATTCTTTTGATTGAGGACTGTGGCATGCACAATGTGCTTTTGTATACCTTGCAAGAGGGAAGGCTTTCAAAAGCATGGAAGGTCTCTACTGTAAACTCTGTAAAATGGATGAAAATACAGCTCCATACCAGAAATTACCAAAAACTGCTTTATTCCTGTTAATGAGGAGATAGTTCAGCACTAAACACAGGTAAGTGAGGGTCAGAGACAGTAATATGTAGATCTCTGAGAACTACATGCAGGCATAATGTTATTTCTTCTGATATTGTGACAAGGTGAAAATATATGTTTTAATTTTAGCCTAGATTTATACTGTACTATTAGCAAAATATTTAAGTGTTGAACAGTAAGAAAAAGCCACAAAAAACCAAGGTACCCAAATCCTGATGCTGAAAATAATTTTGGCATATATAAAATCCAAACATTCGCACATTAACCCATCATTTTGTACTAACAGAGAGTGAAGGAAGAGAAAAAAGGAAAACTGAAAGGCAGCATCACCCAAACAGAAAGCCTTGTGTGCCCCTGCAAGGAAAAGGACTAAGCTTACTAGTGGCACTTCCTTGGATGTAACTGCTGGTTGCACCCCACAGTATTTTGTAGAAAAACAGAACACAGTAACAGCGAAAGCATGAAGACCAACACTATTTCCAAGCAAGTCAACATAGAGAAGAGCAGTCACAACAAGAATGAAAAGGTCTGAGGATGAAAAAAAGAAAGACTAGTATCAAATTGTTCCTGCTTTAGCCAACTGATACTTTCAGACTCTTAACCCTACTGGCTTGCTAACAAAGATTCTGCTATTTAGGAAGAAGTGGAATTCCTAAAATTGAACTAAGCAGCAGTACAGACAGAAAAATCTTCAACCAGTAAGATATCAGATGATCCAGATGAAGCTACCGAGAAACATCCCTCAGGTTGCTAAACTGTGACCAACACTTCTATAATTTTTTTAAAATTCTCCCAGATTGAGTGTGATTAATATTATCTTGAAAAAGGAGATGAAAGTATCAGCTAAGACAGTCAGCTTGAAGGTGTTGTGTTTGGACAGACTACAAATCTGCTCATCTTCAAAAAAACATCCAAATCTCTGAAAGCTTATCCGAAGCTCAATTTATCTCCAATTTTTCCATGTTCACTACAGTAAGACAATTAAGTTCTTTTGAAAAAAGGAGTACCTAGCAGGACATGAAAAAGCCTCTAATGTAGACTGAATTTAGTATTATATATTTCAGTACAAAATAATGTAAAATAATAAAATTCATTAGCAGATGTTTGATTTTAGTTATGAATTTAAGCACAACACAAATACTAATGAATTATATTCTCTTCCATTATAAATGACCTGCATTTGCTTTCTGTGTTACTGAGCTTTCTAGAAAAAGGTTAGTCTTCTGCTAGCTACACATTAGAGCTCTTTCTCACATTTCTCAGAAAATAAACTTTGTACACTGACAGGTGAAGACTCAAGCATGTACCAGGCTGCCAAATTCAATCAGGCAGAACTATAAGCAGCCTCCCTTCAGGGCTGTTTCTTTGAATTAAAAGTTTGCAGAGGTCAACAACCTTTCTGCCCCAGGTTTTGTTGTAAGCTGAGGAGGTTTTATACCAGCCTGTCAGCCTACTCAACTGGAAGTTATTAGTGCTCTCTGCTACAAAAGAAACCCAACTCAAGCCTTAAGCATATTATAGGGTTAACAACTGTTGGGGAATCCCACAAATGAAATTAGCCAACGTGCAAAACCAAAAGAAATCTATCATCAGTATCAATTCAAACCACTTACAGATTGCTAAAACATCAATTGAATTACAGCCCTCAGTTTCAACAAAAACACAGTTGGTTTTTTAACTATATTTAGATGAGGGCTGTAATTATCATCTGGACTAACATAGCTACATTTTATACAAAGTCATTTAAACAGACAATTCACTCATACCTGTTACCTGAAAGGTAAGGCTATATTGTTCATGTTTTTCATATTTTCGTAACAGTAAAAATTTCACATACAGCAAGTTGAAGAGTTTCTTTCTTTTCCTTCTTAAAATCATCAGCAAGAAATAGATTTTCTTAAACCATTCTAGACATCTCCATCCCACCCCTGAAGGAAACTTAATCATGCCTATAACCCATTCTCAAGGAGTACCTGTATCTTCCCACACTAATGATGAATAGCAACCCAGCAGAACTTACAGAAAGGGAGAATAGGCACCCTCTTCTTTGGACTTTGTGAATAAAACCACTGCTGAAACTGAAAGTTGCAAACTGAGCCAAAACAAGTTGTTTAAGCCCATCCTTCAAGGGAACTTAACTCAGAAGTATGCTAAGCTTTCCAAACAGACGAAGTACTTTTTTTAGTTCTTGCAACTGGGGGAAAAAAGAGTACTCCTGTTCAAATCGACAAAGCACACCCATTAACTGTCATTCCAACTATTCTGGACATCACTGAGAATCAATTTTTCCTAGGAATACAGGACAGATACTTACACAGCTTCCAGCAAGGATCTCTGCAGGGAGTGGAATGGAACCATCTTTCTTAGTAAATTTGTCTCTGACAAAGTCATTAACCTAATAAAGATACAATATATTACACACTATTTTAAGGTATTTTTCCTCCTTACTAATACATATCAAGTACATTTGTAGCCATATATATTAGAATGCTTGTAAGTGGTCATCTTTCACACATTTTAGGAAATAAATCCTGTGCATGTTAACAAACAAAAGGATGCCAGGGAGGAGAAAAAAAAAAAAAAAAGATACGTACAGTTAGCTTAATAGCCTTTTCTGGAGCAACACCTATCAGCTGTGGTAACAAGCCTATAGAAACAAAGACATCATAAGGCAACATTATCTTCCTAATAGAAAAACTAGTATTTTATAAGTGCTGTTCAGAAATGCCTTTCTGCACAAGGGACATCCTTTGAGGTGGGAGGCATTTAAGTATGGGATGCTGCTAGATCACTGCATATTCCTACAAGTACGATTTTATATTACAATTATCTGTTGAAAATTATAATGAAATGTGTGACCAGATCTGCCTTCCTCAACCAAGTCAAGCCTGATGCTGCTGCTGTACAGAAGGAAAAAAGTTTAATGACCAAACATATACCTTGGATATGTCTACTACATAAGTGTTTGTTTGACTTTTTTAGCCCCTTAGCATCATTTCCCATAAACCTTGCAATCACTTTTTAAAATAGGATAGTAATTGTGAGATATACACATGACTATGATAAATTATCAACTCACTTCTACTTGACTCATTAACCTGAGTTTTCTGAAGACTCGAGTGAACTAAGGGTATGAAGGATTTTCTCTTGTTCAGTTCAACATGGTAGCATGAACTTCTTTAAATCCTATTAGTAGTAAGCATTTTTTATCTCACTAAAAAGAGGTATTAGTGGACAGAAACCAATTTTGGCAAGGTCCTTGCTATGGGAAAATAGCTACTATCAACATGAACTGTCATTTGAAAATCGCACATACACTTTTCTAGGAACTAATAGGTTTAAGAAAAAAATCAGTAGATGGCAGTCTTAACTTCCCACAACACATTATAACAGCATCTATTATTTTTAAATCTGTTTTCTCCACAGTCATTCTGGCACATGTATAGATCATAAAACTTAAAAAGAAAGGTTTTTTTACTAGATATGGTCAAATCCCAATGTTATTCCATGGTTATGGAATATCATTTTGTCAAAAGTGTTTGCCAGTTAACTAACTAAAAACCTCACAGCAACAAAACTGCATCAATGCTGCTTTCCACTATTCGTTAAGTATAAAGAAATCACAGCTAAAAATGTTAAATGTTCAGAATTCCCAAAAGTACTCAGTCTGCAGAATTTTTACACTACTTCCTTAAAAGGAAGCTCAAAACAAAGGTACCTTAATAGAAAGTGCAGCAGTTAATATATGCAGTGTAGGGTTTTCTTCCAACATAGTACTTTCTGTGCGATTTACAGACTTACTATGCTGAGGAAAGGTAGTTATTAAATACAAAGAAAGGTTGACAGGAACAAAAAGAAATGGTGCCCTCCCAGCCTGAATTTCTGATCTACCATGAAAAGACAATCTGGTTCTGCAATGCCTACACTTAAAAAAACCAAAACCACCAGACAAAACACCACAAGACAATCCCCCCACTCCCTTTACGTAGCTGAACTCACTGGGCACCCACATTTGGTGTGCCAGAGAACCTGGGACTCTGCATGGTCTAGTGAGGGACCTGAGAAGAAACTTCATTAGCTCTGAAGGTGGATGTCAAGACTCAAAAGAGTCTTTATTTTCTTGACCAAAAATTCTAAGTTTTTATTTAGAATTATAACATTTCCAGTTTGTGTTCAGTTCTATTTTTTAAAGTGCGGTAAACAACTATATTGTACCATTATATTATGGTATAGATGCAGTTATATTACAATACAATTAGCATAATCCAGCTCAGGAATATAAGAAGCCAGTAACAGACCCACAGCCAACTCCGTAAGTGTTTCTGCTGTTTAGTTTAACATACTTCCAACAGACCATCCAAATCTCTGAGTCCAAATCTTAGTAACATGCTGACCATTAACTGTAACATTTTCAAAACAACTACATGAACTTCTTATCCTAAGCAATCTTGAAGACAATTATTAAACAGGCTATTAAAAAGTTTAGCAAACTGACATTCTTTCAAACAAGAACTTTTTTTTCAAGTGTAAACCACTGCTTTTAACTCATCAATGGAATCATCCTTGATTTCAAAGTGTTTGTGAAAGGTCAGAAAACAAAAATAAAATAACAAATTATTTTAGATGCTGCTGTGCAAAAATGGGGCAGGGAGGGCAAGAGAAAGAAAACAGTACTGTAGAACAGCACTGAAGAATCAGTCTCACAGATGTAACTCAAGGAGTATTTGCCTTTGTGAAAGATATAGCATCCAAAAAAGAAAACAATTTACCAGTAAGACGTAATTTACACAGACTACAGCTATTTCATCAACTTTGCACCAACATATTCCTTCCCTTACTTACTTTCATAGCAAAATCCTGCAAGACTACAAAACACTCTTTAGCCAGAACCCACAGACTTTCACAGGCAAAAACTTCTTAGATACTGTCCATAAAGGACACTGTCCAGTGTCTTCACTGACAGAAAACATCACAAAGCAGAACAAAATGCTGTAGCCATCACATAAGTGAGTGACTTTGCTGCAGCTAAAGAAACAGGTGTGCCAATTAATAAATACTTTGTTCATCCTTATGATAATTGTGAACTTCATAAAGTTATGTGAAATTACAATTAAAAATAGAGAATTCAACTAAGTATTTATTTCAGAGGGCTGGTAAGCATTTACCCTGCACGTAAATCACCAATGTGATTAAAACTCTTTCAGAATCTTCCAAGATAAAACAAGATATGATAGCTTTCAGCCTAACTGATAAAAAGCTGAATTCTTAATCTGTATCTTAGAGTTTTGTTCTTTAAATTACAGTTTTCTGAGTTCCACTGGTGATATTTTCAAGTAAAATAGAGCAACATAATTCAACAGCAGAATGCAACTTCTGTTCACCAGACAAAATTATAAAACAAGTCCCACTACCTGCAAAAGTATGAGGCATATGATCTGGCATCCAGCTTACAGATACATTTCAAAATTACTGTCTTTTGTCTCTTAACAAAAAATATTTGCTGTAAAATGAATCTTTATTCCTCAGATGCTAATCTGCTCCTGATGTCTGACCCCAGCCAAAAGTTGCAATGCTTACTTTGTGAGGTTACAATTATGTCCTCAACACTTACAGCCCAAAAATTAGGTCTTTAAACAACTTAAGCAGCAAGGAGCAAATCAGCAATAGCAATAAAAAAAGCCCAGTTTTTCCCAGCAATTGTTTATGATGAAGGGTGCACAATGGAAGATAAATACTGAGCTCAGAAATGAACGCAAAATTAGACATGCTATCAAGTATCCTGGTTTTCCCATAGGAAACTAGCTGTTGGGGTATTAAAATAAAAAAAGGGGGCAGAAAATTACTGACTTTTTTTTTAATTCACTTACCTCTGTAAAGACCAAAAAAGCCTTCAAAACGCAAAACCTTTTTGAAGCAGTCAAAGCTGTTTTTATACATCAACTCCCCTACGACTGAACCTGTGGAGCGCTGATTCTGCATACGAGTTTTCACCAGGTCTATGGGATAGACTGCAGTAGCACCAACAGCTGTAAGAAAGCATTTGGAGTATTACTTCTGCAACATCATTGCTGGTGTAATATATAATTATCAGGATGATTTTCTACAGCATTTATTTAAACACAAAGAATATATAAGCTGGTAAGACCTCTGATATGTTGGAAGTAAGAAAGAACGTTAATGAAGGTTTAGAAAAAAAAGTCTCAAGGAGAACGAACTACATTGTTACATAAAACAAGGTGTGTAGAATGAACACCTATCTGAATTACCACTAAGGAAATTTGTTACTGGTGCAGTTTCAAAGAACTGTAGAGAGATTCTAGAAGCCAAGTGATAAGGAATGAAAGGGAATAGCAGAACCAAAATGGTTCCAGCATCCAATTTTACACATGTATAACCAAAACATCCACCTTAGATGAGATCAATTAGTCTGGTAAAACAGTGTTAAATTAACCCAAGCTTGAAAACAGGAAGCAGAAATATTACTCACCTCCAGCAACTGAGCCTAAAGTGAACCTGTAAGCTGACTCAGCTATTTGGAGCCAAATAGGTCTGCTTAATTCTCCAAAAGATTGCTGTGTGAGAGGAAAAAAAAAAGAAAAAAGGCTTGAAAATCTGCACAGGAAAACAAAGGCATCTGTGAATTGCTTTTATAATGTTACAGAAAGAATCTGGTAAAAGCTGGTAGCTTTATGTTGAGGAGGAAGAAATAAAAATAATTACTAGATAATGTCTATTGTGCCTAATGAATGAGGCATATTTTTCAAATACTCCTTTCAGAAAATATTCCTTACATATTCCTAGTTGTGCCAAAACCAGCACACTGGTATAACTGAAACAATGATGTTCAAGAAAAAGGAGACAGAAACTCTAAACAACTTTGCTATTTTCTATTCTGTTGCCTTTGTATTTGTAAGGCATGGAACTCCCTTTCGAGTCAAATAAAACTCAGTATCTCTAAAGGAGTTCACAGAATATCTCACAGACAGGCTCTATCAGCACAGGACATATTTTAAGATTACACACCCATTAATGCATAGCATAAACATGAGATTTCATGTCTTCAAAACAAGCAAAATGTTAACTATTCCTAAAAGTATTCTCCACAAGACTTTTTCAGGCAGTTGCTAATTTAGAGAGTAACACTGACCTCACTCCTTTCAATTACATACACTATTATAAATCTGTTAAATGTTCTAAATAATATAGTCTGCACAGAAAATATCTGCAGAGACTCATATTATTAAATGGCTATTAGAAACAAGGTAACTGATTCACAAGATGTATTCACAAACTTGCACTATAAAGTATGCAAGACAGGCTGAATTTTCTTCCAAGCATAAGACCAGTAGAGAAGAATTGATATTATGCAGTATAACTTGCCTGCGCTATCTAAGGGGCCAAGATATTAACTGGTAAATTCCACAGCAAAGCAGATACTAAAGTCCATTTTCCAAACACAAACATGTTTTTCCTAAAAGTACCCTGTATTGTTAGCAGATGTGCTGCTGACAGCACAGCTGGAATGTCTACAGACTCCAGACTGATGCAGATTAGGAATTTTCACTAAGACTACCACACACACACTTCTCAGCTCCCTCACCAAGGCTACCCAGCCAAGGCACGTTCAGCTCACTGAAGCACCACAGGAAGACAGCGCCTACCTCAGCACAAGCTACTCTGTTTGGATGGGTGTTACACGGGATGTGCAAAAACCTGCCTGTATTGCATAAGGCTACACAGCATATACACAATATAGGAGAAAAGCCTATGAGGTCAAGATGAGATCATTACCTTTAAAAAACCATGGATTATATTTTATACCATTTTTCCACAGAATAAAAAGGTACAGCTAAACCCACTTCCCTCCACAAGACATTCTCCTCTCCCACAATACAGCTTAACAGACAAGAATAGAGAAATTCTAGGTAGCACCAAAATTACACACTGCACATGCGGACCAGCATAAAAAAAGCATAAATCAAATGTACTGTACTCCCTTTACAAGCAATAGAAGCAATAAATCCAAAGAATATCCTCACTATTGTAGAACCACTATGATTTTCTATTAAAAAAAAAAACACACACAAAACCCCCCAAAGGGTAATAAAAACAAAATAACCACAAAAATAAATTCTAAAATTCAGATATATTTCTTTTGATTCATGTAAATAAAAGACACACGCAATAATATACCCCAAAAAGCTTTAGAAGCAGAACTAGCTCTTCATTCCACTGATATTTTCTCCTAGTTTAGCACACCTGCTGCCTTTCAGCTGGTTTAAGATTATTCTTTTTTTTCAAAGCTTCACACGATTCTCATCAAAATCCGATCATTGCATTTAGACATCAATCTTAGCAAATGCATGACTGAATGTTAAAAATCAAATTCTTTCTGAAGGAAATGTCACTTTTATATTATTAAATAAGTGTTCACAAAGTTTTCAGTTTACTTGTGTGTTCAGATGGATATATAAATGAATGTAATTAATGCTATAGCTTTCAAATCATGAATATTTATAAAGAGAAAATTACTGTAGCTGTCATCCCCATAGGATATTCAGCTGCTAAGCTTTAAAAAAATCTTACACAATGAAAAAAAATTGACAATAAAGTAAATATGGTTGAAAGCAGACTAATTTTCATTTCTACCAAATCTATATGGAGTGATTTTATGCAAAAATTTATATTTTTCTTTACAAAGGGATTTTAAAATCATATAAAACTGATTACAGAATTAGTTTCATTTCCCAGGAACAGCTGGACTGCACTGGGATGATATTTCTCTTCATGAACAGATATCTTTCATTTCGTCAATACACTTAACTTACTGTTAATATAGCATTCACTTAGGATAAGGTCTGTCATAGGTTAGCAAGCATAGTCCCGGAAGGGACGTCCTTGCTAAGGGGTGCTTACAGTTTCCTCTGGGAACTGATAGAACCTATCAGCTGGCCAGTTTGAATATGGACAATTCTCTTAGCCACTTAAAGTTGTGATCACCTCTGTGATCCACATTTAAGAATAGGCAAACTCCCCCTCCAAGCTCTCTCTCGTTTCCGGCGCTGGGACAGGTGGCTGCAGGGCCCGAGCAGGGCCCAGTGGGCCCGGCCAGGCCCTGCTTGGGCCAGGCCGGGCCGGGCCACGGCCATCCTGAAGCCATGGACCTGTTCCAGCCGTGGAACCCCCCCCCACTGCCTTGCCGTGGGCAGCCGGAGCGGCTCGGCTCTCCCCCCTCTCCACTTCGATAAGAAAAATTCAACATTCCAGCTGCAAAGCTGCAAGGCCGAGGTGAGATTAACCCTTTTACTGCTGTGAAGAGCTGAAAACCTGAGGGAAGAGAGAGAGGAGATGCTTAAAGCTGAAATTCTGTTGTGAAGCTATGATATATCAGAGTATCCTGTTGTAATTTCATGAAGATATGGGGGGTGGAGTGTTCAACTCGTGAGCAAAAGCACCTGCGCTGAGATAGGCAGATGCTGACGCAGCTGTAATTTCATGAGAAGTTTGGACAGGGAGAGATGAACCAGATGAGGACTTTTGCTCCAAACGGGAAAGGAGAAAACCTCAGTCCCTAGAGATGCTCCCAGAGATAGTCCTAACGATGAAGATGAGGAAGACCCTTTGCTCCCAGGGAAGGAGAAGGGCCTCTGTTTTTGTTTCTGAACGGCTCAACCTTAAAATTATACCCCAAAAAACTTCAAGAGTGGACCCTCGAAAGCAGTTGCGGGAAAAGCTGCAAGTCGGGGGAAAGGACTCACACGCAGGCAGAGAGACTCCTCTTCCTAAATGGACTGAACGATATTTGGAAGTGGGCGGCTGTCTCGTTGTGATAATGTTTTCATAGCATGAGCAAGAAGAGACTTCTCTCTCTAAATGGACTGAACAAGGTTATTATGGAAGTGGTAAACAGACTGAACATCTTAAGGGTTGTCTTTTCACATTGTCAGTGGGAGAAGGGAGGAAGGTGGGGGGAGGAGGAGAGTTCTGAAGGTGGTATAATTTTTTTTCTTCTTTTAGGTCTGTTAATAAACTTCTTTATATTCTTTCAAGTTTGGTGCCTGTTTTGCATTTCTCCTAATTCTTATCTCACAGCAGATAAACAGTAATGAGTATTTTGGACCAAACCACTACAGGTCTAATAAAAGACTGTTCCTTATAAACTAAATAAAATAAAATTATTTTGTTTTCTGGTGTCTGGTTTTAACACAGAATGTAGAATAAGATGAAAATATAATGTATTACTTCAAGAGTGTGAAAAGAGTATATTCTGTTGTAGTGATGAGTGAAACTTTTATCAGTGAGCTTGTTTTAAAAGAGTGCCAAGCTACAAAGGTAGCTCTCAAAAGTAAAATATGTCAGTATTTTTTTCTACTCAGACAGGTGAGTACTAAGACACTGATTAAAACCAAAACTGGCAGTGGAATGTCATTACCAAACTTCATCAAAAATACTTAATAGCCTGGATAAACGTTGTATCCACATTTCTGGGTCATTCCCTTCCATCATTCTTGTCATCAGGAATCCATAGGAAGACCATTAGCACTAAGTAGGTTTTGGACATGTATTGGCTCAGATATGCTTAATTGCCTAAGGACAACCAAGCACAAAAGAGCAGTGACATAAAGAACAGAGCAGACACTGTGTTTCAGACTAATTTGTTTGAAAGAGAACCAAATTATCAAATTCAGCTCTAGTAACAATAACTAAAACAATGTAAGTTAAACACCTGCATAACATTTGGTCCTAAATCTTTAGTTCTTACAGCTAAACTGTAATGAGCCACTGAGGTAAGAAACAATTTATATTCAACATCCAACTGCACGGCCTGGAACTCCTATGCTGTACTATACATGTGTAATGTTTATTAAGGATGCTACGATAAAAGCAAAGCTAGCAAACATAAATGTAAAGTTCTGGTGAAATAAAGAGTTAACATTCTATCGCAATATTTTTCATCTTCTAATTCTACCTTTTTTACTACCTGTATTGAGTTTGTGAGGCAAAGTCAGGGGCGGGGGATACAGAGGTAGCTTCTGTGAGAAGCTGCTAGAAGCTTCCCTCATGTTGACAAAGCCAATGCCAACTGGCTCCAGGACAGACCCGCCGCTGGCCAAGGCCGTGTCCATCAGTGTCAGTGGTAACACCTCTGGGATAACGTATTTAAGAAGGCGGAAAAAACCCGGTGCAATGGCAGCTGGAGAGAGCAGTGAGAACGTGTGAGAGAAACAACTCTGCAGGTACAAAGGTCACTGAAGGAGCAGGAGGACGTGCTGCAGGCACTGGAGTAGAGATTCCCCTGCAGCCTATGGTGCAGACCACGATGCAACAGCTGTGCCCCTGTGGCCCATGAATGTCCACAGTGGAGCAGAGATCCACCTGCAGACCCTGTAGGACCCCACACAGGAATGTGTGGATGTGCTCCAAGGAGGCTGTGACCACATGGAGGACCCACGCAAATCTATTCCTGAAAGACTGCACCACGTGGAAGGGACCCACACTGGAGGAGTTTTTGACGAACTGGGGTCCATGGGAAGGACTCATTTTGGAGAAGTTCATGGAGAGCTATGTCCTGTGAAAAGCCTTCTCAGGAGTGAACAAATGCATTCACGCTAAGGAATCCAAGTATCCATACATGCTCATATCTGAACAGGCCATTCGGACATCTCATACCCTGTTTAGACACATACAGTGTCTAACAGCCTGCCCCATTTCTATCCTTACAGCAATACACCCAGCATGTTTCACTTGTCAGGAATCTGTTTAAAGTGCATTATTCCTACTTTTCATTTGCAAGTACATGTAAACATTCACTCAGTTTCAATTATTTTTTTCTTCTACCCACCTGCCTCTGGAGTTCTGCCAGGTTGTAAGGTAATGCACCTTCAGCCAGTGGTGCTATTCTCTCAATATCTGCCAAAGTTAAGCGCCTTTACACAAGGCAGAGAAAAGCAAATTACGATTAGATAAAGCATCAAACATATTCAGTACAGTATTCCTGGCCACACCCCACAAGCTACATCTGAGTTTCAAAAAAGACACTTGTCACTTGAATGCACACCTAAGAAGTCTGCTACACTGCATTAAAGTGTGCTTGGAGATGAAGGGAGCACAGATTATTCAGAAGTTAAGTTCTTCATTACTAGTAATAAGAAATATAATACACAAATTAAACTATTTCTAGCTATTTCTACCTAAGATTTTGCATGCATTAAAGATCTACACAAAACATCAACCAGTGCATTGTAGCCTTTTAGGAGTACTGTATTTTGCTACTTCATATGTGTACCTATAATACAACAATTAATAATTGTGCTTGACATACACAACTCGCTTACAAAACCCATGCACACAACAAAATCAGTTTACATTGAATAAATTACTGTAACAAAATATAATGGAACACAAAACCTTTTAAAATTAAGACAAATATAAGAGGCCACACAGGAAACACAAAAATGATGATTGCAAAATGATAAAATTCATGATTATGTTACCCAGTAACACTGTATAAATCCGTAAGTTGGTAGAGAATATCTATTTCCAGTGGTGTAATTTGTCCAAAGTGGATTGCAGAGTGTGTAAATTCCTCTGGATTTAAAAAGGAAAGAGAAATACAATAATTGTGTTATTTATCGAATTGCCTCTTTGAATCCTTTCAAATAACTTTAATATCATAAAAATGAAGTCTATCACCAAGAAGCAAGATCCAAAATGCAAAGGGAAAAGGATCTTTAGGAGAACATCTATCCTAAAACAGGCCTTCCCAACACAGATCAAGTCTGACTCCACAACTCTGATTTATGGTAAGTATTCACCAAAGACAACAAGAATCCTCAAATTAGCAAGCTTAATAAAATGACACCCACAATTTGTGATTCTTGCTTCTGAAGTTCTGCAGAACAGAACAGGACAGAATAATGGTCCATTATTCACAACTTTTAAGGACAACTGACTCATCTATTCCCATCACGTCCAGACTTCTTCCTCTGCTAGCTCTGAATGAACCCAAGCTTAGGTATTCATCTGGTGAAATTACACAACATGTTCATGACATAATTGGCAACTTGCAGCTAACAAGTCTGAGCAGTGAAAACACAGCAGCCCTTTTTCTCAATACAAATCCAAGCAAGATGTATTTATGCCTCTGTACCCAAAAACATTGCTAGGCAGTTTGTTAGCACAATTTGGAGGATGAGGAAAGATATTTTATGCTTTCCTCTAGGGAAAAATATGCAGAGCATATAAGCTAAACAAAGAAGAAGAAAAAAAATAAAAAGAACTTGGCATGCTTTTTGCCATACAATGGTTTGGCGGATCTCATCCATACAAGTAGTAAAATTGGTGGTAAAATCTGTCATAAAATGGCTACGAAAGCAATCTGCTTATGTATGTGTCAAGACTGAAATATGGCAACCTTTCACATGCACAGCCATTTGTTATATACTAACTAGCATAATCTATATATAAAACTACTCAGATTTTCAAACTTAACCCATTCCACTACATTCCCTAGGAACTTCCTACCTCTAAGCAACAATGCATCTCTTTCAAGGAGTTGTAAAATCCTCAGTATTATACTGACTTGCAGTTACTCATTCAAACTAGTAAGGCCAACACAACTCCTGCCAGAACCTTCTCCTTACTGAGCTAATTGAAAGTACTTACTACTCTGTGAGGATGAAAATCACCCACAGCTAAAAAAACACTTTCCCAGTGGCAATAACCTCACTTCTGACTCACCTTAAACCATCTGCATCACCAATTACAAAATGGACAGAATTAAAAAATTAATAAAATGTAGGAAATATACCTTACCTTTTGTGACTTCAACATCTCTTCTTGTACCTGCTATATTACTGTATATCTTCCTAACAAGATCCATGTTATTCAAAAGGGCATTAAATGCATTGAAAAAGGAGAAGCTGACCTGATGTGAAACAGTCCCACCAGCTACCTTTAAAAATTAAATGAAAACAGTTAAGTGCCTTAAGCACTTTTACATCATCTTATTACAATTACAGAAACATTCATTTCAGCAAATTATGAAAGAATTAAAGATATCTTTCTATTCCTGTAACTTTTAAGATATTTTTAATAGAAACATGAGGGGAGAATTATTAGACAGGATACTATTTTTGTGGTAAGGATTAAACACTAGGAAACGATTAGGAAATAATCATATAAGTAGATTATTATTCAAGTTATCTGATAGACACATTAAAAGTGTCACTGAGTAATTTTATAAAACAGAAATGCATGCAAATGCAAATTCCTTTAGATAAAGGGACTGACTTCTTGCATCACATACACCAATGACCATTTACTTCAAAGTCCAAAGTTAGTAGCTACTATAAATTTTATGGAAGATAGTATGCCTTATGAGTAAGACAAGGCAAGATTTATAGGTAAGATAGTAAGATAAAAATTATTACTTGATCTTTTATATAAATTTCATTCTTATGTAATTTTCATACTACATATTTTCAGATTATAACTTGTATGTCATTACTTTACCTACAGATCTTGCCAAACTATCAGAGCTGTAACCATTCTACCTCTAGAATCTACACACTGATTTTCCAAATTCTGATCTGAAAAAGAAAAGAATGCAAGAGTACATAAAAGGACAAAACTGTAAGTAGTCTCCAGCTCCTGAGATGTCATATACAGAAATATAAAAACTGGATGCTTTTGCCCTAGATGACTTCCATTGGATTTGGTGATTTTAAGGGTCTTTTCCTTCATGGTTCTACAATTCTATGATTCCTCCTGTACCAAGTCATTTGCCCTGCTCTAGTGAAAAGTAAAGCAGACTAACTCAAACTGCTTCCAATGGCACTTTAGACATGTAAACCAGATTGCCAACCTTTTCACTACTGCAGCCAAGGAATGCTGCTATGTTTCCCCTGTCCACTCTATTACAAAGCTGATACTCCAGCACCAAGGCAGTGAGTGATAAACAAGTAGAAGACAAAGTCAGAGAGAAGCAGTACTATCTTCAAACATCACAGCTACTAAACACTGAATTCAAGGCACTTTTGGTTAACACTTACTGAAACTAAATTTTCTTCTACAAATGGAGTTAGCATATGGGAGCGAATGGTAACCATGATTTCATTGAAGTCCAGCCCAGTTATCAGACCACTTTTATTTTTGTCCTTCAATGCAAAGGCTTGTCTTGCATGTTCTGACTGCAGCTCCTAGAATGAATATTCAGAGATAGCAGATTAGAAGCAAATTCTGCAACTCATTGTTCACAAAACTTTCACTAATTTCATATTCTTATGCTCCATTAGGTCTGGGCACATAGACAATAGCACAACTACAGTTTAAAACTTCAAGGCCAGCTCAACTAAAATAAGAAGTCTGCATACTGATTCTATCCACAGATTCATTCCTCTGTCAAAGAAAAGCCTCAATTTAACTGTAAGGAAATATGCACTTTCACTAAATCATTTGAGAAATGAACTTCACATACCCATGTCCTGCCTGCTATCTATTCCTAATTAAATATTTAACTGCTAGAAAAACTTCTAATACTGATCTTGAAGATGCAAAGTGAGCTGATCTCTCACACATCCAAGATGAAGTATGACTGGGCTATTATATACTAACTCATTGGAAAGTACTTGAAAATAAACAGGAGGACAGTGAAAATGATATAATATGGATTTAGATTGCCCCAAACAGCTATCTCCCATAATGTCACAAATCGTCACTCATTTCAGACAATTTAAAACTCCTATACAGACTGTAAAAACCTTCATACAAAGATCACTGTGGTAACCTAACCTCAAGATAATAATGATAGTTGTAAATTCTATGTCCAGAAAAAGTTGTTTCCTTTTATTCAAGCAAACAATAAAGCACATTCAGCTGTCATTCAGACCTCTAGAAGCTGCGAAAAAAATAACCACATTCTGACAGACAATAAGAAGAGGGCAAACCATCTAGCTTCTATCACCTTTACAGTAATTTCTCAGCTCTCATAACCTCATGATCAAGGTTTTCTAGATCAGGGTACAACAAACTTGCTCTGATCCAAGTCTCCAACCCTAAAAGATGGCGTTAGACCAAATGAGAAAAACAATTGTATCTAAAAGGAAGCATAAAAATATCCAGTTTGTGTACATACTGAAATTACTGCAACCCATACCAGTCTGCCCTACTAAGGGTTTTTATCATATGATGACAATAAGAAGCTACTGTATCTTACATGGCAGTATCTTGGGGAAAAAAATCATAAACCCAGAATAGATATTTATCACTCTGCTCTGAGTTCCCAACAAACCATTTTGGAAGCAGGTGCAGAGGAGGGCCATAAAAATGACAGCGGACTGCAGCACCTCCACTATGAGAAAAGGCTCGGAGCTGGGGCTGTTTGGCCTGGAGAGGAAAAGAAAACAGAAGGCTCCTGGGAGACCTTATTGCAGCCTTTCAATACTTACAGGCGGCTTGTAAGAAAGATGGCAACAAGGGTTTTTAGTAGGGCCTGCTGTGACAGGACAAGGGGTAATGATTTTAAACCAAATGAGGATGGTAAAGCAATGCAACAGGTTGCCCAGAGAGGTGGTAAATGCTTCATTCCTAGAAACACTCAAGGTCAGGTTGAACAGAGCTCTGAGCAACCTGATCTAGTTGAAGACATCCCTGCGGATTTCAGGGGGGTTGGACTAGATGACCTTTAAAGGTCCCTTACAACCCAAAATATTCTGTGATCCTATGAGGTATTTTTATCTTGGACAATAATTACAGATTACGTCAAAGCACATCTATCACTCCTTACTTTTAAGACACTACATACAAAACTTTTATTGCATGAAGGGAGCTCTAGAAGTGCATAATCTATTTTTCTTCACGTCTACTAGACAGGCAATTGTAAGTTACATCACAAGGTGGTCACTGTATGGTAATTGATGGAATTCAGTGCCATTACCAACAACTCTGTGAACTTCTTTTCCATGAATTACAGTGTAAATTTCTGCTACTTTGCTCTTTCTCTATCCTTTCTAGATGACATTTTCCTTTTCTTCCTTCTAGTATAATGTTCAATTCATAACATGTTTTAACTGTAACTTTTTGTCTTAGCATAAAGCGCAGTTCAACAAGTGAAATTCTTTAAAGCCCAATTCCTAAAGGGTAGTTCAGCAACATCTCAGGAAATCAGATTTATCTCCTGCAAGCTGGCTGCATTTAAGACTGAACTCCCAGTATATGTGTGGTAGCATGCATGCCAGTGAGAGAAAAAAAGTGGTAAGTATTAGAATGTTTATAAAACTAAAAGAAATGTTACATAACCTAAAACCTCTATAGGGGAGTTTTTATCGTCAGTAACAACTGGCTATATTAAGGACGCTAACTTTCTCTCGTAGAGTTTAGTTTTGCTATTAAATGCCTATGACAGAAAAAGTAGACCCTCAACCCAGTTTAACAACGATCAGTAAAATGGTTAACTTCATAAACAGTGTGTTTTGTCCCATTCTTTTAAAGGATGGTATTCAAGTTAAAGCACATTGAGTACACACTGCTTACAAAACTGGTAGAGAGAAATAACAGTTCATCATTAACTGTCAGGATTAGTATCAGATAAGGATTATCACTACCAGAACAAACTCAAAATTTTAAATGGTATTAGTGTATTATTAAAAGTTAAATGAATCTCAGTTCCAACTTTGGAACAAGGTTAACAACTGACCTGAAGAAACTGAGTGAACTCTGAATAGTTAAGATGCTTCTTCCTGTTATGTCCAAAATGCAGTCGAATAAACTCACAGTCCCAGTTGAACGGGATTTGAAGATGAGTAACAGTTTGTTCAAATATTTCTTTGACATTTGCTTTGGGGAGGGAAAAACAAGAGGTGAGCCCTGGGGTACAGTAAATCTACAAACATTCCAGGAAGGATACAAAAGTTAAGATTTTCAGCAGCTGTTTAAGAAGTGTTTTAGCTTGTTAAGAATAATTGCTAACCGAACCTTTACAGACCTGTAAAAGAACACATTTGAGACACGACATGATACTTTTTGTATTATTGCATAAAACCTTGGAGTGAGTGTTTTATTTAGTTTTAATTAAGAAGCAATTTCCCTCATACATGACAAATAAAAGCTATTTTGCATTCTGATATAAAAATCAATAGTGGTTCTCTGTCTCTGCCAGGAGTCAAATTAAGCCCTTTATCAAGAGCTCGAATACCTGCACTACAATCTCAGGCAATATTTGTCATACTAGGTATGGTTTGATTGAAACTTGATTATTACAATCACACTGTCTGAATATGGCTATTGAAGATAGGTATAAGAAATGACATCTAAAACATATCATTAACTCAGCAGAAAGCACGTTATTAGATGCTTTTGATAAGGCCTTAGCACAAAAATCAAATCCTATAAAACATAATTGGTAGTCTCAGTTATTAAAATATTTTAAGATAAGTGAAGATAGAGATGTTCTCTTTTAAATAAAGAAAAAACCTGCCATTTCAGATTATGGAATTCTCCACATGTATACTGTACAATTGAAATCTCAATGCTAAACATATCATCTGAATTCAGTCAAAAACCTCATCTGAAAAACAGCATGCATTATTCATACACAGCATTGCCATGGTGCAAAACAAGCCTGTTTTTTGTGCAGATTATCAAACACATGAACTGTATAACAGGACATCTACCCATACCACAGGAACACTTTTGAAAATTGCCCTCACAGTACCTGAAGTGGTTTATCAACCTAGAATCTGCTAACAACCAAAATAAAATGTGGCACAGAGCTTAAATTTAAGACTAAATACAAAATGTTTTAGCTGATAACACGCCTCTTCTTCTCTATGTTTAAACAGTTTTGCTGAAAGACAAAACGCAATGAGAAGAACCTTAATTATCATTTGATAACTCTACCAAGACCTATTTACTTGAAGTAAATGTATGCTTTTTCTATCCTAAAGGACTACTTGATTCATTCATTGTTTCAATTCTATAGTCTTTCTACTAGTTCTAGATCAAATCTAGGAAATCCACTGTATGGTTTTATCTTTTCAGTGAGGAAAGAAAGGGAAATGTCCAGAATGTATGTGTCAAAACAGGGGTGCACAAAGCAGGATTCTTTGGTTAGATTACTTCCTTCACAGTTAGACTGAGATTACATATTCAAATGGCAGATTATGGCCAGTGATTTAACCCTTACATAAAGGTCAAACACAAGAGTCAAAACCCTACAGTTTAAACCAGTTTCCACTGCAAGGTAGGCTAAAGGATTTGTTAGGGTCAATAAGAAACCTAAAAACTACTCTGACTGTTTGTAACTGTCTACTCATACCTACTCATCAGTATCAATATCCAAGGTGAGGGTTAAGAAAAAAAGAGAGAAAGCGCCAAATACATAGTGCTCAACTATTTTATTTTGCCATACTTCCTTTGGAAATTCCCTCTGCAATAGAGTTTTACATCACTGTTGCAGATCAAGGAATCAAGGTATGCACGTTTCAATTCCCTACTCACCACTAATTCACTGCAGCTTTTGGCCAAGCTAGAGTCTCCATGTACTACAAACACAAACAGGTCAGTGCAGGTCATTATGGAGCCTGAAAAATGGCAATGAACTGTGAACAGAGCAGAAGACAGGCCTGCTTCACTGGATCTATTGGCTTGGCTACTAATGTACAAACAAGGGTGCCAACTGGCTACTACCTACATATATGTAAAACTGACATCTAATGCACACTGAGCTCCCCTAATGAAAACTTAGAAAAGAATGTGTTGAAGCAGCCAGAAAATTTAAATCATATTTTCACTTGTTTCCAGTAGTTACTTCTCTTAACCTTAGAGAAAGGTAAAAACAGTACCTTTTTTCTTTAGAAATTTTATTTTCTTATCCATCCATGTTCACAGAGACATATTTTTCTCTTGTTTTTCGTGAGACTTAAGCCCCTGATGTTCTCATAACTCTCAAGCATTTAACTGTATATACTTCAAAAACAATCAATTTCCTACCCTCAATCTTTTTCTTCATAAAAACATTTACAACTACTCATCAACATATCTCAAGATTCTTCAGCACATAAAAATAATAGTTAAATTAATTAATAAATTTATATTCAATAGTTGAGTGTATTGGTACTTGATGAATTCCAGAAATGCCTAACTAGCTTTAATAAATGGTATCCAAACTAGCTTGTTGCTTCTCTGAAAACTGAGGTGCCTTATCCATTTCTCTTTCCCAGGCAATCCCTCTCACATGCAGTAACGTATTCTGCATATATTACAATAGTCTCAGCTTGAACATATGCTCTTGTACGTAACAATTAATTCCATGTTGGCTTGGTTTATGAAACGCTTGGGGTACAGAGGCAAAACTGTGCACTAGTTCTGAAAAATCACCAAACCACAGAATGGTTTGAGTCAGAAGGAACCTTAAAGATCCCCTAGTTCCAGTCCCCCCGACATGGGCAGGGACACCTTCCACTAGACCAGGCTGCCTAGAGCTCCATCCAACCTGACCTCGAGCACTTCCAGGGATGGGGCATCCACAGCTTCTCTGGGAAACCTATGCCAGTGCCTCACCACCCTCACAGTAAAGTAACTGCCCCAGTCAAACCCATGGAAACATTAAATACAATTTTCCAAAGCCACCTGAGATTCTCACGCGCCTCTTGGTAGGTGCTAAAACTTACTACATCTACCCAAGAGCAGGGGTGCTTTCTTCACAATATATCAACAATACCTTTATAATCCAACTCTGTTGGCTCTTCTATTATATTAACGGAAACAGCCATCACCACAGCCAGTAACTTATGATGAGAAGCAGCAAACAGCCAATGCAAACATTGCAGAAATTATACACAACGTGATCATCAGCTACACTTTCACCACTGAATTATCATCAAATGTTTAATTTTTAATTTTTTTTTTCACAGTAGAAGCAAAGCACTGACAACAAAGAAAACAGGCAACATTAAGGTACAGATGCTGGCTTTGCCTTTTTTTTTTTCCCTCTTCCTCAGTCAAAACCTAGTAATGCTTCTAAATTAAGATAAACTACACATGTTTCAAATTTCCAACAGAGCTATTCTGCAGGGGGCAAACAGCAAATTATTTTTCAAGCCTTTCATTTTAGTTTGACATTTTACAGAATGCATTCAATGTCCCTGTCAATACATGTTGCTCATTTACTAATGTCTTCTACTCTTTGCTCACCTTTCTGCGGTGGAATTCTTTCCTACTGAGCCGATAACTTTCTTTCCAGGCTTATAGTAATGCATTTTCTTTTCAGATAGGCATACAAGTCAGCAGCCTGATGACATACTCAACTTACCATGAGCCCCAGGAACAATAAACCTACTACTCTAGTGTACTAGTACATTACCTCCAAGGCGACACACATTCTCTCAAGATTGCTTCAGCATTTCCCCACCCAATCATTTTAAACAAATTATAGATGCCTGGAGCAGCTATCTGCAGGCAGCACACACATGACTGGCTCAACTTCCATCAAGCACTGTTACCTATCAGGCTCAGAAAAACGATACAAAACCCCAGAGATTCTAGGCAATAATCAATGTCATATACGGAGGAAGAATACTTTAAATTATAAACACTATGATGTCTCGTTGGTGGCCCATTGTGGGGGTGAGCTCAATACTCCAAGTAAACCTTGAGGCAGTACCTATTATTTATTTTGACTTATCAGCTCCCCAAGAAGCAGAGTGGAAAGCTCATACAGTTCTAGTGCCATCAACCTGTTAACAGTTTGCCATTCCCATGCACCAGTGATAAAAAAGCAATCACACTTGTTAGGGGCACAAAAATACAAAAGTGGTAAGTTTTAAGCAGCAGCATAAGTATGGTAAAGATCTGTTGTTTAACAAGGTTGTTTTGGGTTTTTTAAAATCTGTCTACTCAGTAATCCACTGTCCAATTTGTGCATAATTCAGGCCTAAGGTACATAATTAATTTTAACATTTACATGTTGCTATTTTTCACTACTTCTGCTAACAGTATGTTTTCACTTTGAAGCACAAAATAAGGAACCACAGTTAAAGGCAGAAAGATATTTTTGTAGCACCTGATGCCACAGAAGTATATTGGGTAATCCAAACGTAATACAATAATTACTTTTATGTGAGAAATTTTAACTAGATATAGTTACATTTTATTTCTACTCTTATTTTAAAAAGATTAGTGATTCTATTGAAAGATGAATGACAGCCACATTAAATTGTCAATACATATAATTTTAACATGAAGTTCTCCTTTTCTGTTCCCACTTGTTGAAGCATGGTTTGAAAAAAAATTATCATTATCAAGAGGAGGGGGTCCCATCCCATTCTGCATTGCTCACAAGTATTTAGAACTATAGTTTAAGCCTGAAAAGAATTATACAACACAAAACAAAAAAAAAGGAAAAAAGGAAGTCCTAACAGTGATGTTTCCTATGTTACTTGCATGTGTTAAGCAAAAGACACTTTGAAAACAGGCAACTAATGTACAGCTCACAGGAGGCCAAAAAAAATAGCAGTTCTGGTTTACAGCACAGTTGATGAAAACATGGATTTTTCCCTCATATCCTCACATCTGTAGTCATGTGATTATGAGTACTTTTCTGTTTACATTTTAAAAGGTTTCCAGTCTTTATGGTTGCCAATACCATTTTAGAAAGCAGAACTTTTCAGATTGAATCCAAATCCTAGCATTTTCAATCCAGCTGCCCTTTTATAAATGGTGAAGTACTAAGTGAGTACTAGACGTGCTCTCTGTTTTCTGAAAAGTAATACTCATAAGCAAAGCACTAGCTTGTATAATACAACTCCTTTCTTTTGTTCTTGCTCATCTTCTTCCAGTGTTCTCAAACTCTATGTCCTGATTAAGGGAAACCTGAACTTTCTCTATCAGATTAAAATTTGTCTAAGAAAACAGACTGGTCAAAACTTCAGTATCCTTGTATACTCAAATTCTGAAACTATTAAATCGTTATTTATTATTTCAATTCACCAATATTGTACAATTTTCACATAGTTGCATTAGGAGGCATCTGATCACCTTCCTTCCCTCAATGCCTTTGAAGAAGATGCTGTTATACTCTGCAAAATAGTTGTAATTAGATTTTGAGCACAGGATGTTTTTAAAAGCCTTAAGTTCAGTTCCATAAATATTTTCCAATTATCTCCAAAATAATTCTGAATACAGAAGAATCGCAAACATATTTAGCTCTATCTTTCTATCCATATCAGCAAGTGTATTTAACTGAAAAAGCATCTCTGAAACTCTCCAATTTATCAGAGAATGGCTTTCTTTGTGGTGACTCTACCAGGAAGAACAGCTGGAAAATGCCTTGAAACTGTATATTCCAATTAAAAGTGATGCAATCCAGATCGTTGTGTGGTGTGCCAGAGAGATAAATTACAAAGAATCCTTTTACTCCCAGTTAGACAACCTGTTTTTCAGAAAAGTTTCGCAGATAATCACAGACTTCACCTTTCAAAACACAGTAAGGATTATCTGCTTTGACACCGGAAAAAAACTAATAGCTTGAGCAGATTTAATATTCAGGTTTGCTTTAACCCGAATTCAGGTCAAAAGATCTGCACAGAACAGAAATAAAAATAATATTCCTAAGTAGAATAGTATTAATTTTATGGAGTGTTTTTGAATATTTCACTCATGTTAAGTAGCACAGTCAATACATCCCACAATCAAAAGAGCACAGCGCTTGTCAGTCTTCTCTGGCTACAGACAACAACCTGAAAAAAGATCACTTGTCTTCATCAGCTTTAGCTGCTAGCATTTAAATATTTTATGGATAATGCGGTATTGTATGGGCCCAGCAGCAACACATTTTGCATAAAATATTCACCTAGGAAGCATTTATGAAGATGTAGGAGCACTTGATTAGGAATATATACTTTTTCTCTATTTCTCCATGATTAAAAACTTATTTAAACTACAACCATATCAATGGGTTACGAAAATAGTCATTTTACTGCTTTTTATTCACCAAGCTGACAGCAAGTCCAGTGCAGCTGAAACACGTAGTGAGTACTGAGCATGCTGTGTAGTTTGCTCAAACAAAGTAGGTCCAGTTTCATGTTCTTACATGGGCCTACTTTACAAACGTTGCTGAATACCAACTACACATTTATGGCAGTCATTCATACAGGATTTCTGCATGTCCAAAGCTCCTGGATAAGTGTCCCAAAGCAGTAAGAAAGTAGTAGATGACATTAAAGTGATAGAAGGTTTCATGTTTCAACATCTGATATTGCAGACAAAGACACTGATTAGCTTAGCATACAAGTACTTCTACAAAATAGTTCCTGAAGTCGTCTTCTAAGACAGTTCTTCTGTGACACAATTAATAGTTTCATCACTGGAGAGCTGGAAGCTAAGTATTTTAAGAGACTCGTAGCAGACTGAGGCTCAAGAGGACTGCAAAATGCTGAAGTGCTTGAGAATGGTTCAAAATCATGTCAGTAAATAAATCCTAAACAGAAGTGAACCCAACTAGAGCAGCTTGCTTCCAAAAACACCGACAGCTCTGAAATTCAACAAGCATACTTAACTTCCCCCAGATAATTGAAAACTTGAGTAGATGAGAATATTTTTTGAGAACACGTTATCTCACAACCAGTGTTGGTTCAAGTTACTGGTCTAACAGACCCAAGTTGATTCTGTCCCTTGCTTTGGATGCACAGTGCAGAAAACCTCAGTAAATCCATGTTGCTTCTGGCAAGACTTACTGGTTTGAGATAGCTTTGGCATCAATGCAATCACATCCACAGAGCGTTTCATCTGAGCTAGAGAATCTTGACTCATGTTTGCTCCCATAACCAACACGGTTTACCTCAGACTGGATACATTACAGAGTCTATAAAAAACCTAACTTGTCTGATAGTGATTCTCACACCAACTGGCTAAACTTAGCACCATTTCAGCATATTTCTAATAATTTACTAAAACTTTTAACTCTAAAACTTGTGTTTCTATTTTGTCCTGTTTTTACATGAAACTAAACTCTGTGCCTTTCTGCTTCTGTGGCATGAAAATGAAGAGTGCAGGTCTCATTTACAGAACAGCCGTAAGACTGACTTGGAAACTGACTGCAGGGTTACCAAATTCTGAAGATGTCATGTATCATCATTAACATTTTTCACAGTTGTATTAATATGTATTATATGCGTATTAAGTAAAAATAAGTAGCCCGTGTTACAAACAAACAAACAAGCCAAGATAAAAAAACAGCACTAAATGTGGGAACAGTAGCACAAAAAATATGTACCATGTTATGTTAATAACAATGTTAAATTGCAATATAATTAATTTTGCAAAAACACCCCAAGAAACCAATAGTAAATTTAAAATTCCCTCAAGAATTTCCTTTTCAAGATTTATCAGCCTTACAAAAAAATTCAGCAAGAAAGATACAGAGAAAACCACCAATTTTCTACTTTACAATTTCTCATTTGTGTTTTCTTTTAGACTTTAATTATATAAAAATAACAATCCTCAGTCTGATTGAGGAATTTGTATATAATCTGAAATGGCTTTTTGTTCAATTACGGAACCAGCTGTTTCACGTGTGCTCATGAGAGCTACCAAGTTCAAACCTCCATTTTGTAAGATTATTAAATAAACCATCGTTAACACGGTCACGCTGATTGTAGTGGTTTGTCCAATTCCTAATGACTGCATTTACTGACTTCACTTTTATTTAAATTCTAAAATATTTTCTTTTCAAGATGTTGTGCATCCAAATTGCTTAGTACCTGACTCTTCAGTTAATGATGTAAATTGACAGGCATCCTAAGTCAAACAGTTCATTTCCATAAAAAGACATTTGCTTTTTTTTCCCCAACAAGTTACAGTAATTGTCATAAGAATGAAAGAGTACAAACAGCAATTGGTTACAAATGCAAGCATAGTTTGTATTTTCTTTATTGAGTGCTTTATTCTTTTGGATAGAAATAACATTTAATTCTCATTTCATATTATTAAAATTCTTACCATTGATTTATCTAATTTTCATAAACATGAAGCTTTAAAAATAAAGCCTAGTCCTCCTTGAACTGCAATGTTAGCAACAGTTATTTAGCAATATCATAAAGCAGTATAGTTAGCCTAGAGAATTTAGTCTGATTACTAACTCACGTGATTAGGTAACAAAACCAAAGGCCAGACTTTCTTCCTAATTTTGCAAATATATGATCTAGTTGTAAGTTACACTCATAACATTAAAGTAAGATTTGCTCCTCAAGAAAAGGAACACTACCACAGGAAATCAAATTATTAGACCTCCTTAATTTCTATATTGAGCTCTTACTGTATGAAATGACAATTATTCAAAGATATGTGGAGATCCAGAACATATCTTAAAACTCCCTCACTGTTGAAGGAGTTTGAAATCCAGGGTATTGAATTTTACTTAGGATGACACTGAACATCATGGTATTTACTACTTCAGGAAAATGAAAAATCTTGATTCAAGAAGACAGAGAAAAATGTATTTTGTCTCTGTATACTTCTTAAGCTTGAATTGAGAGAGAAAAAAAAAGTTCTACTCATGCAGAGTCTTAGGAAAAAAGTACAGTACTGCACAAAATGCATTTCTATGCACCTGTCATCATGAACCATTATTATGACAGATATTATAATAATCACTTTCTTAAACTGTTTTTCTTTAGGTATTCTTACCAAATGTTACTTCTCCACTGCCATTCTTGTCAAATAACTGAAAAGCAACAACGAATATTGCATCTGGAGTACACAAAACAGATTCAAATGCCAAAAATTCTTGGAAGGAAATTAACCTAGAAAGGAAAACGGAAAAGTTATAAAGATTTTTTTAAATTGTTCATAATACCAATGATAATTTGCATTTGATACTCTAGAAAAAAGTTTGATCCAAATATTAAATAAAATTCTAACTTAAAATAATTAACACTCTAGAGACTGAAAAGTATGTTACATTCAAGTAGTTAACATTTATGCAACTCAGTTTATTCCTCTATGAAGCAACGGAATTCTTCCTATCCATCAACACCAAAATACAATCAATTCTAACTGAACACCTACAAGTTATTACTTGTAATTATAAGTGTAATCAGACAGCATTTAAAAATTAAGACATAAAAACACCACAAAAATTATAACACCATGAAATTTACAGGTCTGTCATTGTATTACATATGTATTTCTACTAAGGTACTGTAATGCAAGTACAGGAATACACTATAAAACATACATTTCTTTAAAACAATACATAACATTCATAAAAAACAAACAGGTTCAGAAAAAGTTATACTTTACTATGCATATGGAAAGGATATTACACTTCAAATGTGATATGAACCGCCAAGTCATGTACTCGGGGCCAATAAAGAAGGAACATAAATATATTTGGACTCAAGGACAGACATGACAAGGCAGGGAAGGATTTGAGTGTAACAGCAGATCACAAGATTCTGAGCTGTGTATGCAAGACAGTCATTATGCACAACTCAGGATGCACTAGTAAATCCAAGTCCTTGTCACCAATGTATAAACTCAAACTTGAATGTATGCATAGATAACTTACTAGGATAATAATAAGTAGCTTTTCTAGAGGAATTCTGCTTATTCTGACCAACACAAAAAAAAAAAACCTTTAGAAGGGATCCTAATGTTCATGTATGAACAGCTGCAGAAAGATAAACCTGAAGCTAAGAGCAGATAAAGGATAATGCTGGCACAAGAAAATAACAGGACAGATGACAGGATATATATTTTAGCATTAAATAATCAATGGGAATAAGAATTTCAATTACATTTTTTATATTCAACAAAAAATTTACCATATATCAGTAAATGCTGTTAAAGCAGAGAATATCGCTGTTTCCTAGAACTTTACCTAGAAAATGTACATAATTGATCTGAACTTGGTACTCATCATACGAAATCATTAGCTCATAGTGATTACTTCAAACATTACTGCTTACTGCTAAAGAGTCAAGTATAAATTTTGTTCCCTGCAAGAAAAAAAAAGAAAAATCACAGTATTCACACTATTATTACTTTATCTAGTTTTTCCCTGTCAAAGTACACACGAAGCAGAATTGAGATACTTTAAAGAGGTTAAATATGTTAACATTCTTGTATATACGCACTGCGCAGGAAATACAGAAAAACCTAATGACTTTGAAAATAATTAAGATATGGAAAATACAAAATTATCATATTTAAGCCACAAAAATCAGAGATATGAGAATGGTTCTTCACATGCAAAGTCAATTCCATCCAAAGGATGATCTTGATAAATAAAAGGTTCGTATCAAAGAAATAAATGTTCCTTTAAAATAATTGTAAATACTATCATTTCAAAATATACCTTACACACAAGCATAAAGCTGAAACAAATTGATTCCTAACCAGGAAGCTTCATAACTGACAAGATCAAGTGCTGATCTCTGGAGAATGCATTCATAGATGCCTGAACCTGAAAGATGTCTTCAGAGGTCTCACTATAACAGTGCCTACAGCAAAAGGAGATAGACACATTCAACTTCCTTTCCACATATTCAACTCCCAATGCCTAAGAGCAGGGATATCCTCTGTGATCCTCCATTAGCCATTAGGGCGGACATAACAGGAGCTGGATTAAACAGAATGATGGAGCTTCCCACCCAATCACTCAGTACTCAAGTATCATCCTGTGAACCCACTGCATTACAGAGTACATTACAGTATCAAATCACTCACTTTTCATTTTCTCTGTAACATTTAAAAAAATTTCTTTTCCTCTGATTTCTTCTGTACTGCTACCTTTCAAAAGCATACAAAGTAACCCACGTGTTTGCAATTCTTCTCTTTCCTTTTTTCTACTACTTTTCTCATTTTTTCCCACACAACATAGCTTTTTAGACATTATGTATAGCTCTGTTGTGACTCTCCATTATATGAAATATCAATTCTTTCTTGGGGACTTCACTTAAGAACACATTTCCAGATTTAAGAACGATGTGATGATAAAAAGAATACCCAGAAACAATCAGTTAAAATGAAGAATTTTGAATTACTACTGTGAAATTTTGATGTTCAAAGGGGGAAGAAAATCTTTTACCTAGTTTTGGCATATATATATATATATACACACACACACACACACACACACATATAAATATATAAGTAAGTATATTCTTCAGAGAGGGTATTTATCCTAATTTCAAAATCAGTGCCTGCACCTGAAGACACAGGAATGCTTTCAGCATCAGTGAAATCCTATTGTACTAAATAGGTACCAGGCAAGTTTAAACCAAATTCTAATTTAGAGGTCATCACATAAATTTCTTTATGCACAAGAATATGCACTTGTAACAATGAGGAATAAACATTTTGGAAGTGAACAGTCATCTGTTTTAAGAACTACTTTACCGAGTTCCACTAAAGCAAACCACTCGTGTACAGCAGTAATGGGAGAGGCAATAGTTCTCTGGAACAGTTAAGTAAGGATCAAGTTAACATTAGAAAAAAAGTAAAAACATGGTTTTTTTAAACACATGCCTATACAGAGCCAGTTCCAAAATGTGCTGTTTCTGTAAAGTGCCAAACTTAAACCTAAAAGAAATAAAAAAATATTAACAATGGAAGCAGTCACCAACCCTCTGAGTATTTATTTCAAGGGCAAGCAAGGCTAAGAGAATATGATAGCAGATACAGGAATGAAATTTTCTAACAGAACCCAAAGCTTCTCAATGACTTGCTGCATGACACTGGGCTGTCGTTTAATGTACAGGTATACGCATGGAACAGGACTACTGATACTTCCTTGGACTTCATAAAGTAACCTTAAGTCCTTGGAAAGATGCAATGCATCCTGGAATTCAGTTGAAGACTACAATAATTATTCATGCTATTAGAGTCTGGATTTTGATATATTACAGATCACTACAAATAAAAGAATGTGAATATAAAAAAAATGATGATGATAATGGAGCTATAATAAATTCTTCAGATTAAATATAGATTAAATATAAATATAGATTAAAACATTTAGAAAAAAGTTTCAGAAAGTATTCAAACAATTAAGCATTATACACTTCAAACTATATGGTTGTGCAAAATAAAAATCCCACTCATCCCATAAAGAAGGTGATAAAGCACACTTACCCATACTTGATTATCTCGCTTCAAATATTACCCAGATTTTTAAAAAAGCAATAAACAAAAATAACAAAAATCTTATTCACAGGGAAGGTAACAAAAAGCAATGCCTGAAAGTTCTGTTGTAGCAGTAAAACAAATGATTTCCTACTGTAAGAAAGACCCTTTTGTAAGACTTTTTCTGAAGAAAT
Source organism: Corvus kubaryi (assembly GCF_017639235.1). NCBI lineage: Eukaryota > Metazoa > Chordata > Aves > Passeriformes > Corvidae > Corvus > Corvus kubaryi. The sequence continues at coordinate 20,399,664 of NW_024581135.1, forward strand.
GCATACCATAAAAGATAACCAACAGCTTTCAGAGAAACAAGATGCTAAGCATGTTGGTTTACTTTATCAATTAAACTATTATTTGAACAGATGCATACAAAATTACCTTTTCAATCCATAATAAAGCAACAAACTGCAGCCATGCATTGGAAACAGAGACAGGTTACTTAAATTTATCAAATGTATGTATAATCAAATATATTATCAAAGTGCTGCAGCCTGATGAAAAGAAAAATCATGTAGCATTACATCAAACAGGAGATCCTATATTTGTCATTTAGAGTAAGAAGTATACAGCACATACAATTTCATTTCTACAGCACAGATACTGTGCAAGCTGCTCAAGATACTAAGCAAACTAATAAAATGTTCTAGAGCAGAATGCAGGAGAACAAAACCAAAATTTAAGTAACCAAGGAAGTTAAGGAGCTGCCAATTTAAAATAAGTTACATTTTTATATTTACAAATGTATTGTATTTTAACAGCATTTTCTTCTCTACAAAGTAACTACTCACTTCTGCATTCTTGACCTCTTCTCTGATCCATCTTAACCTTCTCACTTTACTTTAACAATGTCCATGCCTCCTACTACAATCCAAGGCCAAAACTAGAATCTTACATACAGCAGAAGAAAGGGTTCCTTGGAAGACAAATGAGTTAGAGGGCACTACCTCAGCGGAGCAGACATTTTGTAAATTAGTTTCAGAGAACTGTCTAAAAGCAAGCAGGAGCTGGAAAAGCTTTATGCAGTGTGACCTGATCTTGATTAGGCAAACAACTTCTTCCTCCACAGAGTCACTACTGTCTCTAAGTCAGCACTTTAAAAAAGACCTCAGTGGTTTGATTTGAATTGCACACTACAGAAATAAAAAAGCTCTTCCATATTTTCATGTTTAATTACAGGTACTGAAGACTCTAAACAGTACCTAAAGATGGATGCGGACACACAGAAAAGAACTTCTCCAAGGCAACCCTACTACACTAAACTTACCTGCCATTCAACTTCCTCAGCTTTTGTAGAATTTAACAAAATATCATCAAAATAAATCTTAACTTAAAAAAAACCCCATGTCAAACACTGCCATTTTTTCTGTTTTCAAAAATGTATAGTCTATTGTACTTGTGAAAAAAACTTCTCATTTAAATAAACCTAAAGTGTAATAAAATCAATAATGTATTTCAGAAGATGAAGTTATCAAACTCATGCACTCACACATTTACCTATGCACTACAAGTTTCAAATGGAAAGCAAAATTCTCACCCATCCTTAGTTTGATCTGCCACTCCAGCCAACAGCTGCACTGTTTTAGGATTGTGATGCAGATCTGTATGAAGTCCTAGGTATTTTTGCACAAAATCCTCTGGGGTCATGTAATGTTCACCATCTTTCTCAACACTTGCATACTAGAGTAAAAATAAAAAACCAAAGGAACACAAACAAAAATTAATCCATTTAGATGCTGATTATTGGCAATTACCAAATTAGTATCTTTACTGAATATAACTTAAAATGGTGCACAACTGTCTGCACGTAACTGCTCTGAAATTAAAGGGCTAGATTAAACTAAGAGTGTTACTGTACTAGTTTTATACTAACAACAGTTAGATTCCCCTGTACAATAGATATGTTCACATAATGACCAGTATCTTCTAATTAAAAGACAATTACATATTTCAGAAACTGTCAGGTAATTGCAAAAATTTATAAAACTTACAACCATGCTGTAGCGTTCCATTTGTAGCTACACTGAAACCACAGCTCATAAATTTTCTTACAATTTCTAGTAGCAGATATCTTCTGAATAATTGTTCCTGATCTTTATTATGACTATTTTGGAAAATATGTATTACTTCTTTTCTCTTTTTGTGAGAAATAAATGTTCAGAGTAATTTTTATCCTTAAACTAATGTTTTTAAGGAAAAATTCACACACACAGACAGTGCTTGCTTCACCATCTCGTGTATCTCTTCCACAGTATCAGCCCCTCACATCACCTCATCAGCTCTCCCTCTTCCACCCTATAGCTGTGATGACAGCTGTTTGCAAGACTGCACTGTAAACAAGATTACTGAATTTATGGAGAACTAAAATAAGAGTATTTTCACTAAAACAGGAACACAAAGCAATGGACAGGAATCCCTTAATTCAGCATTCCTGCCAGTATGACAGCACAATGAAATTGTGGCTTCCTTGAATCAGCTCTGAAAGGTTTTCTTCTCAGCTGTACACACAAGTGACTGAAAAATGCCTTCCAAAGCACAGTTCTGCTGCAAGACATGAAATCCAAAGAAAATTATGTATGAAGGACCACCAAACATGCAGAGTATGGAGCATATCTTCAAGAATCACTGAAGTCAACTGTATGACAGTAGAGTGCATATCGAAGACAGTCAAAATCTAAACACCATTTTTTTTTTCTCCAGACACCAGTTTATTGGAGTTTATCATAAATAATAATTCATAATAATACCTTTCACAATAAAAACTGTTTGGGCAAAGTTTTGTTAAAAAAATTTTGAGATAAAAATAATCATTGAGCTCCATATGAGAAGGTCACGGCATTTTGGAAGAGTTTGGCAGCAAGTCAATAAATTAAAGCCTAACAAAGTAGCTCTGCATGTAAATACATTAGTCCTATGTTTTCACCATATAAATTAAGTCAAGAATCTCTTTGATCAAAATAAGCAATTTCAAATTATAACTTGAATGTAAAACATACCACATCAATTAAATCTATGTTCCTCTCAGTGTTGAACTCTGTTACTTTATAACACAAAATTCTTAGTATACATTTACAGATTGTCTCAGGTAAGCACTTGATGAATTTCCATGAGACTTTTTTTTTTAAAGCATCCTCACATAAGACAAACACACAAACCCCCTACTCTAGTTTACAATCTGGTGCTAGGTATCACCACACTTTCAGAAACAATGCTTTGGGAATTTCTTTTTGTTTCTTTCTCCACCTTGCTTGAACAGGTTACATTTTAATTCAACAGGCAGGGAATAATTCAACTATATTTTCCAAAAGCTGACTGTGTCTTGTCTAAGAAAAAGAACGAAGGTTCACTAAGAAATCTGGTAACTGTTTTTCCATCTAACTCTTTTATCCTTCTGTGATAATGTTACGGAATTTGTTCTTTTATGAATGTTACTGAAGTCTGTGGTTAGCAAACGTCTAAGAGGTAACTTATTTGATGGTGCACAGACAAGAAATTTCAATGCCTGCATTTCATAGTTCCAGGATTAAGAGAAATAGCACATCTTTTTAATGCAAATCGAACTTTGTATTTTTAACAGTTTAAAACAGTTAGAAGAAGAAGATAGCACACTTCAGAAATACTGAAGAGGAAGGTATATATCGTTTATCCTTTAAGATACAACTTAAACTGCATGGCCAGAGGGCACCTATCACATTAGGAGACATGCATGAACAGAAGGAAATTTAAGTACACTCTCTGTGATTAAGGTGGATGGTGACAAGGCCTACAGTTCAAATCTTCCCTTCTAACCGTTTCCAAGGGAAGCCAAATTTAGGAAGGAATGCACGACCTTTAGCTGAAGCTCACAGAAGAGGCCAGCACTCTCAGCAAAGAGCACAACACATCTGACCCCTAGATGTTTGCAGTATTTCATAATAAGACTTTCTACAACTTAGTTCTGAAAGGAGTGATTCTCTTTTGTTTTAAAGCCTGCAACTAAGTTTGATTTCTAACCATCAAACAAAAATACAATTTCAAATTCAACTGTGATCAAATAGAATGCAGAAGAAATACAAACTCTTTTTCTATGCTTTTTTCTTTGCTGCAGAATCTCAGATAGTCAAAGGAAGAGAGGACAGCTCTCATATTTTTCATTCCTCACAGCACAAAACAATCCACAACTTCATTTGCATGTTTCTTTGAAGAAAACAAGACAGACATGGAGAAGACCAAAAAGCCGTTTTTCAAAGACAGACTGTTTTTTAGGTCAATAAAACACGTACTGTCAGAAAGAAAATTTCAACATCCAGCTGTACAATATTCTTCCTCTCCACTGTTCTCTGTATGACCACTATCAAGGACTTTAACTGCTTATTTCCAGAAGCAAGAACTTCTACTGATTGGATGTCAAGAATCATAAAGAGTTCACATTTACAATTGAATAGAGTATTTTGACATCTCATTTCACTTATTTTCATCCAAATGTGCAGAAGCACCTTGCAAAAAGTTGGAAAAAGGTGTCCTAGAATCATGTTTTTATACTGTATTAATATATATTATTTAAAATAATATTTTCATGTTGCTAATTTTATTAACATACTCTACTGTAATCTTTATCTACAAAAGCTGAATGCCATGTCAATCAAAATAAACATGTGTTGGAATATTTTTTACTAGAAACTAAATGTTGACCTTCCACAGTTTGATGCCAGCATTCTAAATTTCTGCACTCCAGCAATGCTACAGTGTAATCCAGCACAAAAAAGAAAAGGCCACCAAAATTATAGCTGGGATATAACTCCTCTCTGTCAGGCAAAAAGGTGTCTCTGACTACTTATCATATATGGAAATTGTCAGATGGTATAGTAGAACCAGAAGATACATATAAAAAGTTAAATAATGGACTTTATTATTTACAGTATTAGCTCTAATTTTATACTCTTTATTTTTTAAATAGAGAAAAGCTTCTTGAATATACTGTGTAACATTCAACATTAGGGGAAAAAAGATATTTCAGTCATTTTGAAATATCAGTGGCCCAACTATGGACCTAAAACATAGTTCTTGCTCTTCTTATTCCATATGCCTGATTCAAACTTTATTATCAAAGTTTTAGGATTGACTGGATTTTCCTTTCTGATCATGCTTTACTGGAACTAAGGAGTGGAAAAACCTTCATACCGTTATTTATATATGTTAATTCTAAGGCCCTGCAAAGGTTAATATTACAAAATACATAAATCTTGAGAAATTAATTTTAAGTTCTAAAAACATTGCCAGCGGTTCCATTCATAAGAACACATATAAATCCTAAGGACAAAACATACAGTCATGGAAGAAGAATTTTTTTGGATTCTGCAAAGGTGCATTAAAAACAAAAAAAAAAAAACAACAGTACTTGGTCATAAATATTTGTTTTATAGAAAACTAGAAAATAGTTCAGAAAATTATTTAATATTATAATTTGGGAATGGTTATCACGATTTGTGCCAGCAGCAGTTTTCTCCTCAACGCCTGACAGTCCCTTCAATACACTGTGCCCGCAAAGTGAACTTTTAAGTGTCCCACCAGCACACCACGCGTTTGATGCCATGGCAAACTGCTGGAAGGGCAAAAACCAGAAGTCTGTCACTCAAATGACATTAGATCTTTTTACCTGCAAAAAAATATTTCGGAGTTCAGCAGGATCCGCTCTTTTGCTTAAATGCACCTGTAAACACAAGCAAATTAATGGTTCGCTTAGTCGGGCTACTGTCAAGACCGCAGACAAAACCCACCGCGCCAGCCAAAGGTTGCATTAGGGGGTCTCCTGTCAGACCGGCAGGCCCAACCTCAACCATGACCGCGCCGTGCTGCCGCGGGACGGCACCGGGTTCCGCGCCGGTGACAGCTGTCAGCACCGGGCTGCCTGCGACAGGCGCGGCGCCCCGGCCCCACGCGACAACCGCGACAACCACCACCGCCACCACCGCCCCGGGGACCCCGGCCCGCGCCCCCCGGGGCCGCCCCGCCATCACCGCCCCCGTCGGCGCCATTCCCCGGCCCCGCGGGAATCCCGCAGCGGCGGCGGCCGCCTCCCCCCGCCTGCCCGCGGCCCCGCGCAGGATCCCCCCGGCTCCTCCTGCCACCAGAGACGGAGCCAGAGAGTCACCTTGACCGCCATACTGCGCCCGCCGAGGAAGAGGAGGAGGAGGAGGAGCCGCCCGCCCGCCGCGCCGCCGCAGCAGCAGCCACCACTTCAGCGCAGCGCTGTGGGGTGAGCGCCCTGCCCTGCCCCGCCCCGCCCCGCCCCGCCCCGCCCCAGCCCGGTAGCGCCGGGTGGGGGCCGCGTCCGCCCCCCTCCAGAACACCGGCGGCGCGGGTGTGGGTTCTTGTTGGGGGGTTGCTGGTAGCACCTCCACAGTGCAAAACTGAGCCTTTTAAAATGCTGCTGAATCTCATTTCTGGCGTAACAGATGCAGCCCCTGATGGTCAGCAAAGCTGTACCTGTTGGTTTCAAGTGCCGAAACTGTTCATAGACTGATGTTCTGGCAGCTTGGCTGCAAATTGGTTGTAGCTCCGTATTTCAAACGTACAACCATAGGGCCAAAATCTGGCTGGAATTCAGTAACTTCTGACAGGGTCTTATATGCACACACATACTTTATACTTCAAAATTAACAGCATGCAGGTCACAGACTTAAGAAAGGGTAAGTTTATACTTTGTTTCAACAGTTCAGTCACAGTAAGTGCTTATAAAATCTGACTTAAATAATACTGCATGTTTTGTCTTGCTGTGCTATTTCAAGGGCCCAAAGAAGTGTCTTTTATTACATGCCACTGGAAAACATAGAAAGGGCAGATTCTGGTACTCCTCAAATAACACAGTGAAATATTAAACTACAATACAGTAGCTGGTAGTTTATAACGATAGTCATGAAACAAGTTTAAAAGTTTAAAAGACTCAAGTTTAAAACAACTCTTCTCTGGAGTACAACTTTCTTCAGTCACATGTCAACAAGAACCTTCTGCATATAAATTAGAGTTCGCATACTACGTATATGCCTATGTCCCAGCTGACAGCTGGAAAAGTTTTGCTAGAAATCTTATTTGGTAACCATCTGACCACTCAAGCATCTTGTTCAGCAAATCCATACATATATATGCTAGCTGCAGTGTCGTGGTTTAACCCCAGCCAGCAGCCAAGCCCCACGCAGTCACTCCAGTCACTCATTCCCCCACCAGCAGGATTGGCAAGAGAATTGGAAGGGTAAAAAGTAGAAAACTCGTGGGTTGAGATACAGTTTAATAGGGAAAGCAAAAGCCACGCATACAAAGCAAAACAAGGAATTAATTCACTGTTTCCCATGGGCAGGAAAGCGATCAGCCATCTGCAAGAGGGCAGGGCTTCACCTGTAGGCAAAGTGGAAGACAAATGCAATCACCCCGAACATCCTCTCCCTTCTTCCTTCTTCTTCCCACGTTATATACAGAGCATGATGCCTAAAGGTCTAGAATATCCCTTTGTCACTTGGGGACACCTGTCCCGGCTGCATCTCTTCCCAACCTCCCATGCAGCCCCAACATCCTTACCAGCACGGCACTACAAAAAGCAGAAAATGCCTTGGCTCTATGTAAGCCCTGCTCAGCAGTAACAAAAACGTCTCTGCATTATCCACCCTGTGTTCAGCACAAATCACAGAATCACAGGATAAGCTGAGTTGGAAGGAACCCTCAAAGATCGAATCCAACACCCCCATAAAAGGCACTGTGAAGAGTAATTCTACCCCAGCCCAAACCAGCACACAGAGTAACAGTGTGCATCAAAAGCCAGCCCTTTGAAAGAAAATTGCAGAAATCCCCATGGTCCTTCCCACAGCGGCTGTAGCAAGTGGTTCAGCATATAGCTTTTTTTTCCTCTTTACTAAAGACAAAGCTCCAGTTGTTTGCTCGGCTAAAGCATAACTGCAGCAATGAGCAACGAGGTCTATGCGTGAAGAAGGAGCGGAGCCACTCTGAAGGACTCAGCCACTCTGAAGGCCGCTGCCGAGCCAGGGGAAGGCTCAGTCAGTCCGGCGCTCGGGGCCGGACAAGGCCAGCGGCACCGCGGACGCGACGCGCTCCGTCAGCGCGGAGCTTCCCCACGTGGCAGCTCCACTGCGCATGCGCGCCAGCCGGCCCGCGTTCCCGGAGGAGCGGGGCGGAGCCGGCCGCGCGAGCGAGCGCGAGGCTCGAGGCAGCGTTGGGCATGCGCGCGGGCTGCGCGCGCCGCACGGGACAGCCATTGGCTCCCCGCCGGGTTTCGGCGGGCGGAAGCGGAAGCGCTCGGGCGCGGGCGCGCATTTCCGCCGGGCGGGCGCGCGGGTTGATTCGCTGTGCGCGGGGGCTCGGACATGGCGGGTGAGTCCCGGCCGGGCCCGGCCGCTCGGGGAGCGGGCGCTGCCGGCGCCTCGCTGTGAGGGACAGTAGGACCTCGGGGGGAGCGCTGTGACCGGGGGGCAGGGCAGGGCAGGAGAGTACGAGTTCGGGGCCGACGGACGGCGGTGAGCGCGGGTGGAGAGGGAATGGGGCGTGAGGGTGGGGAGCGCGGCTGACTCTCTGCCCCCCGGCTCTGATGGTCTTGCTGCTGCTGCTGTCCTCGGCCTCACGGCCCCCACGGTCTGGTAGTGTTAAACCAGAGTGTATCTCCGTGTCTACATCCACGAGTTTGCTGGGGGTGGACAGGGACTAGAAAACACGAAAATGTTTTTACTTAAAGTTTCCTACCTGAAGTAAGATACAGAAGAACTTTCTTAGGATACTTTTAGAATGAAGGGGAGCTATGCTTGTAAAGCATTTGGAACATACCTGAAGTGAAACATGTCTTCTCTCCTGGATTATGCTGTGGAAAACAGACTAATTGTAGTTTATGTGCATTTTTCTTCCACTTCCGCTCTGGAAGAGGAGTGCTGGCTAAATAATTGCTAGTGGTATACGTGCCACTGTAGTTGATGTACACCTGTTTATGAAAATGACTTAATGCAAACACTTGAAATGTCCTGGCACATTACTTAAATAACATGTTAGACTGAATTCGTATTTTGTTACTTATATCTTTAAATATATGTCTAATTCGTAATAACTGAATACTTAATATTTTTATGGTAATGACTTTAATTCTCAGAAACTAAAAAGAGATACTTGTATGCTTTCCAGTTCTTGTTTCTAGTTCAAGAAAACTGCATGAGATAGATCTCTATTCTCTGTATTGATGTGTTGTGACATATTGTAGCTTTTTAAAATTTTGTTCAGCAGTTTTGTGTTGTGTATTTTTTCTTGGTTTATGACCCTTTTTCTAAGATAGAGTCTGAGTAATAGTGACAGACTGAACACCTCAACTGTCAAAAAAACCCCTTTTTTTTCAGGACTTACTGCTATGGAGAAGAAGTTGGCTGAATACAAGTGTAATACAAATGAAGCAATTCAGCTGAAGCTAGGTAATACCGCTTTTTAAATATTATACAAATGATACTGAAGTATTTTAGTACCTTCCTATAAAATATATACATGTATACATCTGTGTCAATTTCTCAGTTCTAGTCTGATTAATGATATGATATTCTCAGCTCAAATAACATGCATCTAAGTTGTACAGGATGCCTTGATTTCATTTTTATGCCACCCTAACATAGTTTCTTAGTTGAAGTTGTCTGACTAGTGGAAACGTCCATGAACAGCTAGCAGGGCATAAAACAATGTGGATAAACAAATGGAAGATGGCGATTTGGTCATGCTCTTTTTTTTTTTTTCTCAGTTCGCTTTCCTGAGGATTTGGAGGATGACAACACAACATTTAATCCTGAGTATAGCCATCAAGTGTTTGGAGATGAGTAAGTTAAAGTTTCCAGATTCAAATTAATAGGTCCTGAAGAAGAAAGTCGCTTTTAAATCATTAAAAACCAAGAAATCTTGCTAATACCAAGTGCCAGGGAAGAAGTGCTGCCCTGATGCTGCTGCTACACTTGCTGATGCAGGCCAGGATGCCACTGGCCTTCGTGGCCACCTGGGCACACACTGGCTCATGTTCAGTCAATTGTCGACCAGCACCCCCAGCTCCTTTTCCACTGGGCTGCTTTCCAGCTGCTCTTCCCCAAGTCTGTTACTTGTCATTGTGACCCAAGTCCAGCAGATAACACTCCTGTCCAGCCTAGTGTTGTCTGCCGTCTGGCTTAGTGAGCATTCAGGTCACTGATAAAGACATTAAACAGGGCTGACCCCAACACTGAGCCCTGGGGAACACCACAGGGGATCAGCTGCCTGCTGGATTTGACTCCATTCCCCACCGCTCTTTGGGCGTGGCCATCCAGACAGTGAAGAGTACACCTGTCCAGGCCATGAGCAGCCAGTTTCTCCAGGAGAATGCTGGTATCAAAGTCTCTCCTGAAGTGTAGGTAGAAAAGTATTTTTTCTTTTATTTTGAGTATACTGAATTAATTAGTGCTGGTGTCATTTATTATTTTCAGTAGAGTGATATTCAACAATCTGGGCATAGTTTAAAAAAACCCAACAATAACAACAAAAAAATATCGAGGAAAATTCAGCTGCATGTTTCTGTGGACTTCTTTAAGTAGTTATGTGTCTTAATTTCAATTTTCTTTTGAAAGCATTCTAAGTACTCCAATTAGGATGAACTACCTATATTAAATGTCATAAATTAGTTACACTATTGCATATCAACTGCACCTATCATTGACAATAATTATAATTTTAGTAAGCAGAGGACTCTCCTATCTGTTAGTTTAGCTAACAAGCAAATTCTTGTTCAGGCACTTATATTTCAAATTTTAAATTATGAATGTATTACCATAGAAGAAAAATCCCAGTAAAAAAAAGTTTTAGCTATGCTTTAAAATAGCAAAAAAATTGGCCTGTTTCTTTGTGAACATTACTGTTTTATGCAGATTTTTTTTTCAGAAAAGAAATTGTCTATTCTTCATAAGAGTATAGGGTTTGTGTTCAGGCAGCTCATATTTTCAAAGTATAAAAAAGGTTTTTTTATTCTATACTTTTTTTGCATATACTAATTTCTGGTTAGATTGGATAACTAAATAGAAACTGCCAACTAAAAGCTGTCTACATATTGCTACACCTGGTTATCTGTGCTTCGTATACTATAAATTGAAGTAGTTTATTCCAAAATATTATACTACACTGCAAAGTAATTTTTAATAAATGCTAGGGATCAATTAACGTAAATAACTGTTAATGAGTTAAAGCTGTTGAAAAAGTATAAACACAGTATTAGCTGTTTCAGGTATTCTCTCCTGAGCTATCACAGTAAGGACACAGTCACTGCCTTGCTGAGTTTAGAATATTTCCATTAAAGGAGCGAAACAGTACAAGCAGTGTAAGGCATGATCTCTGTCTAGACAGTGCACATCCAGTTTGTCTCCCTTTTCCTACTAGGAAGCTTACTTTACCTTACTGGGAAGGATTATGTGAATGTCACATGAAATAAAACCACTGTCTTGTGAATGTTTTATTATGTATAGAGTTCCTGGTTGTTATTTTCTCCTTTCTCAGTGAAGTTGCTTTTGGCTACAAGGGACTGAAGATCCTCTTGTATTATATTGCTGGAAACCTGTCAACGCTCTTCCGCGTTGAATACACCTCGAAAGTAAATGAGAAGTTTGACTGTGTGGAGGTAAGTGCAGGTCTGCTTCTGTCTTTAACGTAACATTGATAAGGTTTACTTTGGTATGGACAGGAGTTCTAGGTTTAGATTTAGCTCACCTAAATGTGATTTACATTAAAAGCAAACAAACAAAGCTTCCTTTTGCTAAGCTAACAAAAAGCTTTGAACTTCATCTACAGATTTCCCATTCTCTCACTACAGTACAATCAAAATTGTGTCAAACAGAACAGTCAGATGTCAGGAGCTGATACCAAAACCAGTTCCACAAAATAAACCTCAACTTGGCATGTCTATATTTTCATATTAACTGTGACCAGGAGGAGGACTAGCATTGGTGGAGTTTATGATTGAGAGAATTCAGTGAGAAGGAAGAGGAGGTTTCTGTAAGCACTTCATGGGATAGTAGGCTTGACTGTGTCTCTCTACATGTGGAGATAAAGTAAGGCAGAAAACAGATTGTGAAGTTCTGCATGGGTGTCATGTATGCTTTACATCTTACTTAAAGGAATGTGATAATACAATTACCTGCAGGGGGTTTTTGTTTGGTTGGTTTTTCTTTTTCCTGCAGGTTTTCTAAGCTTACAGAATACTTGTAGAAGAGCTTTTTTTTTTTTTTTTTTTCCTCTCCTACTGTCTATGTGCTCTCTGAATATGACTTCAGGCTGTATTTAATTTAGTAATTTCACATTCATTGGAGTTTATTTAAATAATTGCAAGGAAAGGCCTATTTTCAAAGGAGAAATACATTGGAATTAATTCATTAAATTAATTTTAAAGATTTGTCCTTCCTCATTCTGATTATATTCAGTTCAACAGGCTAAGATTCTGGATATGTCTTAAATACTTTGGAGGCTGGAGCAACATGTCTCAGGAGTGAAAGGTCATGCTCTTCAATCTTACGAAGGTTTTTTTTGGGAAATAAGGGAAAAAAAAGGAAAGACTGTTGGTAATGTAGTAAACATATTAAAATCAAATGGTCCAACCTTTCACCGGTATAATTTCAAAACAGTCAGAACAGGAATCTGCACCATAGCAGCTTTTTACTTTGTCTATTTTCCGTACAAATGGCAAACCCAATTTACTTACCTGGAGGTCTAAACAAGGTCAGTCTTGCCCTATGCACACTGCAACTTTTTTGATTTCTCAGAATGGTTGCTTTTTTCAAGCCCTGTTTCCTATACTGAATTTTTCCTCCAATTCCTTAAGGAATTAAGATGGGGACAAAAAAGATCTTTTTTGAGCAACACTTCTGTATGCTTTCCAGAGCATTTACGTGCTTTGACTGAAGGGGAAGGATGTGGTTGCTTTCCCTGTGCTTCCCTTAGTGTTACTAGCGCTGTACATTCAAATAAGCTGCTTGTATTGCTATATCTAAACATACGTAGGAAAAAAGATACAGCTGTAGTCAATCTTTCTGCATTTGTATTTGCCATCAGTTTAACCACCCAAAGATAGGCATTTGCAGAGGTTGAAACATAAGCTGTCGTTACAGCAGGATGTTGATTTGAATGCATATTAACATTTATTTTTCTAAATTAACTATTTGCTCCTTGATGATAATTATACTAGGATGCAGACTATCCGCCACACATGACAGATAATCTTGTGCTGTGAATAGATGGGGTTTAGGAAAGGACAGCAGTTTCTGCCTTTACTATAACTGGTTACAAGTAAGTTGGTATTAGTGCTCCATGAAGTTATTCACATCTTAGGATTTTTTATCCAAATACCCATACAAGCCCATTCAACAGCAGGTGATTTTATTCTGTAATATTGAGTTTGGTTTCATTATCTCTAAAGCAGCTGCTACTATCTCTGCTAGGGACTGACAGAAGTATTCATCCCAATGCCACTATTTTTTTTTCCTCCAAGATCTTTTTGAACATGAGGAAGTGATACTATCCTGAAATGTCAAAAGGCAGAACTCCAGTCATATTTATGCATCTTAACATGGTTTAGGTCCATCTTTAAGAAGATATTATTGGGGAAGGCTCAGCGAAGTATGATCATGTTTTGAACAGAAGTTCGCACTTCATTTAGTGAAAGTAGACAGAGTTTATCCCTTGAATTGAGTTGATTCTTTCAAATAACTGAAGAGAAACTGCTTTCTTCCAGTGTAAATATTAATAGCAATGACCTCTGAGTTGCTTGCTGCTTTGAGATTTGCAGCTGTTTCAGTATCTTCCTTTTCATCTGTGTTTTATGATGGGGTAGGGGTAAAGTTTTATTTCACTAAACTTTGCATCTTGCTTTGCAGCTAGTCTATACATTTGCTTTCTACAAAAGTTAATTGAAAAGTATTCTTTCAATGTTTGGTGCTTTTTTAGTGTAATACCGCTGATCACTCCATTGCTCCCCACTGAAATATGTGCATACAATTTTTAGAGAAATCCAACTTTCAAATATGCTTCTATAGTTATTTTAAATTAAATCACTTTGAAACAGCATCTACATGCTGTGCAAATGTCATAGCTGCCTATTAGTACAAAAATAATTTCTGTATTAAAACTACCCAGAGTTAAATGTTATGTACAAAGAGACATTACACACTTAAGCAGTCCTACTACAAATCAAGTGTAGTTAGAAGCCTATACCAGACTCTTTGTCATCACCTCACATGATTCTGATTGTGAAGGTCATACATTACAGGCAGCACTTACATGAACCATAAGCTCAACAACTCATGGCTGGCTTACTTCAGGTTTTTGCATGCTTTATTGTAAATGGCTTTGCCTATGTTAAACATTGCTGCAGTAGTCAACAGGATTGTTTTTTTGAAGAGAAACTTGTGTGCATCCATACGAGTATCTTGCTCTGATAAAAGAAATTAACCTTTCACCAATATCAAAGAAAAGAACAAGGAAAGGCAGTAAACACATTTAGGTAGCTCCTTGGATTATGGGCACCTGAGAGAGAAACGTTTGGAAAGGATCTGTTAAGTAATGAATGTGTCCATTAAAAAGTCCTGGTATTAATGAAATAAATTCTTTTCTAGGTGGTTGATATATCAAGATTACAGTATTCCAGGTCTTACTAGCTGAAAATTGCATGGCTTAAACTTCTGCCACTGCTCAAACTGGGGATTCTGGGATTTGGTCTCTAAGGAGGAGAGATGCTGTTAACTGTAAAAGTCATTAAAGGCTATGGTTTCTTGTGTCAGACGCCATTCCAAGGGGAGAGAATTTTTAGGAGACAATAGGTGAAAATATGTTGTGGTCATACAGAACTGAGATGTATTAGCCAGTGCTTTATTTGCTAAGCCGCTGTCATGTTTTAATTCCTTCTATTGTATTGAAAACAAGACTTTTCTGTGGTGGCAGCCAGTGATGGATGGAAACCTTACAGGCTTTGAGCAGGTCACAGTTTGGCTTCCTTCTCACCACTAGTGAAGAAACTTACAAATGTGAGGAGAAGCAAAATTACTTAAACATTATGTATAAGTACTTCATACTGTATATTCACCCTTTTTAGATGTCATCCACATAGTCTGAGTTATTGTACTGTTGCTTGGAAATACTGCTTTAATTCTAGATTATTTTTATGTGCTTATTCAGCTATATAAAATGCAAGTCACTCTGGATTCTTAGTTGTGGTTTCCTACAGCTCTGTCAGTAATGCAGACTTAAGATCTGTGTAAACAATGCATTTGCACAATTTAAAAAAAAAGGCATTTCCAATTTGTGTTTCATAAAAACACCTTTTTTAATGTAGTTCATTGATTCCGAATAAGTGGCTGGGTTTGTGTAATGCCCTTAAATAAGTGTAAAGAAAATGTGTTTTAGCTAATACTGGTTTATGAAGAATAGCAAAGGCTCCAACAAATTATCTTTGTTTTGAGAATGAAATGATTGTAAAGATTGTACATGTTTTAACTGAGTTCTTACACCAGGTATTGCAGAGCTGTATTTTAACTGCTTAATAGCTCTCTCTCTAAATATAAATATAGATGTTGGTAGTACCAAACCATTAAGAATAAAACTTGTTTGTGCTGAACTAAATCTATCTTTTTCTGCACTAAAAATGTAACTGAATGCTAAAGTGCTATTCATTTGCAGGTGCATTGCTTCTGCTTAAGGACCCATGGTTGAAAGGACAGGAATTAGTAGCATGTTGTATTAGCCTTTTGTAGTGTATTTTGTTCTAAGCATCTTAATTTCCCTGTTTTGAATGCTAAGTAGCAAGGGTCTTGGTTTTGAACTAATACCCATCATGCATGTAAACGGTGTGAAAGAGCTGCTTAGTAAGTTAACACAAAGTGTTCTTGTGTCCGTCCTTGTGGAAATAGATACAATACAAACATTACAGCTGAACTCACGGCAAACTCCATTAAGTAAAAACCTGGATTCATTGTCCAGAAGAAAGTTTGAATTGAATGTAAGCTCATTTTGTTGAATGTAATGTCAGGCTTTTAGGGGTTGTATTGAGGAGTATGGTTTTGTTAAGTTGAGACCAATTCATTAAGTTTTATTGCCTGGTGAGAAGCAGTAATACGTTATTGTGAAGCTTCATCAAATATTCATGGTTAAAAAGAAGTAGTAAATGTATTCAATCAAGTGGTCTTTTGGGGGTCTGAAAAGGATTATGAAGTCTGCTCAGCTGATGGTCTCTAACTTTGGTTATCTGAAAAGAGTAATCTCTGAATTAAATTTTGGTGTCAGAATATTTTGTCTTCCACAGTATGTTAGACTACAGGTCAGATTTGCTGACAGTATTCATAAGTTGTACTATTTTATGTCAAAATTTGTTTTCAAAACTTTCTTTTATTAGAATGCAGGATGTGGTTGTCAGGGTTTGTACTGTGTTTTGCAGCTGATTCTATAGACAGGCATTTCAAGCAGGGGGCCATAAGAATGCAAGAGTGTGCTAGCTGTCACTTTCCTATTTGGGAGCTACTGTTTTTGATCTTTGTCCCTTTTTCTCTACTTAGTTCTGCATCACCTAATACCTCTTGTAAGCTGCTTGTTTGGGAACCTGAGTTCTACAAGGCTGTGTAGCATAGCATAGTCTTCATGAGTTGGTGTCTGGAAAGTCTTGGTTTCTGAACATGCTGCACTTAGAGAGTAGCTATCAATGCTCTTAGTCAAACTTGGACAAATATAACAATCTCTAAACATAAAAATGTTCATGAACTTAGGCTGTAACCAAGAGCCTTCTGATGCTTACAATGGCTGGATTGTGGCATGAATGAACAACAAGAATGCTTGCTTTTTCTTTTTTCTTTTTCTTCCCTTTTTTTTTCTTTAAATTGCTGGTAGATACAGTATGTCTCATATATTCATTTCTTAAGCACAACCGTGACATCAACGCTGTCTTTTTCTAATCTTCCACTGATCCTTCCCCTTTTTGTAATCTCCAGGCAGATGATGTTGAAAGTAAAATTAGAGAAATCATTCCGCCTGGTTTTTGCACAAACACTGATGACTTTGTGTCTCTGCTGGAGAAGGAGGTCAACTTCAAGCCCTTTGGAGTGCTGCTACACACATATTCTATCCATAATGAGGAAGCTGGTGAAGATATAACATACCAGATTTACAAGGTATGAAAACTTAAGTTAAACTTCTGGTTTTGAGTGACCAAATTAAATTTTATTTTGCAGAAATGCACCTTCTGTAGTGATACAACTATAATATGTAAATACTATAATTTTACCCATTTATTAATCATCAACATGCTTTTTTATGTCAGAGAATTTAATTAAGTTTTGCATATTTTTTTCCTCTTGCATCTGTAATAGGTTTCACCTGACTTCTCCTGGCTTTTTCCCTAGGCTGACATGACATGTCCAGGCTTTCGAGAATATCATGAAAGGCTTCAGACGTTCTTGATGTGGTTTATTGAAACTGCTAGCTTTATTGATGTAGATGATGAAAGATGGAACTACTTTCTAGTGTAAGTACAGTTCTAAAGCAACAGTGGACCTTATTACCTCCACAAAGCCTGCATTTTAATTGTGGCTGGCCAATTATTGGAGCAGTATAATGATATTTTTCCCAGGAAAGAAAAACTATTGTTTGTGAGGCTTGAGTTTTCCTCCATTATGCTTTGGGAAAGCTTGAGAATAGAGCTGAATTAAATGCTGTTGTCCGTTAGAGCCCTGAATGTAGGCTTAAACAGTAAAATGAGCTTTGCCTGTGTTTTCTTTTACTTGCCACCTATTCATCTTTATAATAGGCAAGTGCACTGAAGTGCTGTAAAGAGGTCTGATTTATCCAAGTTGCTGCACACCAATTAAGTGAATTGTACATTCAGAACATAGCAGGTGTACCCATTGGGCCCTCACAGAGTAGCTTGCTGACACTGAAAATTCAGTTGGAGAATGGAAAAGAAAATGGACACTGCATGGGAGCGCGACTGTAATTGACCTGCTTGGCTTTCTGTTTTATCTGCAGATTTGAGAAGTATAATAAGGATGGAGCTACGCTCTTTGCGACCGTAGGCTACATGACAGTCTATAATTACTATGTGTACCCAGACAAAACCCGGCCACGTGTAAGGTAATTGGCGGTGTAACTCGTGCCTTGCCTTTTATTTCAGAAGAGGGAACTGCTGAAGTTCCCAATACTTGTTTATAATAGTGTTGATTTGTTTAAAAAAATCCCCATTATTAGCTGTCTATGCACTGATTTATTTCTTTGTTCCCTTCTTGAAGGAGAGGGAATCTCAAGTTTTGAATATTTAACAATTTTAAGATTCTGTTAAAAATTACATTTTAACATGAAGATGGCACGCACCTTAATCTAAAATGAAATATCATTTTATTTTTAAGACTTTGCATTATGTTTGCAAATGCTTGCATTTGAACTGAAAAGGCATTCCTTTGTCTGTAGCCAGATGCTGATCTTGCCACCATTCCAAGGAGAAGGCCATGGTGCTCAGATGCTTGAAACAGTTCATAGATACTATATGTCTTCTCCTACAGTACTTGATATAACAGGTTTGTGTTAAATTTTTAATAAGCAGCTTTCACAGGTTGTTAGCCCACAAGCTAACTTTATGTCCATTTGTCTGAATTTAAAGCCTTTTGAAGATTTAGCTTCTGCTCAGTTCAGGATTAATGGTACCCTGGTTTACAGAAGTGTATATAATGTAGCTTCTTAAATACTTTACTCAGAGAACAGCACACCAGGAAAATTCAATCCCTAGCATGAATGGATTACCAGCTAATTAACTATTTTATTGTGAGAGACACAGCTGAGTTTGCCAAGAGATCAAGCTCTGTCAAATTCCTTGTTCAACTTACCCCATTAGCCAAAACTCAAACTTGAGGGGGGGACACAACACACCTAACTAAAATAGCATATTAAGATTAGTGTGCAAACTGAAATTTTGCAGACAGTAAAAGTCTGTAGAGAACTTGTGCTCTAGGAGCATGTATTGCTGGCTGAAGGTATCCATGATATTAGGTGTGTGTGCGCAAATATCTAAAAATAAAAGATTGTGGAAATGGCAGGTAAAGGGTCCATGTGCATAAGAAAAATAACATTAAAAATTGCCATAAGCGTGACATCAGTCCTGTGGTTTCAAGTCTAGTGTAGGAAGAAATGCAGTTCAAACACATTGACCATTCAATTCTGTGTGTAGTCTCATCTTGGTTAGAAATAACTCTCCATTCTAATTGAAATCCAATAGACCACTTGCTTTCATAATGCGTTGTTGCAAGATCATCCTAAAGTAATCCACCTTGTCATTTCAATCCAGTTCGTGGGAACCTAAGAAAGTATAACTTAGTTTATGCAACAAGAACTCATGTGCATCATGTATTTATTTACTTTTTCCTTTTAATAGTACAAGCCTTTACGTAGCTTTTATAATTGAGGATGAACAAAGTCTTAGCATGGTACTGCATAAATCCTATGACGTTCATGGCTCAGTGCCTTAAGTGCAGGGTTGTAGCAAACAGTAAATCTGCACTAAAATAGGGTTCAATTTTTATGGAATGAAGCAGGAGAAAGCTTGCAATATTCTACATAGCACTCAAGTTATGAAAGTTAAGGCTCTTACAGAATTATTTATTGTCCTTTTTGAGGGGGACATTTGGCTTGGACAATTTTAATATAGCCAGGATATTTAGTTACATGCCATCTAAAATTGTGAAATAAAGCATTTAACCTTTCTGGAAAGAGGAAATGACAATCTAGTTAATCTCTTTGAAAAAGCTAATTATTTACAAATTAAAATTACTTCTGAATTTCACATTTGCAACAAATATTTTGTTCGGCTTAAACCTTGTCATCCTGACACAAGCAAAAAATATGCTGATGGTGCTTACTGGACAGAAACTGCCTCATTCTTCTTTTAACTAATCTGAGTGCAAAAGAATGAATCAATTTAGTTTAGGGCACTTCTCCAATCTCTTTTGCAGAATATATGCTATAAGGCTTGCCATGCAAGATTATGCACAATACATTTTAACCCAACCCAAAAAATAAATTGTTAGTTGTGCGGTGCCACATACATGCAGCAAAAGCTTCTATCCTAGTCCTTCTTGGTAACTTTGTTTTGCTTTTGATCATCCTAAAACTGCAAATTTTAACTATTTACAGTGTACCTCAAAACTAAAGGAAAATACAGTTGGGATATAACCTGGTTAGCAATAAACTCCACAGTGCTAGCTCCCATAAAAATGAGTGTTGAAAGGGAAGCATGGCCCTGCTACTTCTTTGTAGTGAGCTTGTCTAAAGCAAGGAAAAGAAAATACATTCACAATGTTGTACATATTTTCCTTCTGCATTAAATAGTTGCATATGGGCTCATGTTAATGTTAACTGAGGCTAGTTCTCAATTTCAGGGGTTTTTTTCTAAAGCAACAGTTTTGATAGCTATGCTGTCTTTAAGTAACTTGAAATCTAAGCTTTTGCTTAGGTCATTTCAGCCTTTTTATTTTGGATAATCTTGTCTGTTGGGTCCTCATACCTTTTTCTTCCTTCCTTCCTTCCTAACAAAGACTAACTCCTGGTCAATACATGACTTCAGCTAGTTTATTTGTATACAGTAGGATATTTTCACCAATCTTTTCCCATGTTTTCCCTTTCGTTTGTGTTTAGTAGTTCTACCACTGTCAAATATAGAATAGACTAAAGATAAAAGAAAAAGGGTTTATAGACTAGTCTTCTTTTCCCAATGAATTAAATGGGTTTAAACAAGTCAGTTTCATAATACTGTACAGCACTGCATACACAAAATATTAGAAGTTTCTGTGACCTGTTTGAGTCTACTGTGAAACATCTAAACCTGTGATAACAGTGCTTACAATTAAGCACAGCTGTTTATATACTGATGAATACTGTCTGCTGTTGTTTTCCATAGTTCTTTGTAATTACATACCAGAGATGAGAAAACAAATAATTCTGATAAGCTTTTTTAATTCTTTCTAGCTGAAGATCCATCTGAGAACTATGTGAAGCTTAGAGACTTTGTTCTTGTAAAGCTCTGTCAAGATTTGCTTTGCTTTTCCCCAGTAAAGTTAATGCAAGGTTTCAGTCAAGAAATGGTGACGGAAGCTCAACAAAAATTGAAAATAAATAAGGTATTAAATCAGTTGTAGTTGGACATATTCTTATCAAACTAGTACAATACAATTTAAACTTAGAGATGGAGACATGGAATTTACACACTGTGGCTTATTTTGACAGTTCTTAAGGATATAATCTGGAGATACGTGGCTCATGGTTTTAGATAAATGCCTTTTTTACCTACAAATTCTGTTGTAAATAGAATTTGACATGGTTTTGATTTCTTTCAAGAGTATTTGTGCAAATAAGTGTTGCTTTGGGAATGCAGAATGCTTAAGTGGCAAACACCTTACTAATGCAACTCTAAATACTTAAAGAGTTAAATTGAACAATTAAATTTTCTGGTAATCTTAAGTTATTCATTTTTGTGTATGATAGTGAAATAGCAGAGTTGCTTAATAAAAAATTATTTGAATGTGGTTTAGTGAAGACTTTAAACCTTGAGGGATGGGGACTGTGAAGCTATATTCAGATGTGTTTGTGAAAATGGTATAGCTTATATAGGGAAGCTGCATCTGCAGCCTTCTATATTTTAAACCTGAAAGGATAAATAAGTTTCATTTGGTTTTTTAACACTATATAAACATGTGCTAGTGTAGCAAACAAATCACTTTATTTTTGTTCTGTTGTTCAGCAAAAAAATACCTCGTATTAAATTCTGTTTTCATACAGATACAGCTTATACTAATATAGTATCAACATAATTTTTTTTTTCTCCCTAGACGATGTACTTTCTGGTTCTGATACCAAAAGCACTTCAGTTTTTCCATTTACTGTTGAATTTTCTTCCCTAGTAAACAGAAAACTTTAAATATTGTTGTTTCATTTTCATATTTAGAACTTTCAGGGGGGCTTGTGAAGGGCAGTAGATACATGTGGATTACTAAAATTAGCCAAGTGGATACTGATTGGTATTGCTTAATGTCACTCTAGTTCCAGTTCTTGTTCTTAGAAGTGTTTTTGGACTCTGGCTTCTGGACTTTCTGCTGTTCACTTAGAGCAAGTCCTTGAAGTACCTCTACAGCTGGTGCAGCACTTGAAAGATCAGACACTGGCTGCATGGAAGAAAATGATTTTGAAGTGAAAATAAAAATATTTATTCATTGAACCCACCAGATAGGAGGACAGATTTGTCCATACCCCTGTCTTCTGATAAGATGAAGAATTACTCTAATATTTCAGTATTTCTTCACTTGGAGTTCTGTTGAGTGACCTCTTTATTCAGATGTGGTTTTTATTCTCCTTTCTGTTCATTAGCAACACACAAGACGAGTTTATGAAATTCTCCGATTGCGTGCAACAAATATGGGTGATGCAGAACAGTCCAGAAGCTATCGGTTGGATGTTAAAAGAAGACTGATTGGGCCCTATAAGGTGTATATGACTTAAGTATCATTTAAAATTTATTTCAAGGCTAATTATACTTGATTTTACTTTCATTTCCATGAATGTAGTTGATGCCAATTATGTTGCCAATCAACTACCATTAGTTATGCAGTGTTCAACTGACATATATACAGATGCAGAGGACATTTGTACATAGCAGCACTGAAGATCATGTGTTTGGCTCCTGACTGTTTTCTGCCCAGTTTCAGCAGGTTACTATTAAGCTTACTCTATCTAGCTACAAGTGGCATTATGCCCAGGTAGGTTTAAGGGGGGGAAAATGGTCAGTTAACTGAAGAGGTTAAAAACAACAAGCCAGAAATTTGAGGAGAGGTAAAGTTTGCACTGCAGACTAGGTATAGTTTAGGTTGCTGTTCTAATTCTTTGCTAGGTCTTAAGAAAACAGCTTGCTAGAAGTAATCAAGTCATGTCAACATAGAACTCCATGCAGATAGAATATAAAATAATACTGGCAGTAAAATTCAAGCAAGTACTAAACTTACGACCAAGTAATTTTCTTAGTTCCTATTAATTATGCATCCTAGGATTTTCAGTGTGGTTGGTCTGTGTTGCATAAACTGACCCTTTGAGATACAGATTTTAAAAATAATATCCTAGTGGCTAAAGGCATCAGTCCTTGTGTCAAGAGTCAGAAAGGCCACAAATAAATCTAGGTTTGTTGTTGTAACTAGCATGTTAGCTACTGTTGTCAGTTAAGTACTTGCCAAGCAACCCAAAATCCTCTATATAAAGCTACACAGGGTACGATGAGTACCTCGATTAGCTTGAAAGCCTTCCTAAAGCAGCATTTACCCTGTTACACCAAAATAACAAAAATGTGCTTGTAATCATGTTGGGCTTACAGGGGCTGTTAGTAGAAATGAGAGGCCAGCATTGTATTAAGTACCTATCTGATCTGGTGATAACTCTATGTCATGCTGAGTGGCAGGACCTTAATCAAAACACGCTCTCTTTCACGAGTGTCTTGTCTCATTCGCTAGATTTCACCCAGTGTCCACTACAAATAAGGTGATTTTTCAGCAACTGTTTTTCATGACTAATGCATGATTTCAATTCACTCACTCAGAACTGAGGTCCTGTAGGCAAAATCCAAAATTCCATAAGCAGCTTCAATTCTAGTGCTTCTAGCAGCTGTTTCCACTTCAGCCTTTGCACACAATAAGTGCATGGATAATGAATGGATTTTGTATTGCTAAGTATGCAATATTGCTACTTTAGAACATTGCTTTTTTAGTTTTTTTGTTATCTCAGTGTGGATTCAAAAGAATCCTTAAAGCAGCTAACACCTTTTTTCCCTGATCTTAAATTTCGTGTTCTGAAATAGTCATCTTGTTTATGGTAGCTCTACTTAGTAAATAGCTTACTCATACACTCATTTAAACAATTAAATTTTAGTCCCAGTGCTGTTTTCAAAAACTTTTCAGAAATGTAATGAAACTCTCTTTTAATATAGAGAGGGTAATTTTGTGGGGGGAACCAAACTTCATAAACATATAATCAGGAATATTACTGCATACTCTAATACTGGCATCATTATTGTATAAACCGTTGGATAGCTTCATTTGAACAGTGCTGTACAGATGTAGAATAATTCTAAGTTGACACTACCTTAGTTTAATAAAAATGGTATTCCATCTTAGAATTATTTCCTGGCTAACATTAGCAGTGAAAAAAACTATATGCAGAAACCTCAGGGGGGAAAACATGTAATACCTCTGCTGCCCTTGAAGTTGTTACATTAGCAAGGAGGCGGTTGCTAAAGATACTGAGACCTTTATATATGTGGCATCACTAGACTGGAATGACTGGTGCAAAAGGATGTGTTGCTCTCTGTATAAGTAGTACTTATATAGGAAATAAAAGAATTGGTATATTAGTGACCAGGGCGTCATGCTAAGGTAATTTAAAGGATGAGCAGCTTGTGAAATTTCAGTTTCACTGTGGCTTCTCCATTTCTGATGAACTCTGCTATTTATTAGTGAACTGTGCTGGTAGATATGTCTCCTTGATCAGGTCTTTGTTCTTCTTGTCATCCCTGTTGGAAGTAAATACCACTGCTGCGCTGCTTTTCTTAATTGTAATACTTTGTTTGCTACTTGAAGAAAATATGCTTTTCTGCCCAGCCCAACAACTTGCTCCCAAAGCATCCTCTTGAAATTGCCCAGGTAAAATGTTACTGATGGCAGTTTTCAGAATCTTGTGTACTTGGATATGCTTGTAGTATATTTGGCGGGGAAGCGGATATTGAAATGACTGGTTATCTGAAACATGCAAAGAGAGTTTGCTTTTTAGCAGTAATCTGGAACTTAAAGATGGCCTAATGCTACAGTATCAGATGTATTGAGCATTTAAAAGCTGGCACCCTTTTTTCAGAACTAATGTTTATAACCTAAACAGATACCTCCTGTTAATTAGGCAGACTTTGAATTAATTCTAGAATAAAGCTTTAATTGTTCTAGTGACAGAAGCTTGGCTAGACGGTACTCATTTCTATTTTCATTTGGGCAGCTCATCATATGTTTCGAGTACCTTACTCATTTTGACTACATAGAGCTAATGTGAATCTAAAATTTAAACATCTGTGCTGCTTTTCACATCCTTTCAACAAGGAAAGGTTTCTTGATTATTGGCCAGAAATGTTCCTGAAGGCCTCATCAGGACTTAAGTACAGAACCTCCTTTTCTGAACTGAACTTTGCCTATCTGTGGAATCTTTGGGAGATTATAAAAGTTTTTCTGGTCTTACTCATTTACAGTTTACTGTAGTTTCCACTCCTCCCTCCTGACCCTCTGCATCAATCACAGAAAGAAGACAAATAGTTCATAAGTGTAAAATTAGAGCACAGAAGGGCTTTGATTTTGAGACAGTTAGAAATAGAATAATTTGGTGAAATTTTGTTGTTTTAATA
Source organism: Corvus kubaryi (assembly GCF_017639235.1). Taxonomy (NCBI): domain Eukaryota; kingdom Metazoa; phylum Chordata; class Aves; order Passeriformes; family Corvidae; genus Corvus; species Corvus kubaryi. Next base: position 20,424,848 of record NW_024581135.1, read on the forward strand.
CATCTGATTCCCTAGGTATTGCTAAGATTTATTGGTAAGATACCAGGCATACATAATGCTTTTTTTATTTTTTTAAATGAAATGTTGAATGATATTCTGCTTTTACAAAGCAAGAGAAGACTGAAGAATGGAAAGTACCTGAAGAACTGAGTAGTTCAGAAATAAGTATCAGCTGTATAAAAGTATATCTGGGTAAAGAAAATACAAAAGTATTTTGAGGTGTTTTTAAGAAACAGGTAAAAATCACATGTCACAGAGCAAGGACAATTCATCATCTTCTGTACAAATATGTTTATGCTTATAAATAATCTTACTGCATTTCAGTGCTGCTACTGCTAGTCCCTGGTGACTTGAATAATTTGTAAGAATTTGTGAAACTTTTCTGTGTACTGGAGACTTAAAATTAATTTTTTATAGTCAGTTATAGGGAAATTAGTTGGCTGAACAGTCATGTGATGGGACACCAATGTAATTAATGTCAATGTAGGACTAAATATCCTGGTCAGATTTCTACAGTCAAGTTTCTCATGCCACACATCTTCAGTAGTGGGTGTACTGTTAGACTTACCTGGAACAAAATTTGAAACCATTCTTCCGTTCACTACCTCATTGGCAATAGAGAAACTATGAGCCTTTAATAGAACAAATTTACTAATCAAACATTGTTACTGCTTCTCTTGGGATTAGGGACATCTTAAAGAACTAGATACTGAAATGGAATAAATTTTAATGAAATACCATATTCTTTATAATTACTGGTTGTGTTCAAACTACTATTTGTTTGATTGCTTAGAAAAAACAGAGAGAACTTGCCAAGATGAGAAGGTGTCTAAGACCAGAGGAGATGACTAATCAGTTGAACCAAATAGACCTAAGCTTGCAACGTGAACAGTTAGAAGAGAGCTTCCAACAGCTTGTTTCAGATTACCGAAGAGTCCTAGAACGACTTGCACAAGCATGAGGATCCTACCTGTACAGGAAACTTGCAGATATCTATACAGTGTTGTAAAGCACATCCTTAATTGCTACTTAACTGCAAAAAATATCATGTGACGTTTTAATCACATTAAAGGTGACTTGTGTTTCTGTGCATTTTGAATATTTTCTATTTTTGTGTTGTAGATTTTAAAATGTTGTACTTTAGGTTTGGGGGCACTTCTTGATGAAATAAACAATGTAGATTCTCAGATACAGTGTTACTTCAATTGTATGAATTTTCTTCTACCCTTTTGTTTTGATCAAGACTGAATATATATTTGAATAGCAAGTTAATATATCAATCTAAGCAATCTCTTAAATTTCTCCTAACTTGATTCTCCTCGGGCTGTTCTCCTTGGATCCTGTTGTATGGTGTATGGCCTGTGCAGGTTTAATGTCACAGGAGCAGGTTACAAGATTGGTTCTGTGGTGTCTCAGGTGTTTCCTGTGTACAGACTCTTTACCCTTTGCTAAAAGTGGATCCTGCTGCTGGAAGCTAACAGACCCATTCTGTTTAAGCCTCTAAAGTGCCTGAAGCACATTCTTTTTTAAACCCTCAAGTTTTCAGGTTTATGATTTTCAGGAAGATACCTCACAGTTGGGGAGCCATCCAAGACTTTGTGAGGACTCCAAAAGCACTCCTACTGGTGAAAGAAACAAATCTGTAGGAAGCAAGTGCCTTTATATAGTTCCTTGATTCTATTCTGCTATCCCTTACTTCTCAGACCTGAGGTTAGTTCTTAAAGATCCTGTCAGTCCTCCCTCAAAGGAAAAAATTTTCATCTTTTCTGGTAGTTCAGACTTTAGAGAACTTAGTCTGAATAAGGATCATTGAAATTTATTAACCATGTTTGATGGTGCTAATGGGATTCAGGTCCAAGCTTTCAAAACTGGAGTTTGTAGGTTGACAGTTCTCCACTATCTGATGTGATGTGGAGGAAGTGAAATAATTTTTAAGTGTTTAGAATCTATGGCATTTTTTGTATTTTCTATTAAATTATTTTTAGAAATTTTACTTCTGGATTAGGATATCTTTTCTGTATGATATATCTTTCATCTACTATAGTATCCAAATCTATTAATCAGTAGTAACAATTGTTAAAAGACCTTTCCTGATAGTAGTAAGTCTAAGTTGGGGAACTTGGGCTTTGTTTTTTTTCTTTGGTTGGTTTTGGTTTTTTATTGAACATGTTCAGATCTTGGTGATAAGTCAGAAGTGGGAAAGATGAACTGAAGAATTGTGCTTAAATTTGGTTCCTGCATAGAGATCCAGGATACTTGCGGTGCTTCTGGGGCAGCCTGCACTAACACTCCCTGATCTTAAGCCATTTAAGGAACTGTAGGAGTGACAAGAAGAAACACTGCCTAATGGGCTGTTTGCCCACTTAGAAATTACTGAGCCAGAAAGCACAGAATTGCTTTCCTTAATCACAATTTTCTTTTGCGATTCACAAATAGTGAAACTTCTCTCACGCAGTGAGGAGGGCAGATATATTTTTTCATAACGCACCAGAATTTTTTTTTTCTTTTTATGCTGACACAGTTGAAAGAGTTTGAACTAGTGCTTCCAGTTCCTTTAGTGGTTTCTCATTCCAGTATGGTCTTGGGAATATTCTCAGATGTTGGGATGTGCCTGTGAACTGCAAAACTGCTTGGCAGGAAAAATGGGAATAAACAGCCTCTTAGAGGCTAGAAACTTTGAATCCTTCCATCCTGCAGCAGATTACAGCTTCTGCAGCTCAGCTGCCAGGAAAGACCGTGTGAGTACACACTAATCCATTACAGTAAATTAAGTCAATTATCTGAAGCAATCTTCATCAGCAAATTAAACTAGCGCTGCTGACTTTGCCTGAAGTGGTCTTAACAGTCTGGACTATCCCTTGGCAAAGAGAGGGAGGCAATAATCTTGTTGGACAGCTAGAAAACTGCAACAGCTCTTCTGACACTGCTTGGGGGGGCATATGCCAGTTTCCTTCAGTAGGCTTCTGGGGTGCATCTGTTCAAGCTAACATTTTAGAGACTATGCATTCATGGTGGAATTGACTAAATACCCAGATCTTAGGATTCTACTACATGAAGTCCTAGCTTGCCAGTCCAGGTATTTTGTTCATGATTTTCGACAGGATAAATTTCACCTACAAGTGAGCTTCAGGATGCTAGTCTCAGAAGTACACACAGCAGCAACTCCAGTTGTTTAGTGAGTCATACTGTGAAATAAAAAGTTTAATACTATTTATAAAAGTTTAATAAGTTTTGTGTAATGTTTGTATTAATGTAACTAAGAACAGGAACCTCCTACTATATTTAAACAAATACTTTGTGGTGTATTACACTACTCGTGTTGTTTGACTTTTGCATGGTGAGAAGACCTGTGAGCTACTAGCAGCTGTCTGTATGGAATTGCAAGTAGATACTGGAGGGGTTCAATTGTGTGGATTTGTGAGCTGACAAATTAACACTGAGGCTTAGTAGCAACTCTTTCACTGTAGATGTTGGGAGCATGAGAATTGGATAGCTGAAGCTGAATGCTATTGGAGCCCTTTCCTATTCTGGGCACAATGTGATGCTAAAGTAATCCTGGATTAAAAATATTTTTGTTCAAATACTTAATCTGTTATCCTAGGTTTCTTAAGCTGCTATTGTTCTTTTCAGTTATTACTAGCTAACAGAAACTTAAAGCAAACACTAATTATAGTCTTACTAATAATAGGTTTATGTGACTTTTTTTCTGCATTTTGGTAAAATCCAGATTCTTCAGTCACTTCACTCAAATTTCAAGTGAAACTTTGCACAACATACTGATAAAGCATTTTAGAGAGTTTTTTACATTTGAATATTCTTTTCAGAATGTGCATAAGATCTGTAAGTATATTTGTAAAGTTTTTCATTGTAGATGCTTCTGGTATCTATCTATCACTTACAAATCCAGCCACAGCAACAGTGAATCTACTTCAAGAAAATTCAGTAGGGTATCTAAAAGAGTGAATTTAGTTCAATTGGCAGACACGTGGTTTTTTTCCAATGTAAAGCTATTGTCAATGGTGCTAATACATGATTTTGTCCTAAGAGGTAAATAAAGCTCTGAAAAGTGTTTTGTGTTCAGAAACCTGGGTCAAACTGTTCCCTTTCAGGTATTTTGAAACATAAAAGTTACCTACTGCAGATACTAAGAAACAACTTCTTGCTCAAAAACTAATAATCTCAAGAAATACAGCAGAATGCCTATAGCTTCAGAACTGAGGAAGCAAACTACCAGAAGCTGCAGGATTTGAAGGACACTAACTGCTGTAGTTGGGGGAATAAAGATCTGTGTGTTGCTGGAAGTGTCTTGGGCAGCAAATGTCTTTGCCTCCTACGAACCAACATACAAAGCTGCTATGTGGCAGTTTAGGCAATTCAAGACTGACCTATTGTCTCTCTCTGCAATGTCAGCAGGAGGGTAAGCAGCCCATAATGTCTGTATGAAGGATTTGTGTGTGCTTACATAGATTTTTTCAATTCCTTTTTTTGTCTCTCACTGAGACTTTGTTGCTCTTTATGCTTCTCCTTTATCGTATTTGATGACTGTCAGACACTAGAAAGCTTGAAAATCTTATGTTGCATATTTTGCCATTTTATCTTTCCTCGCAGTGTCAGTTCTGACCTGGTTTCTTCAGTATCAAACTGTTAGAACTAGAAATACCTGTTACATTGGTAAGCCTATAGTATAAAACCTTGGATTTTCAGCTTTCAAATTTAAAATGATTCTATAATGCTACTGCTTTGTGAAACATTGCTTGCTAGGATAACTTGGACTTGAAAAAAGACAGCATAGTAAAATATTAACATCTGTATCTCATATGCAAATATGTGTTGCAGATATTTCCATTTTCTGGGAAAAAAAAAAAAAGCCTAAAGTAATTGGAAATATTTTCCCCCATGTTGTCAGTAATTTCAGCTGGTTTATACTGCTAGCTCTTTTCTCCAATGATCAGAAAGATTTCAATCTAACAGAGTTCTTTCTATTAAAACATTTCATTTACAAAAGGCAGTTAACCACACCAGCGACAATATTTGGAATTGTGAGGCTAAAAATTTAGTGCAGCCAGTAAAAATGGAAGGCGATTACACAAAGCAATACAAATAGATGTAAGTTCAGCTCAGGCAGGGCATGCTATCTGCCATCATACTGGCTTATAACTGGTGGGAAAATTGTAGGAATGAGCTTGCCTCCCTATCACTCATCTTTTTTACAATGTAAAAAGAAAAAATAATACAAATAAGAGTTTCTACTCATAGCTACTCATTCAAATACATGCATGCTTACCAGGTTCTTTGTTCCTTGAGCTAAAGCCTTCAGTAACACACATTGCAAGAAACAAGATTACACACTGTGCATCTGAGCTTCCTTTTAGATCTAGAATGGCACAAAGGATCGTTAATCTAACAGTTTTCAGATTTCCATGTTCAAAATATTTTTAATTCTCTAGACTAGAGGCAGAGAGAAAAGGGCGAAGAAAATGTCCTACTTTGCTTCTTGAAAGCTCATTTCGCATATAAGGCTCGAACCCAAATTGGAGGAATCTCAGGTAACAACACAATGAAGACAAAGCCTTGGGAAGAGGATTCAGAATTCCCTCTTTGCCTTTACAAAAAATCTATATAGCAGGAGCAGTACTGTGTGTGCACTGGTTTTTTTTTCTGAGAGTAGCACTAGCTTCTTTCTTTAGTAAATAAAGGACATGTAATGCTGTAAACATTCCTCACACAGGAGGTATGTGCTCCATTTGTGGTTGTTGCACAGTTTGAGCTGAAGAGATAAAACGTAAAGAAAATCTAGATCAATGGGAAGAGCTTGACATCCTTTTTTTTGTTTCTAAATGGTAGGGCAATAAGCAAGGTGTTCCATGTTCAATAGCTGCTATTTTTAGATGCTTCCCTTTCTTCTAGGTAGGCTTTTCTCTGAGCTATATGGGGTGTTCATGTTTTAAAACTTCATAGTTTCATGGAAAAGAGAAAATCTTTGCCTAGAATGAATTTAGTATGATAGGGACCTCTAAATATGTCGTTTTTCTTTCCCTAGAGCTGTGATGCAAGTTCTATTTGGTGTAGCTTTCCCTGGTTATATATATTTGTATCACTGATGTAGGAGGTTTCTGGGTTTTTGCAAGTTCAGGGGTCCAAACTGTCTCCCCCTGGATCAGATGAACATCAGTGCTGAAAAAAAGAACACCTATTTGTCATTAGAGCAAGGACCCAAACAGCACCAGCCTCATCAGCAAAAGCTGCGGTGGAACTAAATAATCTTTCAAGACAATTTTAAATAGGGAAGTCTAAGCCTAACCTCAGAAGTATCCAGCTGCTACACTTCAACTAGAAGTGTGTTTCTATATTGCTCTATGTAAGATTTCCTGTGTATATAAGATGTAACTGTTGTCTTACAGGCTGTTACAAGACTGCTTTGAAACTTGCATGTAAAAACTTATCTTTGTGTCTTCTTTAGTACACTTTTGCTTATTTTAATATGCCAATTTTGGGAGGAAATAAAGTTGAGGTTCTACATTTAGTGCTTGGTGGCTTTAACAGCACAATGGTTTGACAGAACCAATGTAAGTGAGATGGGATACAAAGCATTCTTCAAGGAGAGTCTTTCACACAGACGTGTTGAATAAACCCTGGGCTGAAAAGTGGTTTCTCCAAAGCTGCCTCTCAACCTGAAGCTCATAACAGCTTGAGACATCACTGTCCATCTTAAACATTTCAAGGGATATGTCAAACGTAACCAAAAGACAATTATACACATGAGGAAAAAAGTGATGGATTTTCTTTTGATGACAGAACTTGAACACAGTAGAGTATGATTTTTTCAGGTTTGCTGTGTTGGGATCTGGTATATCTCTTTTCAGAGATATTCATCCCCATTTTACTGCTATAAAGGTCTGAAAAACTATATGCTTTGTTTATATTTCTTAGTAAAAGCATAAATTAGACACTACTGAATAATGACTGTTGTTAGATTTAAGATTCATCCAGAGACTGCAAAAATTACATAGTTCACTTGAAATGTAATTGATCATAATTTGATTGATCCCCTCTTGTTTTCTGGCATGCAAAAATAATTGGTCCAATCTAACCACTAGCTAATACCTACAAATATTTGTGAAATAGCCTGACACTTAAGGACAAGTTAATTACAAAGGTGGTAGCAGCATAACTGGAATTGCCTCTATTTTTTTATGCCATCAACCAATTTTCAGGCTGTTACTATAAGGAATTTGGGTCTTTTAGCTGCAGACAAAAGCCAAGCACTCACTTCATCTTCTCTAACAGTGGCCTCATTCCACTGAGTAGGAAATACTTGCTGACTCAAATAAGAAAGGTGAGACTAGGCTACCTTAGACCTCTCAGTTTCTCTCCTTTAGTTGACAGTTGAGGAAAACATGAGGAATTACTTATCATACATGGATGCTTTCATGTGAAGTGTGCTGTTCTCTTTAAGCACACACAAGCACACCCACTCGAGAATATATATATAGTTGCTTAGGCCAAGCAGCAGAATGTGTGATTGCTTTACACTGCACATTGTTGTTATAGAACTAGTGGTTGAGTGTCTGGATTCCTAAAGCCTTGCCAAGATACAAAAGAGGATAAAATGATGCCTAATGCAATTTGAACTCCTGAAAGACCATACTACACTGTAGAATTAAGAACAAAGTAAAGACATGCACATTTTGGCCCTGCGAATGAAACGTGTGCATACCTCTCACCAGTGAGCAGTGGGTAATGGTGCTCATGAGGTGTAACTGATCAGCTTAGCAACGCTTTCTCTACGTTTATTTCTATATCTTTATTTCTGTCAAAATCTTATCATTTTCCCCTCACTGAATAATGATGATGAAATATGTCAGTTCATGCAGAATGTGTCTATAAGAAGTGGAATGTTTTATTTTTTGGAGGCAGTGCCAGGTATTGTATTGATCTTTAAACTATTGTGTGGTCTGGATATAAGCTGTATGATAGGCTGCCTGTCATGTTCTGGCAGCTGATTAAGAGGTCCACTTTTACTAGCAAAGTCTAAGAGGATCACAGCTTTTTTTTTTTTTTTTTAATCAGAGAATGCTTGAAATTTGTTCCTTAAAATCAGAAATGCTTGAAGTGTAACTTCTAAATTCATACTTTCTGGGGGCTTTTTCCGAAGTACCTGTAGGTAACTATGCTCAGCATTCCCATCTGCCTTGGGCTTTGAGTCTATTCTTCTTAACTGAATCATAAAACTTGTACGTCGGAAGATAAGAACTACTAATGGCTCTACCAGGAGGTAAATAAATCTGGAGCTAAACAGCCTCTGTTCTCATTTGACAATTTACTTACTTATCCCACAGGTTACCGCTGTGTGTGTACACATGCACGTATGTAAGGATACAAAGATTGTTACGTGTGTGAGGATGTAAGGATATTTGTATAACTTCTACATTTTGGAATGCATCCAGGTGGGTTATGAATGTCTCCAGAGGAAGACTCCAACCCTTCCCTGGGCAGCCTGCTCCAGTGCTTTGCCACCCTCCACATAGAGCTCTTCCTCATGTTGAGGTGAAACTTGTATTTTAGTTTATGGCCATTGCTCCTCATCCTGTCACTTGGCACCACTGGAAAAGGTCTGGCACCATCCTCTTGGCACCTGCCTTCGAGGCATTTCTTTGCATTAATTAGATCCCTTCTTAGCTCATAAAGACTAGTGAGTATTTTATTCACAAAAGTACAAGTTGCGGGGGAGGGTGGTGGTGTTTGCTTGCTTGCTTACTTGGTTAGTTGGTTGGGTTTTGATTAATTTTTAATGGAAAGAAATTATGAGGTAACTCCAGCACTCATGGGCCCGAGTCCCACTTTCGGCAGTTCTGTCTCACTGCCATGTCTGCCGCTGGCGGAAGGTGCAGTCACCAATCCCGCTAGGGATGTTGTCGAGCTGAGCGGGATGGGGGCCGTCCAGAAGGGCAGCCAGCAGCACCTCCGGGCACCAAGGAGCTGCGGGCAGCGGGCGGGCACGGCGCGGCCCGGCACGGAACGGCACGGAACGGCACGGCATGGCGCGGCACGGCGCGGCACGGAACGGAACGGCACGGCGCGGCATGGCGCGGCACGGCGCGGCACGGAACGGCACGGCACGGCACGGCGCAGTGCGCTACGGGCTGGCCGCCGATCCGGCCCCGCCGCCGAGCCGGCCCCGCCGCCGAGCCGGCCTCGCCGCCGATCCGGCCCCGCCGCCCTCACACCCACGCTCGCGCCGGCCGAGGGCGGGAAGGGGGCGCTCCCGGCCCGCCGCCACACACGACCACGTGACAGCCTCACATGGGCAGCATGGCGGCGCCCAGAGCCGCCCGCGCGCTGCGGAGCGGAGGTGAGTGCGCGCCGCCGCCGGGGTGAGGCGCGGGCCCAGCCCGGCCGCCGCTCTGCCCTTCTCGCCGGCCGCCGCTCTGCCCTTCTCGCCGGCCGCCGCCGCGCCGCTGCTCAGTTGGCGCTCGCTTTGAAATCGAGGAGCGAAAGGTCCCGCCGCGCATGCCGAGGGCTGCGAGAGAGCGCTCCGCCGGCCGGGGCGCGCGAAGGCGTCCGGGCGGGGGGCGGCGTGTGGCGGCGGGACCTCGCAGCAGCGGCCGCAGCTGTCAAGTCTCGGCTTCTGTGAAGGCGTGTTCCCGGCGGTGTGCTCGCCCGGCGGTGTGTTCGCCGGCGTGTTCCCCCGGCGGTGTGCTCGGCGTGGGGCCGGCACACGGCAGCTCCCGCCGTCCCGGGGCCCCCGCGGTGCGGTGGAGCTGCGGGAGTGTTTTGCTTGAGTTTTGCTGTGGTGATTTCTGCTGCTGAAGTAATCTAACATAAGTATACGTGTTTCTTCTGCCAACCCGTTCAACTGCAGAACTTCTTAACCTGCTGGCATGCCCGTCGGTGTAATGGCTTTTCAGGGCCCGTTGTCCCCCGTGCCCTGAGGTTCTCTGAAAAGCACTTTTTCTGCCACATAACCTTTCACAAGCGAAGGTTATGTGCCCATATTCTACATCCGTCTTCAGCCCCATGCGCACTTAAAAACCCAATGTCTGTCATCCAGTTAAAAGAACCAAGCGAATAAAATTTGGTAAGCCTTCCTACCTTCCCTTCAGGCATCAATCTTGTTGAGCTTCCCTAGGGGATATGCTTTTACAGAGACTTGAGAAAGCTAAACTGTCATAGTTAAGACAAGACTGATTAAACTAAATCCGATTTTCTCCGAATTGGACAGTTCAGTATAATTTAATTTGCAAATACTGAAAGACGAAAGTAATTTAAATTGGGTTTCTGTTCACCTAAGGATATCTGTTCTACCTAAATTGAACGAAATTACTTTTTTATAGCCTCTTGTGTGTGTTTGTTTGTTTGTTTTAATATAGCTGATGTGTTTTTATAAATGATGAAAGTTTTCTTTATTATGGAATTGTTTTTACATAAGTCCATTGGAGCAGGAGAGATCTTGGAAGTTTGTATATGTGTTAAATGCTTCCTCCACGTATCAGAAGGACTTAGGCTAGCCTAAAAAAAGCTCTTTATTATAAAAAGAAAAAAAAGAAAATTATGACTGAAACATATTAGGAAGTTCAAAAGTACTTTTCAGTAGTCATATGGGGAAATTATTTGAATAGTTTCTGCCTTGCTAGTGTCAGAATTCAAACATTTTCAACCCCAAAAGAAGGCACACAGCTCTTTTAGGGTGTGAGTGGTTTCCACAAACCTTTGTGAAATTCTGCATGCTGGAATGCTACATTTCAGAGTGGACTAGCCGTGGATTGAACTGCATTTTAGCTGTCACCTTTTCTTGAAAAGTATTCAAAAATAATTTTACAGGTGATGCATAGAAGTGTGAATTAAATTTGCTGTTTTGTAAAAGAAAACTAGGAAACATCCAGAACACAGACACATCAAGTCACTGTCACAGTTTGTAGTTAGAAATAGTATGGATTGTGTGCTGGTTCACTGGCTTGTAAACGGTCTAATTAGATATTATCACAGTTTCAGGTGTTATAATAATTGCATCTGTGATACTTTATTGGTAATAAAGTAGAAGACATGAAAGAACTGCATTTATATCTACAGTTCTATCTTAGATGATTTAAAGCATAGTAATCTCTTACAGATCTATTTATTTCATACAGGTAAAGTATTGTAGAATAGAAGCCCCTAATTTCTTGTAATGAAATTTCAGGGCTTAGAGCCCCAGGGAAATAATTGATGAGAAGACATCCCATGTAAAATGAGTTACTTATTGTGATAAATACTGATATAAGTGATTTCTGATCTTGCTTCCTTAACGATGAATAAGTATGCTGTAATAGTCTGTGTGACTTACTGTGGGCCGGGTTTTTAAAGTCAGGTCAGTAGAGACTGACGGGGTGTGATACATCCCTTGGATATGTAGTTTGTGTTCCCAGGCTGGCTGTTTGCTTGGTAAGGGGCTGAGCTGCCTCGTTCAGCCCCTTGCGGAACTGGGAATTCATCCGCAGGCTCCTCGGTGGGAAACCTGCTAGTAGTTCACAAACTGCACCTGGCTCGAAGCTGTTGCTGTCTCCAGCACCACAGAATGTGAGATGTTGTGAGATGTTTCTTCTTTTACTACTACAGAGCCTTTTAGAGATGTTTGTTTTCAAAATTTTTCTAAGACTGTTACTCTTTCCCCTCTGTTAGTAAAATGAGGAGGAAATACCTAAATGGGGTTTTAAACCTTCTTTTTTTTTTTTTTGGGTCTAGTTTTTTTTTTTTTTAAATAAAAGAATGGGGACATAGCTGGAGTTCATTCTGTTGCAGTACAACTTCAAAGCCTCACACTTTCAGGTTTGCCCAGAAGTGGTGAATCTCATCAGAAATTACTTGGGGTCTGGTTTGTTTTCTTTTTTTTTTTTCTTATTTGGGCCATGTAGGTCACAAGTTTGGTTCACAAGCCTTGTCAGTAATGCATGGTTGAGTATTGTCTATACTTCATAGTTAGGTTAGCTGAAATTGAATATATTAAAGGAATAATAAACTCTTCTCCAGCAGGGTATTTCTATGAAAATCATCAAACTATTCTGAAGCATTACACAAGCTAGAAACTTTAGTTGGACTAATAAAAGATGGTGTAGCAAGAGACTAAGGCAATATGAAGTGATCTGGTTCATGTGCTCTAGCTAGAGTGCAGACGTGTCATTTTACGTAGTTTTTCTTTCTGGTCAGACATGGCTTTGCTATTTAGGATGGTAAAACTGGTAATCAACTTTTAAATTGCCATTTTATGTTGAACTCTGCGTGTTACTGTACAAAAGTGTGCTAAGGGGTCTCCATCTGGGAAGTGATTCAATAAATAAAGTACCTGCTTTACTGAATCTTTTACTGAGCAGTATTTCTGATACAGTTCATTTCTTGCATTTTTTTAATCTGCAGACCTTGGTAATGCTCATGGTTTTACAAAATTCAAACTTTTCAGTATTTCTAAGGGGAAGTGAAAGGACTCAAAATTAGGTGATTTTCTTTTTTTTTCCTGAAATCAAAGTATGCATTTCAGATTTTTTTACTGCCATATGCTACTGAATCAGAGTTTCCTTCTGATGGTGCATTGTGAAACAGGAGTTGTATTTCTTTTTTTTTAATTGTTGTAGCTTGCTCTTTGATAAGAATATTAAACCACAAATTTCAGCTTACTACATACTACTCTTGTGTTAAGAATGAATCATAAAAGTCTTCTTAGCACTATTAATATTCAAATGGTAGAAGTATCTCTTCGTCTGTACTTTCCTCACTCTTAAAGAAATTCAGAAATGTACAACTCAAACAATTAATCCTCACCTATAATAACTTTCAGTACTTTTAAGCTAATGCTTTTTTAAAAATTAACCACAGAATATCCAGATAACAGTTTTGGGGAGACTTGGCTGTTTCCTGGTATTCTGGACTTACAATTAAATACTTCTTGTAATTCTGAAGTTTTTTGGCAAATGAGAAAAAGTTATTTTGAACTTGTGCAAGAGAGTTTTCAAGATCAAATGTGCTTGTCTGCACTGTGCAATATATGAGTTAGGCAATTAGCTGGTAGAAAATATTAATTCACATTTTCCATTAATTTGTAGACAGACTCATGTCTCCAGAATTTAATATTAGCATTATGAGCTGCAAGTGATGCATGGTAGAAGTTCAAACCATTTGATTGTAGTACACTTTTACCATTTTTTAATGATCCTAAGGTAATTTCATCCCTGTCTTGAAAATAATCAGTCAGGCGGGGAATTATTCCCATTTCAACTGTGCAGCAGCTCTGGGGAAGACATGCACTTTCATGGTTTGAGGCATGAGAGAAAAAATATTCCCCTTTCAATAAAGTGTTTAATTGTTCTCTCAGTTGAGAGGTAATGTATGGTTGGCAGCACACTGTGTTTTTTTCTTACAAGATCTATCACTTCTGGCTGTGGGTGGATGTGTAGGGTGTGGTTTCTCTGTGAGCTTAGGTTTCTCAGCATTAGCTAAGATTGCCTTTAAATGAAGGAAAGTCATTAGCAGATGTCCTGGACAGCTGCTGAAGATCAACATTTTCTGCCACATCAACAGCTTTACTGACCCACACCTACTCTTGTAGCCATTCATTTCAGACTAAGAAGTCTTTTCTCCTTTGTAGGAAGGTGCCCATTGACCTGGCACCGGGGCGTCACCATTGTGGTTACAGCTAAAATCCACACAGAGACACAGTTAAGTACAAGTTCCTGAAGAGTACTTAGTTTCAGCTTTTTGCAAATGCTTTCTCTGCTCTGCATGCCTTATATCTTGGGTGCCCAGATCCCAGGCAGTGTCCTGTATCTGCCAGTGTTTAGTCTGTGATAAATGTATTAGGTACATTTTCACATGCCAGAAATTAAGGAAAGTAAGCCTAGCCGTAAGCCTTCGGGCAAAATTGACCTTCTTTGAAAATGTATTTTGCATGTATCACTTTCCATTTTGCAGAATTTTCCTTAAAGCTCACCTGGAGCTTCCCCTAAGCAGAAAAGAGCTACTTCCTCTTTCCATTCCTATCACAGAGCTCTGACACTTTTCCGCCATCTGCAGAAGCTCACTGCCCTGGTGTGGTGATTTGCTGAAGGGTCATTGTCCAGCTTTGTGCATAGGCTACTGATCCTGAAGTAAAATAACAGAAAGCTCTGGGAATGACTCTAGCAAGAAAGTGGGATGCCCCATCGTAGGGAGTTATCTTGCTGCTGTGCTTCCAAAGTGGATTTTACAGTGCTGTTTCTGTCTTCACAGTTGGATGTGGGCATATCTGTGAGCGAGGACTGTTTGCATGCACAACTTCTACATTGCCTGCCAGAGTCTGTTGTCCTTGTCTGGCGTTTCCTTACCTGGCTGCAGATGTAGAAGCAAAGGCTCAACGTAATACCCTGTAACAGAGTGGAAAGTCTGAAATGGAAAGTCAGTCTGTGATTTTAATTCAAGATACGCAGTTCAGTGCTGCCTCTGGGCAGCACAGGTGGCAAACTTTTTCTGTCCTTTTGGTGTTTCTTCAGTCTTCTACTCTTCAGGCTCACAAATGCAGTGTTAACCAACACAAAGCTTAGTGTTGTTCTGCAGAGAGCCAAATAACTGATTTAACCTCCTCTATACTCATACAGCAAATCAGTGAAATGAAGGATAGCACTTCACAATCTTTAGAGGTAAAATTAAAGGCAACAAAAATACAGGCTCCTAAAATCTATGCTGGAAGATGACCCTGCCAAGCCTATGTGCACGATCAAACTGTGATGTGTCTGGCTACTTGGTCCTTGCATGTTCTGTTACTTAAAGCATCAAGAATAGTGGTAGAGTATATGACAAATCTCTGGTGGTCTCTAAGCTTGTTCAGAGTAATATATAGCATTTGAGGAGAAAGAATGAAGGATTGAATCCTTCCTAAAGAAATTCTGGACCTCAAATAGTGAATTACCTTGTATTTTAGAGCAGGTAGCTTCACTCCCTAAAATCACAGGATCAAATGTCCTGTGAACATACAGTAAAACAATTTTTCTGGCTCTGAGAGTTCACAGTGCAGATAGCTAAGGCAGACAGAAGGGGCTGAAATCGTGAGCAGTAGCTGATGGATGGAGAAACTCTAGCACCAAGGGAGTAATTTCTGGAGAGTTTTGTGGCAGCACAGCATCAGCAGGATGAAACAGAGCCTGAGCCTGCCCTAGTGCCTGCTGCTCCTAAGTTACCAGGCAAATGCACTTTAGCAGTGGACATAGGTAAAGTGGCTGTCTAGATTTAGATATAGAATTTCTTTTGCTCAAGTTTTTGCACTGAATTACCCTACCTAGACTAGAAGCTGAATTTTAGGTGCACATAAAAACAACATACCACATATCTGTAAAGTTTGGGCTTTGTGTGTCGTGGGTGTTTTTTAGCTATGCAGGAGAAACCCTATTGAGCCAGTCTGGCACACTTACCCTCATTTCTTGTGTGGCTTACTATGTATAGCTATAGTTGGAGTGTAAGGTTGAGGCTACCAAAAAATATTTCTATGTTGTCATGGTATTTTCTTTTTTTTATTTTGAAGAGATGTGAATTTTGGCTGAAGTCACCTTGAAGACAAGCTACTTCTGGTTTTGAACCTGTTATGGTTCTAAAACCACAGTGGAGGTCTGTGTCATGAAATCTAAGCTGGTTTTCCTTTCCATGATATTCGGATATAGCAGACATGATTCTGATTGTGACAGTTGTGAATCAGGAGTAAATTTAAGCAAAATCTTAGGAGCTTTTGAGCATTCTTCTGTGACAGTCCTGCTGGTCCAGTGCAATCTGTGATTTCAAAGTAGTGCTTGATCATGTATGCAGTCTGAAAAGACCTTTTCTGTGCTAAAACCATCTGTAGGACACCCAGTTAAAATGATCTTATCAACTGCGGATTGAATAATTCCCCTTTTTTTTGGTTCCTCCTTCCTTCTTCACTCCCAAACAAGCACATTCCTATAGCACTTCAAAATGCACATCTGGTGAGAGTCTTGTTGCCTCTTCTTCTCTTTGGCAGTTTGACATGGTGATGTGCCATCATGTGTAGCTTGCAGTGCTTCTAGACACCACATCCCAGTGCTGTTGATCTAGCAATACTTATTAGCATTAAAATTTAATTTGAAAATATTTTGAAGTAATGTTGTGGGACAGAGAGTGGGTTACAGGGCATTGACTTTTTTTTTAATGTTTTGTCTATTCAAGCCATGTATATTTGTCACAGTGGTTTCTTTTGTAAGCATTTCTATTTAAAATCAATGTTTGTTAAAATATGCTTGTCTGCCCGATCCAACTTTCATATTATCTATGTGAAAAGGCAGGAGAATGTATATAAGGAGCAATCTATATGTTGTAAACTCTCTGCCTTACAGTTATTGCATCCTGTAGAAAGAGGCTGTTTAACTGCAGCCTTGTTTTAATTTCATTTTTTAGTTTTCAGTTACACATTTCTGGAGTCCCCCTGACCACTGCTGTTACCTGATGGCGCCTATATTTCATCAAGTTTAGACAAGCAGTCTACCTGGACTTAGGCCCAGAGGAGCTGCCATAACTGATGAACATGATCCCCTCTGCCTGGGAATTCAAGACCTATAGAACCATGATTCCCAAGGGAATTGAAAGAAAACTGTATTCAGACCATGCCTCTTGCTTTTTTAATTTTCTTTGCTGTTCTTATGTAGCATTGCCTTGTACTGCTGGGTAGCATACTTTACCACAAGTGAAATCTGGTACTGGTTTGCTGATGATTAGGAGAAAAGATTCTTTTTAACCTACCCTGAAAACAGAAGCAGGAAAGAATAGAGCACTCAGAGACAGAAGTTGCTGTGACATCTCTTCATTACTGCGTACAAATGAAGTGACGCGTTATTAAACAAAATAACAACAAATGTTGCAGCAGTACTGTTATGATGTTGGGTGTTTTTTTACTGCATTATCATTTTTAGGCTTCCAGAGTTTAGTGGATACAATTGCATATTTTAATTTTGTTCTTGTATGCTGCTCTTTAATCTGTTTTGTTCTGCAAGAAAAACTGCCTTATATAAAGATTGCATAGTATCTTAGCTGTAGAATATTATGGTGGATTTTTTAATTTAGAAAATGTTTTTAGACTTTTTTATGATTGCAGAATGAATGTTAGTGTTCAATGTAATTAAATTTAATTGCATTTCCTGTATGTTTTATTTTTAGTTTGCTCTTATATGCCTTTGTTTCCATTGGGAGTTGTAGATTTGACACATTTTTTTTAAAAGCGTGGTGTTGGCAGTCAGACAAGCTCACTTTAAATCGATGAAATAATAAGCTTAAATGTCTTCTAAATGTGGGGAACTTGTAGTTTCTGCTTAGTGATCAGGAGTTGTTTCTTCATGTTGTTTCAGATTATGTGGCCTTGTTATTTTTTTTTCTTTATAAGTTTAAAACAGTAAGGTGGGGAAGAGTAATTAAAGGCTGCTTCTTTCTTCTTATTCTATCTTTTATACCCAGGTCAACTGGGCAGACTGGCAGAGCTCTTTTAGCTTCATACATTTTTGCCATTCATTTATCTTTTACTGCTCATGTTTGCTTAGCACGTTGTACCATTACTTGTAGAAAGACTTTTTTCTTTGATATCTTAAGAAAAAGTGGGGTTTGTTTTTCTGTTATTATAACAGTTTGTCTGACTGACTTACATTTTTAAACATGAGCTGTTTACCCAGGGAGGAACTACAGTGGCTGGAGAACTTACTAAGCTTTGGTTTCACAAATGTGAAGACTGAACAGATAAGGATTCTCAAATTTATTTATTTATTTAAATCTAGTGACTAATAAACATCTGAAATAAAGATGTCATTACTAAAAGGTCATTATTCATTTTCTCTGTGTAAAGGAGTATAAAGTCTGCTGTAGCACAGCACAGGTATTGTATTGTTCACACCTTCCACGTTTCTCATCTGCTTCAAGTTTGACATTCCTGGTATTTCCGAGGTTTAAAAAAATAATGATATCATATATTTTTAAAACTCAAAAAAGTTAAAAGTATTATCATGCAATATAGTCACATTAAGATTTTTTTTTTCAGTCACCAATAGGGAAGAGAATTATCGTTCTTGAAGTCAAAATTTCATTACAAGTTTTTAACAGTTAGAGAACACCAGAGGAGTAAAGCTGTTTCCTTGAATTGTGGCAGTACTCAGAGGCCACAGGCTTCAGGGTTCTGTTGTCTGACTTGCAGGGATCTCCTGCTTTGGAGTCTATGCAGCAGTTAGAAATAAATAGGGAGAGAGGCAAAGGCTTCTGCCAGTGCAGAGGCTTTTCCAGCTCACTGCTTGGTGGTGAATCAGTTCGAGAATCTATGTTGTGAATCTCACTTTGGCATCTCATGGACTTCCCACTTCCTGGAGTTGGTGATCCTGGTGGGAGCTAGCAGTCTTTGGGAACTTACCAGCTTTGGAAAAGGGAGGGTCTCCAGCTAGACTGCCACTCTGCCACTGCCTCACAGTAAAACAAGTTCTCCTATGGCTGTGTGGCTGAAGAGAAGGTATGATGTCAACACAGAGTGGGGCTCAGGTCCTATATGGACTAGGAGCCAGGAGCTAGGGATATTTGGTGCTGGTAGTGTGCGTGGCTTTGCATGAGTCACTGAAATTTGTGTGTCTTTGTCCACCTACAATGCAGATATTTATCTACCTTGCAGGTGCATTGGTTGAGATTAATGAGTTGTTTGTAAAGCACTTTGAAGATGAAAAGCTCTATAAAAATGCTAAGTATTATTATGTATGAGCTCTTGAGTGCATAATGGCTGTTTGCCTGCCAGTATTTAAAGCAATTTATAACTCACTAAGTATGAAGGCATGGTATGAAGTCAAGTTCTAGTTTCCATTTAGGAAAAGTCACTTATAGTTTTTGTTCACCAGTTGAGGTCATACCACTGGCCTTCGGTGTTATCTAGAGTGAAAACAGACTCAAGATTTTTTGAAAGGAACTGTTTAAAAACATTAAAATCATGGGCTTTTTATAAGGGTTTCTTCTCAGTTGGTCATTTTTTACCCTCTTTTTATGACTTGTGTTTTGATTGCCAAATTCCCACATTTTCTGCCTTTTTTTGTTTCTCCAAATGCTTCTTCTGACACTTACACTTTCTCTCCCTGACCTTTACGTCTGTGTCTGCAGTTGCCATCAAAGCTATGTTCCTCTGCTCAGTGGCCACACGACACAGGTTTCCTTAGCCCTTCATCTACCGATCCCTCACTTTGGGGCTTCCATGGCACTCCTTCCCTGAGAAACCTCCTGCCCCAGACGCACATTGCCAGCCAGTGCTGCACAGTATGGTGCTTTTCTGCAGGGTGCTTCTGCAAAAATGTCACAGTGAAGTGGCTGGCAGGCAGGCAAGAACACTGCCCAACAACAGGAGGGACAAAGCTGCCCTGTGCTTGAGAGCACACCTCCCTAGCTGTGACCTCTTGGTTCACTGTTCTTCAAGCTTTTTGAGCATTGGTTTTTGTAAGCATCCTCTAGTGGCAGTGTGGACTCCCATGTAGGAAGCTGAAACAAACTGATAATGAACTTACTTTCTAAATAAAAGTCTTGCTATCAAATTCCCCGGTTTTGTCAAGTCACAAGTTGAAAACAACTGCGCATTGTTTGTTATGTATCAGCACCATGTAGTCTGTCCAATTTGGATAATTAAATATTCCCTTTAGCCCCAGTCTGGGTTTGCTGCATTGGGTTAGAGATGGGAAAGAAACAAATGCCTCATCTTTAATAGATTCACAGTCATATATAATTACTTAACTGCAGTCTCCTTCACTTCATAAGATGTGTCATGTAACCAGAGTAGTGCATGTTTTAACTGTAGGAGTAAAATGCAGGAGAGTATGCATGAAAATTTGCATACCACAGAGTAAGGTCTTGTAGTTTATTGGATGCAATTCAGGCAGGAAAATATAGTATGTGGCTATGTTTAGTATAATAAGAAGTGTCAGAATTCTCTATTTTGTCATAGTTATTATATTATATTGCTATGTTTCTAAAATTATCTAGGAGAAATGATTGGTAAATGTTACCAACTGAACTGTTCATTGGCAAAGGGCTTTATCTGCATGATAACTGGCTGTTCCTTGGAGTACAAGGGAAGTTTGAATTTATTTTTTTTTAATTCCCTCAAGATACTTCATATTGAAAAAATTAGTTGAGTGAAAAACACTGGAAATGTTTTATGACATAGAAACAAAGTATGGAAAGTTTGTTCGTTATCCTTTTAGACATTATGTCCTTTCCAAATCTGTAATGTCTTTCCCTTCTTAATTTCTGAAGAAAAAGGAGAATGTTGAAAACCAAGTGTTCAACAAGCTGCCTTGCTGCATGGAAGCCTTAGAAAGGAGAATAAAGGGCTCTTCAGAGTTCCTTGGAGGTCTTTTGGCAGACATACTCTGTAGTGTGCAGCCTGAGAAAACTTCCATGAGTGTTTTTGAAAGTCGCACTGTTGTCTTTTGAGTTTAGATTATAAATATCCAGCCACTCTAACCAGCTCTATAAAGTCTCTAGCTTTCACATTTTAAAGATGTTTATTTTCAGGTATTCATTGTTAAAACCTGTTTAAAGCTATGTTTCATTTTAGATCAAGCTCATTTTGAACCATGAAGAACTATTGCAGTAATGAACATGATCTAAATTTGTATGTTAATACTTACAGCGTATCAGATGTTCTCTACAGAAATGTGTACACTTCTCAGATTATCTGTTTCATGCTTTCTTGTACATAAATTTAAATTCAGTCCTGCCTTATGTATTTTTTAAATCTGAAAGTCACCAGATGTGGCATAACATTGAAAGAAAATGACAAGTTTGTTGCTCACATGAATTCTAGCTGTTGAGTCTCAGATTTTCTGATAGACACAGGTGAAGATGGAGTTGGACAAAAGCAACAGTGAACTCCTAGCTTACTTCCTTGTAAAACGGAGATGCTTTATGTAAGAAATGGTGCAGTCACTGCAGATCTGCTTGTATTCTGCTTGACTTCTCAGCTCTTGAGTGTGCTTGTAAACTCATCTAGACTTGTTGAGTAGACTTTTCCACTGGACAAAGTGGATAGGCTTCTCGCAAAGACATGCTGGTTTGACGCTGAGAGGAAGTGTTGCCCACAGTCATTTGTTCAGATCTGAGCATCAAGTCACATCCATGCCTTGTGAATGAAATGGTAGGTGATGACAAGGCTTAATGTCATTGCCATGTGCTTTTTGAGCTAACATCTGTGGGGTGGCTAGGCAGGTCTCACCTCTCCAACCCATTTCTGGTTGTTCTGCACTGATTACTATTAACATAATTCCTATGAGTCATGGCAGAAATGTGTGTTCTTTAAAGAAGTAAATAAAGTAGTGGGTCTTGTCTGGGTTTACAAAGATTTGTTCATGCTCTGACATACCCTGCTAAATCAGCAGAAGCTCAGCTCATGAGAATAGTTCTCTTCCGGTTGCTCAAAAAGATCAAGTTGTACCAGCAAGAATTATTTTGCTGTTATAGCTCTGTCCCAGCAGCTTTCTGAGTAGTACCATTATGTTGTCTGTTAGTTTTGAGTTGTAGAGTACTCTTCTTAACTAATACATGTTTTCTGGCAAAAATTTAATTGCAGAGCAAACCAAAGATTGCAGAAGTGACTGTTTCTAAAATCTGCTTGATAAAGACAGTCTTGTTTTTGTTCATTTGAATGCTGTTCTGTCCAAATAACTCTTCTGTAAAAGCTGATTCAGAAAATCAGATACAGAATGATGTAGCTGGTGGACAGACTTTGGCAGGGCTTGCTGCAACAGTATCCCCATCTGTGGGAACCAGATGGATGTTGCAAATGGGTTGGTGGGATGTTGGCAGCTGAAAGTTCAACCAGATGAAAACAATCAGCTGGGGTGGCTGGGGAAAGGCAGCGGTTTTCTCATGTCCTGTCTGATGTGACAAGCAGTGAGAATGGACTACCAACCACTGCAGGATGAGCAAGCATGGCCCAGGCATGGGCATAACGCTTCCAATGACTGTGCCATTGCTAGGGGAACAGCCATGTCAGAATCAACTTTGTTGTAGCTCTTTGCCTACTGAATGCAGAAAACATCAGGAGCCTTGACGTTTATAAAGTTGTGGCCAGGGCTGTAAAACTCAAATTCACAGGCACATCACTTTTCAGTAGGGCATGCATGTAGATTGAAACAGACTTCACATTTTCCATGTGAAAAAAATGTGCAGCAGGATTCTTGGCGTGTAATTGACTGAATCTAAAAGTTCTGAGTTGAGTTTACAAATTAGTAATTGATTAAGTGGACATCCCCATAGAGAATTTCATAGATTACTGCCCAGTTTTGCAGACAAGGTAGCTAAGTATGTTCAGGAGAAGTGCCTGTCATATTTAGCTGGCAAGTTAGATTATCTTCATCTTGTGGAAAGCAAAACATTTATTTCTTCTTATAGATTTACTATCTGTGCAGAAAAGACTGTGTGAAAAAAGGAAAAGACTTTTCAGTCTAGGAAAAGGAGTTTGAGACCTAATTTCTTGCAAAGACTCCTTTCTTTATCTAGCTTAGAAAATCAGACAGTGGAATAGTCCAATAAACTGTACAAAGTGAGTGAATAACCTCGTGAAAATAGTTCAGAAATTAGATTTGGGTTTTTTGTTTTGGTTTGTTTTTTTTTTAGCTTAATAATGTATTTTTTTAATAAATGAGTCTGAATGTTTGGTACACAATCATCCTGTTACTTTCTGCCTGTTTTATACTTATGTTCTTTCCTTTAGCATTTATTAGAACAGCTTCCATTTCTGCAGAAGGGCTATGTTATTTATAAATTGGCATTTTATTTGCAATATGCCATATATGAAGTGGGCCGTAGATGGTAGTTACATTGCTTGAGAATAGAACCCTTAATTTTGATGTGTTTTATAAACAATTGGCAATAAATGGCCTCATCCTGTGTCCTTTGACTTTAGTGGGAGCTCTAACAAGTGTGTTTATGCCAGAAGAAGCCGGCTGCCAGCGCAGCGGAGCAGGCAGCGCGCCTTTGCATTCAGCACAGTTGTGTGTCCCCGTGCCAAGAATGAATTTTGCCGATTCAGATTTGCTCAGTTTGTCAACACACAGCTCCCATTGAACTTCGCAGGACGAGAATCATTCTTGGCACGGGGCCGCGGGCAGCCCAGGGAACGGGGCCGGCAGCGCCGGGAGCTGTGCACTGGCCAGGGGAGCAGCGCCCAGCCTTGACTTCCCAGTTTCCGAGGCTCCCGTCTCCTGGAGCATGTGTCTGCTGTTGTTGGAGTGGTGGGAAGAGTCAGTGATAAAAAGAGATTTCCTAGGTTAGTTTTCAAGGCTATTTTTTTGTGTGTGTGGCTGTCTGGATGATTAATGTGAGTAGGAAAATACTGTTGACCCATTTAAATCATGTTAGACAACATCCATTGCTCATCTACATAATGAAATACACACTGAACATTATAGCCTAAGTATAAGAGCCAGTGAACTACAAAAATAATATTTTACTCATTTAGATTATGAAGTAAAATATAGGACATTAGTACTAATGATAGTATTAAATTTTAAGCCATGCAAATGGCAATTGTCAGTGAAAAAGAACTATAAGTTGAAAAGGCTATTAGCATTTCAGCTTTAACAGTTAATTTGAGTAATTTCTTTTTTCTGCTAGTGTGCAGCTTTAAAAAGTCTATATGCAAAACATTTAATAGTAAGTGCAGAAGTGTTTGTTTTATATTGTTATTTGATTTCAGTCATTAAAGAAATGTTAGAAATTAATTTGCAATATTAAAATGTATTAACATTTTATATTACCGACAGTAAACTGCAATTTTTACTTGGGTAAAATCAAATATAAAAAATATATCAAAAATAAAATTATTAGTAACCAAGAGATGAAATCATTTTAAGCATTTATTTAAGTACCAAAGCAGAAACTGTAGCCTTTAAAAATACAGATTTTGTCAAATAGAAACAGAATTGTCAGCATTTTAAACTAAATACAAATTTTAAAGTACTGAATTTAGGCTGACAGGTTTCTATGGTTACCTACCTTTCCAATAGTTTGGTGAGATGTGTAAATTGGCCTGTGAGTCACTAGTAATTATTTGGGTTTTGTTTGTTGTAGTTGTAATTCTGTGTTCAGTTTGAATCTAATACATTTCATACCACATGCTTTGGTTTATGTATATTTTAGTGTGTATGATTGACAGTGATTGAGCATTTCTTATGGAGTGCTTGGTTTTTTGTCATAAGTGATGTATGTTGGTACTTCTGAAAATGTAAACAACTTCTTCCTGTATCACTGTTTGATAAACAGGGATTTTTATGCTAAAAAGAGGTCTTTGTAAATGTTAACCGAGGAGATAAGTGAAAGGTGTTTAAAAATAATTTAAAACATCTCCCAAACATTATATTGTACTCTTCCAAATTTGATCCATAATTCTGTCATTATAATTCATTCCGTGACCCAAATGTCACATATTTATGAATAAGCTTCCAAGTTACACATTAATAGCACATAGTAATGACTGACAGGTTTAAAAATAAATGTTTTAATCAGGATGCTACAAGTTATCTGCAGCAAGCTCTTGATTAGAACATCTTCCTTGTGCAGAGCATTTTCTTGAAATAAAAATAAGAGCTTATTTCTACCGCTGCCACAGCAGTTTAGCAGAAAAAGGTCTAAACTCTTAGACCTCTCTGCTCATATATTTTGAAATCTGGATTAGAGAATGTAATTCCCCAACCTTAGACTCATCACTCTAGCAAGGGACACGTATGTGTTTTCTCAGTAAAGACTTACTGTCCTAACATAACTTGTGTTTTCATGTGAAAACAGGACAATACAAGTAATTAATAACTTTTAACACAAGGCAAGAATTACTACTAGCTGTCAATTTTACCAAATGAGTAGTAATGTAATCTTACTTTATGAAGGTATTCATCCCAAAGTTGCTAGCCATGTGCACTTTTTTTCTTAATTTTGGGATAAGACTGACCTATGATTCAGAAATCATCATGTGTCCTTAGAGATTTGGCTGCAGGTGTATTCAAAATACTTATTGCAGGAAAAAGACCAAATACTTTTTCTCTTCCCATGTGTCAAGCTACACAAAACATCTTCATACAATGTTCAGGAGCATTCCTAAATTTCCTACACAAAGATTACTCTTATTTGAGCAGTGTTGCTTGCCTACTAAAAGGGTGGGAAATGTTTTTTATGGTGATCCAGACATATTTTTTCCATTTCAGGTGGAAATTTAAGAGGTTAAAGTAGAATTTTTTTTAACATTTAATACTGTGTCAGGCATGTATATAGGACATAAATATGCCAGGTGAAAAACAGTTGTTTCACAGAGCACCTGAAAAGATTTTAACCCAGTAGGATTCAATGAATGTTAGAGCTGTGGGTGGGTGCATACAAACAACAAGATTTGGTATTGTGCTGTGTGTAAGGACTGTTTGAATAGCTTATTATTTTAATCTGGAACAACTGCTATTTTTTAAACTAACTTGTTCCAATAGCTGTTACTTCCCTACAAAATCAAAATAATTAATACAATAACCAATCTTTCAAGCAAAAGCAATTTCTCTGAGCTTTTAAAAAATCTAAAGATAGATAGAAAGTGCTTGGAAAATGTATTTAAATATGGAAGCCTGAGCAGATATGTTTCTCATTCTAATTTATTCACTTTATGATAGATTAATTTACTCAATAAAGGAATGCAGTAACATAAGAGGAATGTTTCTACTGCTAGTCAGAGAAGTTGAAACTTGCCAGATGCTGTGATCTGGAGCCTAAATTCCCTTGATAGTAACTGTGATTGAAACCCTTAATATTGCTTTGTCCAGCTTTTGTACTGGACTTGTCTCATTTTGTGGAGATATTGCTTTAGACAACACTGTCTTTTTATTTTCCTCTTCTGTTTTTCTATCAGAGAGAGAAAATGTAGCAGAAATAACATTAGGATGGAAGGCTCTATTGGAGAACTGCAGTGTCCTGTTCCCAAAGTTAAGTCTGTGCAGCCTGATCCCGTGTTCTGTAATAGACAATTCATTTCCTTTGGTATATTAATGAATATGTCTCAGCTATAGTTAGATTGTACTCTTTATTTTTTAAATCCTATAATAAAAGGGGGAAGTACTGTTTAATGATATCAGAATTTTACTCAGTTAATTTATTTCTTATACTGCCTTGGTGTAACTCTGTGTTGTGTATATATACAGAACTGCTCAACTGGTCAAAGGAGGTTTTAAGGATGTAATACTAATTTTTTCTTCTTGTTTGTTAAAGTTGTACTGTCAGTTGCTGCTGATAAAAGGTGGCATCGAGCCAGCTTCCTGAAGGAGCTGTGGGGAGGGTCATGGCTTGTCATGACCTGGGCACTGGTACTTGAATGTTGTTATTATTGGGATGAAGTACCCTTAGGCTGTCATCCTTCCTGTAAATAGAAGGGGTTCTGATTCTCTGTGGTTTCCCAGTTTACCAACTTGCAGAACAGCTATTTTGTTGGCCCTAAGTTTGACTGAATAATGAATTAGAAGCACAGCACGATTCCAGAAGGCACTGATTCATCATTTTAGTCTGTTAGTCTAGACCAGATCATAGTAAGTAAAGGCAAACAAGAATCTGTTTCCCTATAGTTGATAAATTTACAAACTGATTTGTATTGGCATATAGCCAACGAATTGCCCAGTTCCACCCTGTATGAAGTAAGGCCAGAATTTTAATTAGCAAGGAGCATAACTGAGGGCCAAAACTGACTTTTTTGGTGACATGGAGGAGTCATGTTGATGTTGGCAGAGGGGCTGACTCTTCTGCCTTGGAGTCGGTCGCTGTTCGACCATTGCTTTGCTTCATTGCCTCTTAGGAGAGTAACAAGAACAGTTCTGTTAAATCCTTTATTAACTAAACAAATTCTGTCGTTAATTTCCAAAAAAATTAGATATTTAAATAAAACAATCCCAGTTAGAATATAATGTTTGCAACATACTGGCCTGTGTTTCGATTTATCAGGGTAGGGTCATAAGCATGCTGTTGTTGAAGTTTTCACCAATGTGTTGATGTCGTAACTGAAGTCACATCTATCCTGATGAATATTTCATTTCCCCAATCATGCTATTAAAAACAGAGTGTTTTTACCCTTTCATTTCTGCTTTCTCTTTTCCAGTGACAGCTGTGGCTGCGTCCTGTTTACAAATTGCTGCTAGTCACATTTTCAGTAGTCCTTACGGGTTTTGCTTTCCCCTAATACATCCAATTAGGAGGAAATATTTCTCGCAAGCACGGACTTGCTCTTCTCCTTGTAATGACATAGTTCTGCAATCCAGGAAACAGTGCTGCATGGTGTCCATGTCCACGATTTCCTGATGTGGGAAAAACGTGTGGAAAGCATCTGGAGAGGAGGAGACCCCCTTTACCAGCTTGTTTCCTGTAAGCAAAATTGGAAGACCTTGTCTGTGCAAATAGATTTCAAAATAGAGTCTGCCCTTTGACTGTCTCCATAATTACACAGCGCTCTCTGTATTTTATTTGGCTGCCAGAGCAGTTAACCCCTGGAAGTAAGGGGCTGATGATGGCGTGACCAGCAGGGGTATGCAGACATGACCATGTGAATACACTCTTGTTTGGAGAAGCTTGTTGTTAAGACCTTCTTGCAATATACTTTTACCAAATTTGAGAATTATTATGTGTTGGATTATGTTGATTAAGGTACGTTATATCCGTAATGTACAGAAAATGTGGAGGTATTAGTTGCAAAAAAGGAAAAAAAAAAGAGAAACAAAAAAAAGTTCTTTCATGGCTTTGATGTAATCAACATCTGTCAACAGAATGAATTTGCTTTTGTTTAATTTCAAGGGCTCTTGTCCTTCTACTTTGCCCAATCAGTTTCAACTTCTGCCTCAGGCATTTCCCTGTGTTGTTCTTGGAGTTTTTTTCTTTTTTTTTTCCCTTCTTTTTTTTTTCTTCTTTTTTTTTTTAGCAAATGCACAGGTTATTGCATGTGAAATGTGAGCTGCTCTTCTGCTACACAGGTTACCCAGAGCTGGAAAGAACCTTTAATCTTTCCCATCCTATTTTTGAAGCTTGGACATACCTTTGCAACAAGGGGGGTTACAAAGTCGGTGTTTTATTAGACAGTTAGAGTTACAATTGCAAGTTAAGGTCTTTCAAACCACAGCAATTATTTTGGATTGAAAAATGGGAACATTTTGTAATTAGTGGTAAAAAACTAAGTATTCTTACCTAGTTGACTTGGCTGGATTCCACGTATTGTTACCCTTAGTGATTTTTAATACCTCATTTTAAACTTCAATCCTCAGAAGTTTCAGCAAAATGAATATTTGCACAAGTAGCTAAATTATGCTAGAGTAGTAAAATCACCTGACAAGCCAAATGAAAGATCTCTAGTGTTTTACCTCCAAGTGAGTATATATTCAGAAAATCTCCAGTCATTCTTTTTTCAGTTTAAAAAGAAAGATTAAATCACATATTTTGAAAAGGGTTGTCAGAACAATGCTTTTGATGTTGTTAACTTTATCGAAAGCAAGTCGATTTTATTTCCTAAATAGTTTGGGATGTTAATTCTTGTAATCCTAAATAATTCTGGTACTCTGCTTCTGTTGATACTATGACTAAATTATTTTAAAATATGTTAATTTATTTCTTATCTCTTTTAAGATGTACCCTTTTATTTATTGTAGCTCAGAACTGTCACGAAGTTTATCCATTGGTAATATTTTTGTTATTTGCTTGGAAAATTGAAATTTTTCATGAATAAATACCAGAAAAATGGTTGCTAACAATCACATTTGATGAATCATATAAATGAGCAGGTTTTTGCACAGCTATCCCACACTTCATTCATTGAAAACATGGCTTGATAAATTGCTGTAACTGTTAAACAAGAAGCATTAGAAAAGGGCTTATGTGAGAGTTCATTTTCAACATCTCCCGTTAAAAATACTTCTTGACCAGAGGAAAATCACATTTAAATTACTAAAATCAACTTAATTAAGGGTCATTAATAGAGATACACATAAAAAACTCTCCACTCTATGAGTGAAATGGGAGCATTTCATTATATAGTATAACATGCATGAACAGATAACAATTAAAATAGCCCTAGAGTAAAAGGCTAATAAATATAGGGCACATTGTGCTGCAAAATCAGTCACTTAAAAATGCTCCCACCCATCATAATTCTTGAATGCCATATTCAGCCCCTCTGACTGATTCATTTAAAAGAGGAAAAAAAGTAATTTCCACAAAGATAAATTAATCTGGTAATTCACAAGAGCTCACAGTGCATATTTATATTATTAATCCAAATGAGGGTCTGGAAGGTGTGCTGAGGAATCCAGCGGCTCCAGCAGGACATGCATGCACACGGATTGCACAGTGGGATTCACTGGCAGCTCAGTGGAGCAGTTGTCAGTAATTTCTGTGCTCGACGCATCCAAGCTGCTGATGTGATTTGGTAATGCTGCTGCTAATTCTCCTTAGTGCAGCTGATAGTAAATATTCTGTTGCTCGTGGCAGATGATGTAGCCTTGCTGTTGGGGTACAGAATAAACACATAGAGGGTCAACTTCGTATCGTGGTCGTGCTGGTCTGTTACCAGCCTACCCAGTTTCACATGCCACGCTCTCCGGTGGCTGCAGTTTCTGCTGGAAGATGCATAAATCCCATTTTATGAATTATCTTACAGTAATTAATATACACAGAAAGCTGAACAAAAAGGATGTGCTTGAGCACCAGTGTTGCAGAAGTAAATAAAGGCACTGAGAAAAGCTTTGATGGGTGTAAGGGGTGGGGAGGAGGGAATCTTTGAGCCAGACTTGGAGAATACAGACAGTTGTTCCTGTCTTGGGTGATTGATGATGTTGCTATAACAAATTAGCTGGAAATATGGGAGCTTAAAAAATAAAAGGAGCTGTGGAGGCATTAGAAGGCTTTCTTAAGGAAGGAAGTGTGTGGATGGAGTCCAGATTTTCATTATAAACGAGTAACTTCATTATATTTTAATGCCATTTTATTTAATTTTATTTTTACTTTGTAGGAGAATGTTTTCTCTTATAATTTTTTATATTTCAAATAAAGGTTTAGTTGTCCTGTGTTTATAATTCGTGTGATATAATTTAGGAATTGTATTTTAATATGGTGATACTTATTTGCTTGTCTCATTCCTTCTGTTCAAGTAGTAGATATTTTTGTATGCATCTGGTTTATAATGAGTAGTTAGTAGAATAACAACAGCCTGCAGTACCTTATTATCCTGCTATTTTGTGACAACGCTTGCAGTGTATCCTTGGGAGAACAGAGGTAAAAATTTTATTCCAAATAAAAAGGCATCCCTTCTGAATGTGGGCTAGTCAATAGAAATGCACCCGTGAATATGGTTTAATGTATTTAAGAGTGTGTATTTGGGGGGTGTACATTGGGAATAATTGACAAGCACACTGCACCTTTTCTTCCCCAGTTAAATTGTGACACAGTAGACAAGGTGCCCAGTGAGCATGCTGGGCATCAAGGAGAGCATTTGAAATATATTTTCATGTATTGATGTCCATTTGGATGTTAGCTGACCACATCAGTGAGTGTGGGATGTTGATATATTTATAATACCTTTAGCTGTGGTAAGAGCAAGGTACTTCAACTGCACTTTGTAAAAGAGGCAACTTGGCTTACCCTGTCAGAGTGATTGCTGCTTCCGGTGACCCAAAAGTTGCTGCCTCAACAGATTCTGTGCTTCCAAATTCCAGAAACGAGAGCAAACCAGACAGGGAGTTTGTAGGATGCTTTGGGTTCTCTGGACGTGCTTACAGTTGCAGGTTAGGTGACCCTTTCTTTATTTTTTGTATGCTTGGGTGTTTTTTGTTAATTGGACAATGATTTGTTTTTTCTTGTGAAGGAGACTCTAGGAAAGTAGGTTATGAGGCTGCTGTTTAAATTCTAATTAATAGGCTATCAAACCAATTCATCCCCCTGTTAACTGGGCAGCTTCACTTCCTTGGAGACGCTTTCTCCTGTTTTGAAGCAGGCAGCTTCCATTGGGGTGCTTAGGTTATACTGAGAACTTGAGGTGAACCTCATCCTTCAGCTCCACTTTGTTGCTTACTAACAATTTAAAAAAAACACCAAAAAAAACCCACCAGTAAAAATTTGCTTGAGTAAAAGTTTCTACACCTGAGTGAACCTTTCAGATATCAGTACCTAAATGTAGCCCTGACATGCAAAGAGACAGTCGGGAACACTTCTAATGCGAACCTGATGCAACTATTTCATTCAGTCTGGGTTTGGGGCTCCAAAACAGTGCATAACTTGAATCTTCTGTATGTCATGGAATACTGTAAGAGGGCTGTCTGTGAAAGGTTGCACATGTGGAAGGATAATTTCTGCATCTGAATATGATAAATGCATTCAAAGGAAAGGAAGGAAGGTACAATAGAATAAAAACATGCGAGATATGAAAGAAACTCTTCTAAAAATTTTTTTTTGCGTAGATGCAAAATATGCTGTAGATTAATTTCTTTATTTCTGTGATATAAAAATGTTTAGTTACTTCTGTTTAAACAAAAACTTTTTACTGAAGAATAGTTATTTATCTGGATTACTTGCCACAAGATTGCTCTTGTATTTGTATACATAATGACATTTTTCAGAAGCAGATCAACTGTTATGTTAAACTTATGTTTCAGAAAAAAACCCTATGTTTAGATTGTAGAACGTTTGAGTAGTGGAAATACACACTGTGTGTAATTGTAATGTAATTGGGCAGTGTCAATAATCCTTTTGAATTTCCTGGTTTTGATGTTAGCATTGTCTTTTGTGGTGCATTATTTTGGTTTTGATGTCTCTCAGAGCCTTTGGGCCCCAATGCCCTTTCTTTTCCTTTTTTTCCTTTTTTCTTTTTTTTCCCTTTTCCTTTTTTGAGGGGGAAAAATGTGTCATTGCCCAACAACTAGGTTTGAGCTATGAAACTTTCATCCCAAATTCCCATGTGAATCAAATGGAAATCTGAATCAAATACTCCAAATAAATTACAAATTTTAATCCCTTCAATTACTTTTGGCCAAGATTAAAAATATCTCCTGAAGTTTTTTCTGTTGCCCCCTGAACAAGATGAACCCCGTTCTTTGTGTCTTGAGCAACAAGACAAAGAGAAACATTAGCTTTGTTATGCTCAGATCCGTGACCAATTCTGCAAAAATACAGCTGAAAATATTGGCTGAAATAACATTAAATCTTTTTTTTTCTTCTCTTTTTTCACTATTGTCCCTTATTAACTGCTTTGCCAAGCCTTGAACAGTGCAGCCGTGTAAATTGCTCCAAGCAGCAGCCAGTTAGAGCATCACTCCTGTCTGTAAACTGTGGGGAATTTACCCATTCTGCTTTTTAATGCATCAAACCAAAACAGATTTGGTATTTTATAAAGCTTCAAAGTACTGTTTTGGAAGTTTTTTTGTTCTCATTTCTTCTCATTCTTACTGCTCTTTCTTAAACAGTGCAAGATTTTAATTACCCTTGGCAACTACGTGAGTTCTGTGCTGTGTTTTACATGGTGCCCTTCTTTTTGCATACTTTCCATTTTGTAATGTGTAACTAGGAAAAAATACTAATAATTTTTAATTTATCTGTTAACAGGTTCTGTGACTGGCTGCCACATAATCTTTTCTTCTTGCAATCGTAACTACCTGCACAGGCACTCAAGCAATCATCAGCAAAGATGCTTCTTCTTTCAGGGACAAAGAAATACTGCTTATAGTGTAGTTTGGCCAGCCATGGTTTCTCCAGCTCACCGAGTTCCTAAGGTACTGCAATTTCTGTTACGTAATCTGTTCTTCAGTCAGTATACAGTTTGATTGCAGTCATGATCAAGTGTATTTGTTGTCCAACAGCTGGGGGTTGGATCACTGTCTTGTTGCTTGGTCTGGTATTTGAAATAAGAGAGCTGGTGTTCAGCTGTCTACCGTGTTAAACATGGTGATGTATTTAGTTATGAGGGAGTTCAAACCTGGGGCTTGTTCAGTTATAGTAGTATAAATGTGAGTATTATTATCTGTCAACAATTCTGGGTCCAGATTCTTGTTTGGAACAATTATAGACAGTCTTACTAGAAGTCAGGAGGAATCACTCATGATCATCTGAGTCCCTTTCTGTATAAATCTCTAGCAAGCAAATTATAAAAATGTTTATATTTTGCTGATGGTTTTATTGTTTATGTCAGAAAGAGGACAATACCTTCTGGTAGCTGTCCCGCAACCCCACTACACATTTTAAACTTGTCTTTTTTGTGCCTGAGTGTTCTTTTTCCTTGCAACATATATTTTTATTTTTATTTACTTTAGAGCCAAAAGGGACTTTTTCATGCAAATGCAAATTTAACATGTGCTCCACTTCTGGTTTCCTTTTTTGCCTTTTCTTTTTTTTCCCCCATTTAATTACAGCATACAGATTAACTGTTTAGTATCTTTCCTTTAGCCAAAAGAAACCAAAGTACCCTTTCTAAACAGTGCTTCACAGGATGTGTATTAGTACTTTTTTCGATTTTGTTTTTCCTTTTAGTATAGATTTCTTATGCCAATAAGAAATGGGCTCGAAATACTAAAAGGTTGTTTGATAGGAAAGCAGATAAGAATGATGGATGTAGGGTTCTTAGCCCTAAGAGGCTGTGGCAGCTCTGTGTGCAGGGAGAACATAGGGTTGCATCCTCTATATATTTTCAAAAGCTTTAAAAGCGTAGAATTTGCAAACTTTATTTTCTGTATTTAGATGCTTCTTTTAGGATAAAGAGGAAGAAATATATTGCCATAATGAAAACTTTTCTTCCCAGATCAGAGTTCTCAGACTGTCTAAAAATCAGTCCAACTCTATGAACTCTGAAAACCTGATGGCAAAGTTACTACTTTTATTCAGAGTATGCCAGAAATCACATTGAAATAACATAGTGTTTTTTAAGATGTTGGTGTGAAACTGTCCACATAGACATTTGTATGTACGCTTCTTTGGGCTTCTCCCTTAACAGTTCTTAGAGGTCAGTAGGATCATATCTCAGTTAACAGGGGACTGCCCTCCAAGGAGAAAGCGAGGATGATGCTGTGTATGGAGTTGCTAATGCAACAAATGGTGTTGTTTTGGGGTTTTTTTAATTAAGGCCCAAACTACTGCAATAGGACATTGTTAAGGTTGATACAGCATTAATTTGAAAGAAATGGGAATCTGAAATTCAGTTGATGTAAGTTCACTAAAGATTCACTTTTTATGGGATTAGACATAGAATACCTGTAGGAGTAGCAATAGTCTTCCTATTTAAAGTCCCAACAGAGCTCATTAGTTGCCCCACTCTTTGTTACTCCTACACCCTGTTGTTGTATGGTCATGTTGCATACAGCCTAAATGCCTACTTTGTTTTCTGCCTGCCAGCTTGACTCTGTATTTTGTGAAGTCAGTGCAAAACTCACCCTGTGGCCAGCATGGCAGAAAATCAGCCTGGCTGTCATGGGCAAAGGGATTCTTCCGCAGCCAGTGAAACAGCCCAGGACCCTCCGAGAGAAAGTGCATTTCCATCTCTGTGCAAGACATTAGTGTTCTTATTAGCTTGCATGTTTATAAACGTTGTGAAATTGTTGTGGATTTTTAAAAAATCAGATATTGAATTTCACCTCATGCGAGGGCTGAGAAGTTCTTTTGTGGAAAAAATGAGGTTTATTACACTTCCCTTGACATAGCAAATTTGGATACCTTTGTATAATGTTGTAGATGGACAAATTCGGGCACAGCATATGAACTAGATTAATGTGTAAAAGCCTTTGAATTAAAATGAGTTAAATCCTAAGGTTCCTAGTCAAAAAGCAATCTCATGGATTTCTCAATAGGAGTTTTGTCTGAATGAGAAACACGGGATTTGATCAGGTTTAATTTTGAGACTAATTCTGTATGTTTGTCCCATCTTCTTCCCATTTCCAGTGTTTAGATGCCTTTTGTTGAAAATGTCCCTCTTTGCAAAAGATAATGAAGGGTTTTTAAGTCTTTTTCCCAGTTTCCTAACTTGAGACTGACTGTGCTGGAAGTCAGCTGCAGTATCTGGAGTTTCAGTACTGGAAGGCTAACAGACTGTGTAAGTCAGTAGTAACAGGCAATGTTAAGTTCAAAAGGGCAGTGGAAGAAATACTGAGGCAGCCTTGAGGGTTTGCCCTGATGGCTTAGGAAGGTCGATACTACGACAGAAAGGGCAAGCTGCCATGAAGCAGGAGGCAGTATCTGAGAAAATGATCCCATTGTCATGCTCAGTTTTCTGATCTTCATTTTCAATCCTTTTTCTCCAAGCACATAAAGAAGCCAGACTATGTGACGACAGGCATTGTACCAGACTGGGGAGACGACATAGAAATTAAGAATGAAGATCAGATTCAAGGGCTTCGTCAAGCTTGTCAGTTGGCCCGTCATGTCCTGCTTCTGGCTGGAAAGGGCTTAAAGGTAACAATTACAGAAGTCCCCTAACAGCTTGGATGTCTTTTATGCTTTCACTTATTTGGGTTTCGTTCCTACTTCTTTTTTTTTTCTTTTAACTCTCCTATAATGTGCATCCAACTTTAAGTTTGATCCTGAAAAAATAAGGATTTATTAACTTTTGATTCAGTTCATGATATGCCTGTTTAATTATTTCTGTATTTTGGACCTATGTCATGCTCAGTTGTGGCTCAGGTGTAATAGCTCTGTGTTTGTTATCTCCCTTTGTTCGGATTGTGTCAAATCGTGTGAGTTTCTCCTAAGGCCCATGCTACATTTTTTCCTTTCATTTCATGGCCCATCTTCTTCATATGTCATTCTTTCCAGCTCTGCATGTGTACAAGCCCAAACTTGGTCTGCCTTCTCCATTCCCGTCTATCCTTCAGCTCTCGCTGTCCTGTGGGATCCAATAACACTGATAGAGCTGCCGTTGGAAAAAACAGCTGCCAAATTCTACACAATTTTCCAGAGTGCATTGATAATAAAGCCTCATGGTTCCCAGAAATGTTCCTACAGTATGCTTTTTGGGATACCTCCCAAGAAAAAATACAGAGGGAGGAGCCTACTACCCAGGTTTTGCAGACGATGAAGTGCTTTTTTAGCCTTGCCTTGGTATTTCATGTAATAGCATATTGGATAAGGTGAAATGGGTTGAGTAGCTATGAGATGCAGAGATAGATGGGGACTGTAGGTCAACGCCATTGACTTAAAAGGGGATTTTTCTTTCAGCTCTCATCACTATTTCACAAAGGTTTAGTTCTGGAGCTGGGATGGCCAATGAAACTGCCTGAAGCTTTAATCTTACTTGGCTTTGTGCATCTTTAACTTTTTTAATGTTCAGTTATTTCTCAGTACAATAAAACTTACTCATTTAAAGTTAAGGGTGTATATATGTTTCTGAAGGGTCAGGGTACAATGTGGATTTTGAATGAGAGCAGTTTTTCACAAATACTCTTCGGTTGTTATCATGTGTAAATACACAATTATGCAGTATGGTGTAGTTTATGATGCAGTTCATAGTATGTGCCAAATCATGCATAATAGCAAAATACTGCATACACATAACGAATGTTTTGGAGCAAAAATATGTATAAGGTAATAATTACATAACCAGGACCTGTGTACTGGGAGGGAAGTGGCATTTGGAGTTGCAGTGCTGAGACCACTGCCCAGGTCAGTCACAGACTGCTGGGGAGCTCTGTTTTTCACAAGTGTTTGTTCAAGACTCCCCTGACTGGGAGGAAGCTCCAAAACTCTCCCTCATTGACCGTGAACATCTTCTGCTTTCCAGCCTGTTGCTGCACATGGTCAGTTTATACCCATCTGTTCTTGTGCCAACACTGCTCTTTAATTTAAACAGCTTCCTGCCTTTCTTTGAGTCTTCCCCTTCATGTGGGAATAGAGCTGTGCACCAGACTAAACAAACCAAGCTCTTTCAGGCTATTCTCGTAAGCTAAACTCTGCATTCCTGTTTTACCTGAAGAGTCCCACCCTCCACCTGCTCCTGTTATCTTGCTGAACCCACCTTGCACGCAGTCCTCCAAACTGGCTCTTGCCTGTGCTTTAGCTAGTGGCAATAAGATCCCCCAATATAACAAGGGTGCATTATAATCCATAGATACAGAGAGATATAGTTTGATCATGGTTTTGATGTTACCGTTACTGCCTGTGGGACTTCAAATTACAATATGGTATTATATATGATAGCTTTCCTGATTTGAGTTACAGATTTGGGAATAAAGCAGCAGATTCTATGACATGAAAGTATTTTATTATATACCATTGAATTGACCTGCTCCAAATAAGGGATTAGGTGCATTGTAGGTGCATCCCAAACTTGCCCAACTAACAAAAGTATCTTTAAAAGTAAAGCACATACTGTTAAAAGCAGAGCTTTTCACAGGGTGTAAGCCATGCAGAGGCCAGAGGGCTGTCTGCTGAGTATCCAAAAGCCACATCAAATTGCTTGAGCAGAGCAGCAGTAAACAGCAGACAGCCAAGTACATAGCAGTTCAGTTTGTCTGTGGGCTAAAGATGAAGATGTTTGAGCAAAGGCAGGAGCAACAAACTTACATTTATTCAGAACCAACGGCTTCCGTATTCAATGCAGAGAAGTGCCAAGGCTGCAGCTGCCATCCCAGCACTGAGGCTGCAATGGCTACTGCAAAGCAGGGGGCATGTGCAGTAATCCCAAATCCTGGTCTTGAACCCACGTTCGTTGCTCCTCACTTGCCCAACAACGTTTCTGTGCTGAACAAAATTCAGCTGAGTAAACAGACCTGGTTTTATGCTCAGCACAGTACACAAGTGCACTCTCCTGTATTCACTGTGCATGGCCACTCCGTATTTCAATATATGACTGTCTCCTCCACCACAGCCTACCTATATTCCACATGTTACTCCAAAATCACAGCCACTGTGATTTTTCCTTCAGTGTGCTAAGAATGATACTCATATCTGTACTAAGTATGATTTTCAAGGGCTCAGAACTCATTCAAATCAAAATCAATTTACAGAGGAACCCTCAAAAGTACTTCTCAATGAGAGGTTTCCCTACCAAATTTGAAATTTCAGCTCTAACCATTCCAGAGACAGAGTTGATCCAAAAGAAAAGTGAGAATAATGTCATTTTAAGCATGTGCACTTTCCACTCCATGGATACTCAGAAAATGTCTGGATGATTTACAAGAGGGGATTTTTTTTTTTTAATATGTAAAATCTTGAGGAAAAGATGAATCTAGAAAACGTCAAGCATAAAAATTAAGATTTCTAAAAATGATGGGTCAGCGCTTGTAGATTCACTATGATCACCCAGGTTATGGCAACTTTAAGTAAAATATCCTCAAAATTTGAAGCTAAATATTTAAATATTTTATAAAATTTAAGAATACCTGGAAAACAATTTCTTAAAATGCTTAAATACATTGTGGTAAATGTACAGGACAATTACAAGACTTAATATCCTTTCTTTTACAAATAAAAAGTAATGTTTTGTTTTAAGGGACTGAAAACATTGAAATGAGACATTTCTGTAGCAGCTACTGAAACTATGCCATGGGAAATTGGTGTCTCTGAGAAAGTATATATGGAAAAAAGAATAGAAAGGAAGTAGTATTTTAAATTTTCTAGGAACCTTTGAGTGCTCATTTCTACTGCATGCTTTATTTAAAACCTTTTTTTCTGAAAAAAAGTCCATATATCAATAAAATATATCAGACAGTATAGTGTTTTATATCAAAGCAATGTATTTGAAACATCCAATATTTCATTGAAGCTTGGCTGCAATCACATTCAGTAAATATAAGAAACTCTCTTTGCTTTTTTAACAGGATGTTATGTTTGATATTTTAGGTTGGCATGACAACTGAAGAAATAGATTCCATTGTTCATCATGAAATAATCAGACAGAATGCTTATCCATCACCTCTGGGTTATGGAGGTTTTCCAAAATCTGTTTGTACTTCTGTAAACAACGTGGTATGTCATGGTATTCCTGACAGGTATTTCCTCAATAATTTTCATTTTACAACCGGGAATTAAAAT
Organism: Corvus kubaryi; assembly: GCF_017639235.1. NCBI lineage: Eukaryota > Metazoa > Chordata > Aves > Passeriformes > Corvidae > Corvus > Corvus kubaryi. The sequence goes on from NW_024581135.1 coordinate 20,463,860, forward strand.
GTTAAACTGAAATTAATAAATTGTATTTAATATTGAACATATTTCAGCTTAACTAAATGTTGTATGTAAATGCATTGTAGATGCATGTTACCACATGATGCTGATAGCTGTTATAGAATTATGCATGTGAAATAGAAAAAAAATATATTATCCTGTTTGTCCAGACACTTAAAGAAAAACAGCGTATTGCATTTTGAGTTTAGTGTGTGGGGAAAAAAAAACCAGTACAGTCTGATTTTTTTTTCATCCAGCAAAATAAGTATAGGCTAAGGAATAAATATATTTGAATTTATGTGGGGTTTTTTTTTATATTCGCAATACATTCAGCTACTCACAAAGTAAAATATGAACCCTAGTGAGAGAAAAAGAATAAATATAATGGTAGATTTTTCAGGTGTTGATATGTTTTTCTGGTAGTTGTTTCTCATTATTTTATATTCAGCTACACTTGTTCTCTAGGTAGTCAGAGCTGAACATTAAAAATGGTTATTCTGTTTGCTTCTGCCTTCCTCCATCACAAAATACCTACCCCTTGATTTTTTATGTATGTGTCATTAGGTGTTTATTCTTATATTCCCTTTGTTGGGAACTGTCTGTCACCATTATTTTTTTTTCTGTTTATGTTTCAGTCGACCTCTTCAGGATGGAGATATTATCAACATTGATGTCACAGTGAGTAATTCATATAAAAAATAGTCTTTGATCAACTTTAGAATCACTAGTAGCAACAGGAAGAATAGTGGATTGGAGATGGGGGATGCACAGATGGATGTGCTGTTTACTTCTGAGCCAAGGCACAAGCAGCTGGTTTCCTTTTCTGTTTTTAACTGTGTGTTTATTCCAGCTAGACTCAGGCCTGACTTGAATTTAGGACTGGAATCAGATGCACTGAGATCAATGTTGGCCTAAGTGAAATGTCAACCCAATCCTGCTATGTGTCATGTTTTTGAGAAGGTGTAATTGTTATTGATCCACTGTGTAGTTAATGCAGAGCACCATAGTACTGGGCAGCAGCTGAAGATAGATATGTATGAGATGAGCTAACAAGAAGAAAGCCAGCATTTTTCCTTCACTCTGCCAAGATTGATCTTCCTCTTCCTGCTGATTTTGAGTGGGGCCTGACATTATCTTACTCTGTCATTAGAGGCTACATTGGCCTGTGTATGTCAGTCTATTTGGACAGCAACTCTTTTGCTAGCAGTGTTCCCTACATTTATTAAAATCCCCGAAGGTAGTGTTGTGTTCCATTTCTGGTATAAAAGCCCTGAACCTTTTGAGCAGAAACAGAAATAGTGTGATATAACCGTGACTTAATATTTCCAGGGAATCATCAATTATAGCTATTTAAATAAACACGGGCTGGGTTTTCCTAGGAGCAAAAAAGCACAGGAACTGGAAACCTAATTCTCATTTCATTTATGAAAAAAATATTTGTGTCTTGCACAAGTTTTTTTTTCTTTTTGCTGTGCATGTTTATATTTTTCTGAAGTGCTATTTGTTTCTAATATGAACACAGAGGTTTTGAATCCCACCATTATTTTGCAATAATATGTCACATACAAGGGAGTAGAATCTCATAGAAACAATATTTTTAAATCATTAAAGAAACTATTGGTAACTTGATACTATTTTCATACTGGCAGAGTGAAGAAATCTTCAGCAGACCTACCTCTGAGCATGAGATTCAAGCTTTCTAAAATATTTTTTCTATTAAAATTAGGGTCAATAACCTTTTTCCCATTATATACTCACATGTGATCCAGAACCAGGTTTAGTTTGGCTTGGGTGTTTGATCTTTTTAAATTTTCCATACTTTCTAATAGTAGAATTCTGGCTATCAGGTTTACACAGTGCAATCTAGCATTTTTAAACTTTAATTTTGGCCTTCATTTTTACTTTGGTGAATTGGTGTTGCTTTGCTCAGTTTATTAGACTAAATCAGTTTGTAACACCTAAGGTTTTAAATCGTATTTCTTTGTACCTCCTTAAGGTTCATTTTACTTTTTGTTCAGTCTGTCAAGATAATAATGATACCTTAGATTAGTCTAGACTCATATCACAAATCCTTTCCATTATAAAGTAAATGAAATATTTCTGTATTAACATAGTGTGCATATCTTGTCCACTCTGCCTCACAAATGTCTGACTAAATGTTAGTGGCCTTTTTGAAGACATAGGTTTATGCCTTTCATCTACTCTCATAAAATAAAATAAATTGTGACATGTCTGTGAATGTGAAGATTCCTGCAAGGATGGGAATTGCTGACTATCTTTGTAAGATTTTTTTTTTTTTTAAATTTAAAACTGAACTGTGCCGTGTGTGGTAATTGCTTAGTCCAAAACAGCTGAGGAAAAAATACTACTTTTCGGCATTATTGACTGATCTCTTAGCTTATTTTTAATGAGCAGAACTAGGACGTTTCACAGCTGGACAGAATAAAAATCAAAGTAAATATTGCACAACAAATTGTTTATAATTGTGTACAGGTTGTATAAAGTAATTAAATAATACTCAGGTTAAGTGTAAATACCTAGCACTATGTACAAATTATCTGAACAAAAAAACCCATTTTAGCACAATTAAGATGATAGCATTTCATAGATGAAATACAAATTTCATAGGCTTGAAACACATAGACTTGAAAATGCATTTTAGTATAGAGACAACCGTGTTATCCATTACTGGATCCTCAGAATAGTGCAATTTTCAGCCTATTGTTACCAGGTTAATGTTTCTTACAACTTGGTCTTTCACTGAATTTTAAGCAAATAGTATGTTACAGTTGCTGTGGTTGTAGTTTATTAACATCAGAAATATGTAATTGCAGTGGATGGGCTGCAGTAAATATTATTATTGGTTTTGTTGTTAGTTTTTGTTGTTGTTGTTTGGTTTGGGTTTTTTTTTAAACTCTCCTATGTTTTAAATCTGTGTTTGCTTTCCAGTATGATGATGTTTAATTTTGGGGGTTTGTGTGTTTTACTTGCTAGAGCTAAGAACAAACTAGTTCAGTTTAAATACGAACTATCTAGTTTAAAACCTACCCAATGGGCATTAAATACAAAAATAAAGATTTTGTGGTAGTCTGAACTGGCAGAGGAAGGGGTAGAGCAGAGGATTGCAGCTGCTTTTTGCTGAAGTGGTGGCAACCCAGTTAGGCCCTTGCTGGCACTCACCTTTCTTTAAAATACCCCTTGCTCCTAGTGGCCTGCATTTTCTTTACATTTCAGCCTGAAGACAAACCTGGCCTTGGGATAAACTGTCTGTAGCATAAGTTTTTTGGAGTTGTGGGGTTTTTTCAGTTTGGAATCAACCAAAAAGAATGTGAGTCTGTCTTTCACAAATAGTTTGCCAGTGGCAAAAGTTCAGTGGTTCGAGCTTGGTGAGTAATTAGTTGTAGAAGGATATTTGCCACTGTTTGGGGGAGAAAAAATGTTTTAGAAGATCAAAACTGTGCACCGTTATAATTTGTCTTTTTGTGGGGAAATTTGGCTTGGTCTTACAATTATGGGCCTGCCTGCCATGGTGCAGAGCTGCAAACCCCATTTTAATGGTGTGTTGCAAAGCTCCATAGTGCATAGCCAAGATTTCTTGTGCTCAACAGAGAATTTCCGGAGAGCTAACATTTAAAACCTATGAAATGTTAAAAAAAAAAAGAAAGAAACAATGTGTATTTAATTCAACAGCATGTTTCATTTTCAGAACATGAAAATTTTCAGTGCCACAGTAGTATGTTTATTCTCTCAAAATTAATCTCTGGAAATCAGAAGTAAAATCCAATGTTAATGCCACATTGCCGCTTAAAAATGAGATGAAAGAAAACCTGCAACAGCTGATGATGGATTTGGTCCATGTGTTCCATGGGGTTCACTCTGGTTGTTGGTAGCAGGGTATGGCTCTCAGCTCAGAGCTCCAGCGGGGGCTGCTGACTGCAGACTTACATCTCCCTGCCAGCTGCCAACAGGTTCCCCCGTGCCCACGGCCAGCACTGGGGCTCAGTGCCCTGCCCCTCTGGGGTGCAAGCAAGTCCCTGGCTACAGGGGCAGGGGCCAGGATGGGTGGGCACCTGACAGCCCCAAGGCCCCCTTCAGCCCACCCATGGCCCCCACCCATCTTCTCACAAACAGCCCAGTTGTCCTCATGTCCTGTAGCTGAGCAGTGTCACTGTCTGGTGCACTGCTGGGTGCTGATGCGCAGCTTCTGCTTTTCTTGAATTTTTAATTGGCAGCATTGGCAACCCTTAGGCACCTTGCAATCTTTCAGGCTTTTTCTCTTTCCTTTGCAATGTTTTGCTTTTCCAGTCTTGCAAATATGACTTACCTGTCTATCGGTTGCAATATATATCTTGGTCCTAGAAAGAATGGATTTAATTAAGAAGACAATCTGTTTCTGGATGCAAAATGAGAAAATGTCTTTGCATTTCTGCGTATGTTTAGGTGTATTACAATGGCTACCATGGTGACACTTCTGAAACCTTTTTGGTGGGCAATGTGGATAAATCTGGTGAAAAGTTAGTGGAGGTTGCCAGGAAATGTAGAGATGAAGCAATTGCAGCTTGCAGACCAGGGGCTCCCTTCTCTGTAATTGGAAACACAATCAGGTAAGCCTTATATTGACAAGTAAAAGGAGGGCTGGCAAGTGGGACAAAGGTTATTGGTGGTTTGGTATAAAGCTGATGACATGTTTTATGATTCAAAACCATCATTTCAGTCTGATATCAGTATGTGAACTGCCAAGATATAATGTTGTTCCTTGGGTAAGAGGTATTTTTTTTAAAGTGAATTACACTAGGGTCAGCAAAGATAACTGTAGAAAGAGACAAAGATATTCATAAAGTAGATTTAAATTAACAGATTTAATTTGCGGTGGGCTTTTGTTTATTTTTTATTTGTGTGTGACACCACACCACATCTGTCTAACAGTGTAAGACAGTTAGAAACCATTGTTTTCATTGAATGTTACAAAGGAATTAGTCAACATAAATAAGCTCTTTGTTTAAAAACTATGAAAATATTTAACTCGAGAGCTTCTGATCTTACAAAGAGCAGTGCCTGCTAATGTCACAGGGAAAAAAGAGCAGACATTCAGAGATTTTTCCCTATTTTGCATCTCTTCTAGCTTTCACATAAATGCAGTCATGACTCTTCTTCTGCTGATGGCTTTAAATAAAAATGCATCTTAGTCTTTTGAAGGTACCTATGGATTATTTTAAAATGTTTGCCAAAAAGAAGAAACAGACATATATCATATACATTTCATTAAGCAATACTTCTTCGGACTGCTAATGGTCCCAACAAGCTATTGAATTCATTCTGATTACTTAAAAGCTGCAAGGCTTAGTCACCTTGAAAGGATGCTGCTTTTTTTTTTCTTTGTAAATCTTCAAATACTTTAAGAAAAAAAGAGAATGGCAAAATATCAGTTAGATATATTTATAGCTTTAAAAATATTGTAACAGAGTCTGAATCAAACTTTAGTAAAACGTCTCTGGGTTATATCTGAGAAGCTTTTATTGAAGACTTTGTATAAAATTGTGTTTTTGACAGTTTTAAATTATAGGCTAACTAGCCTGGAGAAAAAGGATAGTGTCTTTCTGTTCTTTCATAGGAAATGTTGAATCAGACCCCTACTGGGAAAAGAAATTTAATGCATATCTCACTATCTTACTGTCCATGAATATAATAGAAGTGAATTCAAAATGTAGTTTTATTTTTGCAAATGGGATGAGTCGATAGATGCACCTCATATTTTTGAACACCTAGGGTTCAACAAATTTACTGGTGGTGCTCTTGCATTTTAACAAAATTTATTCTTGAGTAGAAGGGGGCACAGAACACTGGATTCTTATTCAAGCATTCTATCGAGCTCTGCATTCATGGCTGTGTCTAAAGGGCATGTCAGCCTTTGATTCTCTCTGAGAGGTAATTATCCTTTTCCTGTCACGGAACAACAAATGATAGCTAACTACAGAGGCACATTTGCAGTAGTCACATTCATCAACTGCAGAAAAAAAATTCAATTTAATTGTGCAACACAGCTGCACATAGGCTTTTTGAGCATTTCTGTTGTTCTCCCTGTCTTGCTATTCCTCCCTCCAGATCTATTTTTTAAACTTTTTTTTCTGGTTATTTTTTCCCCCTTTTTGTCTCTTCTTCCATTTTTACTCTCTGTACTTTCTTGTTAAAGTAATTTTCTTTTGTGGCTCTCATTCTTTTTTCCCCATTGAAGGCTATGAATGTAGAAAATTATCACAATTACTCATATAATTGAGCCTCTTTGTAGCAAGTGCAACTCCAGTAGCCTTTCTCCATCATGAAAATGGTTTCATTATAGGGTTTTTCATATTCTCTGACACCATCTACACAGAGGAACAGGCGTGCAGATGAGATGTACTAGGAACAGGGTAGATCAGTAAGGTCACAGTAGGAATAATTAGCTCTGCTATGGAAAGAGCATCTAGGCCTTTTACTGCTACATAAATGTACTGTCCATGGCTTTTAGTCACAAAAAAACTTACTAACAAATGGAGCTCCCGCCTACTACTTTGAAAAAAAGATTTGTATCAACACTACAATTTTCCATCATTAAGACTAATAACACAGAGCCTAGTATACATCAAGGGGAATAAAAAGAAAAATCTCACATTCAAGTGGCGGCTGGGTGCTGACCTTTGTTCCCTTTTTTTGTGTTCAACTTAACTCTTTACAAAAAAGAGCCACACGCCACACCAACATGCAGGTGAACTCCAGCTAGTGCTAGCAAAGCATGGCATTCAGTTGGAAAATCTGATAAATCTCCATGCAGGATAATGCATTTCATTACAGATTCACTACATTAATCCTAGCTGTTTTTAAAAAAAAAAAAAAAGGAAGAAGAAGAAAAAGAACAGAGTTGAATGTGACACTGGATTTTTGCTGTGTTGCTACAGAGGTCAGTTTACTTGCAAAATGTAAATATATAGTCAGTGTCCCCTTTGCAAAGCAGATTAATTGAAGCTAGTAGCTGTTCGAAACTGCATATGAAATAGCAGGTCGTTAACTTTATTTCTCAAGATTTTATCGTGTTGACAATTTAAATGTGCTGATTTGTTTAGAACTACTTTAACACTGCCTCTGCTGAAAGATCACCATGGCTTGGTGAAGCTGTGTTTCAGGTTATTTGTCATTTGACATTTGCTTGCAGACAGACATGTAATACATACATATATACATCAAAATCTGAAGTTTCACAAGAGTTAGATATCATAAATGCCTGAGAACAAGCACCTACAAGCTGAAAACATTTAGGTCCATCAGAATGGAAATGTGTCCAGGTTTCTTTCATCAGCTTTTTTAGAAAGGTGCTCAAGTCATATGCAGAATGTATCTTAGGCACAAATAATCAGAATATTTCCTTTCCACAGTAGGTTTCAGAAAAATTATATCTTGGGGTAAGTTTGCAGTCAATATTCTAACATAGTCTTTGTTATGGAAGCTCAATAGCTGACACTGAGTATTTCATTGACAGCAGTTCATTCTCCCATCAGCTACAAGTTGCAAATAAAAGATTGCATGGATTCGGGAGTTACCTTCCTTAGGAAAATTTGGGTCTTTGCTAACCCCTTTCTATTGAAGGGCATATCAAAACTATTGGTCAGTTGCAGTGTAAATGGAATTGGGCCCTATGGTCCATTTTCTTCTACCATTTCTGACATTTTCAGACAAAAATAAATCTAGTTTGGAATCTGCTTTTTAGACAGTGCGTCTAGGTGCATGAACGTGTTGTGAGTGTAGAGAGCTAAAAAACTTAAATGTGATGTTGTTAAATAAACCAAATTTCAACTCCTACAAAAAAAAATCGTAGCGATGAAAGTATTAATAAATGGTTTAAAATGTTTAACTCATAAGTATATGTTTTGATATTAATTTAGAACAATATAAAGCAGATTTTTTAAAAAAATCTGTTTCTATCAGATTATGCACATTTAAACAATAAGTGGCTCAGGCAAAATAAGTCATTTTAATGTCATCTGTGATAGATTTTCCTTGACAGCTACTGTAAATTACAATTACACTGCTTCTCTCTGCACTTGAAAGTAAGCATTGCAATAAATTATCTTTTATTTCAATCCATCATGTCTGCTTTCAGAAACAGAGAACCTCAAATAAAAGTTCAGCACTATTGTAAGAAAAATACAGTAATTTGTGTTCCAGTTTGAAACTAAAACGTACCTTTCTTTCAAAAAACAATTGTTGGCTTTCAAAAATATTACTAATTATACCTCAACATTTATTGTCATTATAGGGAATCCCTGAACTTGTGCATTCCCTCAGTCTAGGATTACTATTTCATAAAAAAACACTTGAATATTTTCCCTGTAGAATTTTGTAATTTCTCGAATTAAATACTATGGTGCTATTCAAAGTAGATATTTTTATCACAGATAAGTATAGTTTAGGCTGATGCTGGTTTCAATACTTAAAAAAAAAAACCAACAAAAAACAAGTATGCCATTCAGTAGCCATTTTGCTAATAATATATCTAAGACAGACATGATTACTTCTAATTTAATAAAAAAAAAAAAAAAGAAAAACAAAAACTCCCTACATAAATTATCGTGGGGCTGTTATCACTTTCAGTGTTTCTCAAGTATGTTCACTGCCAAGAAGTGTTAAGACAGATTTGTTTAACAGCATCAGCCATTCATGTCCTGCTGCTCTGCAGGACTGTTTTTGATAAAGTTTCATCCCTGGTAAGAGAAGCTGGCACTGTGGGAGAAGCATCCCTGGCTGAGAATCAGTTCACCAGGATGCTCATCCTTGGTAGCAGAGCAGTCTATGCCATCTTGTTGAATCAGTTAAATTCTTTCTTCCCTTGTGCCACCACAGAGCTCAGAGAAGTAGTTGCTATCAATCCTGAAAATGGGATTGTTTCACTTTTTTTTCTTCAGCGAGTGCTAAGAACATTAGACCACACCTACCTTGAGGAAAAAGTGGCAAAATCTGGTAAAAAGAAAAGAAAATGCTCCTCTAGGTGCTCCTAGAGGGTATCTGCACAGGACAGCCCCCTAACGAAATTTTTTCAACCTGCTTTTCAGCTTCTTAACAGGAGGGATTTATCACCCAAGAGCTCCTTTCAGGGAAAGCTTGAGTATCAGGGAAAGCTTTCTGGAGAGTCAGTCCTGCCTGTTCCTGCTTTGTGGCAATTTCCCTGTTAGGCTACTGTCAGGACAGCAGTGCATGTCTCCACACTTATCCCTCCTTTCAGAGAATTAGCTGTTGTCTGGCAACATGGGAAGAGGATGCTCAGATGGCAACTGACACCCATCTCTCCTGTCTCCACTCTCTGAAGCATGATACCACCATATGACAGGCTCTGAATGGCTTCAGGAGGATAGCTTGGCCCTCAGTGATGTTCCTTTACCAGCTGCATCACTGCTGATCCATCCCAATGCCAGGCACTCGGCCTGGCTTTGCCATCAGCAAAAGCAAAGCAGCACTGCGGCTACTCTTGACACTGCAGCCACTGGGATGGAACACATGGCAGCAAAAAATAAAATCAAGTACTGGGCTCACTAAATAATTATGCTTTTAATCCTGCCCAATTCACCTCTGCCCAAATATGCAACAAAGATTACTATGTGTGATGATAAATTTTGTCAATGGGTATTTTTAACAATGATTATTCTGAAGAACCCTCTTTTTTTCTCTGGATGCTGTCTTGTGAGGTGTGCCTCTGCTGCCCCAGCGTTTGCTCTGGAAATCATTTGCTGGGCTGTGCCCCATGGACAAGGGGAACTGGCAGACTGGTACATCCTTTCCCACAGCAGATTCTGGGCGGCCCAGCTCAGCCATGCCAACCTCTGCCTCCTGTCTTCACTGCTTTACCACTTGCAGTCAGGGCTCCTCCAGCTGTCTAAGCTTATGCTGCCTGTCTGCAAGAAGCATCTGATGAAGCTGGGGCTGCAGTCTTGTAAGGTTGTCTTGTGGGAAAGCTGACAGGTCCTGAGCTGGGCAGTGAGACAGTGAGACCAAAATGTTGAGCTGTTGTCAGCAACAAATGATAAATGTGTGCAAAAATGCTCCACTCCCTGGCATCTTGATTTTTTAATCAGATTCCACAGCCTGGGAATCCTGCAGACTGGAGAGGCTGACCAAGACCAATAGTTCAATTCACCCTTCTCAGAGCTGTTTCAAAGTTGCAGCCAACATGTACATTTACAGGATTACCTTTGCAAGTTGTAGCTAGGATTAGCACCTTCGGTTTTTTATGAAAATTGGGTGTTCTACTGTAACTCCACAAGGATGTAAGAGTTCACTAGGATTTATTAAATACTCCAGAGTAAAGCTAGTAGTTGTGGAGAGAAATGCCTCATAAGACCTTCTGAAACACATGCAAATACTGAAACCAGATTGAGAGTGGCTGAGTTTCATACCTGCAGCTTATTTTCTCCACAGTTCTTCTGTGTGTCACTTCAGGTCTGTTGACCATGTTACATTTTACGTAAAGAATACCAAGGCTGTGTATGTAGACAAGACGGAAGAAGGAGGGGCACGGTGTCTGTCAGTGTAGATGTCAAAGCCCTGTGAGCTCCAGGATCTCCTCCAGGATCCCCTATTTTGATCACAGACAGTAACCACTGTAGTACTGATGCAAAGAGAGTTGTTTTCAAGCTGTTTGGCAAGAAAGTGGTAGAATTCACCATTGAAATGCATATGAACCATTTCTTTGACTGCACGAGGACAGGATACTGTTGTAACACTGCCTTCTGCGTGCCCTGGTGCTTGCGCGCCTGGTGCCCAGCATGCAGCTCCTGCTGCTACTGCCACCCTCCTTGGCAGTAGCTGAATGCTGAGGATGGAGCTTCCCCTGCTCACTGGAAAGGATGTAGCCATGGTGCTCAGAATAGCTGCACAGAGAAAAACTATTTGTCTTGCTACAGAACATGGATTTTTCTGGAAGAAAAAATCCTGTAGTAATACAAAAAATGGCCATGCTCTGTCAGTGGTCAGGGGTGCCAACTAAGGACATCAGCAAAGCTGAACAGTTAGTGTGATTGTTTATGATTTTGCAAAAAGACTGGCAGAAGAAGGTGAAAAAAAACCTTATCACATGTTGCATTGATGGCTTCTCCCAATCTCTCTTCAGAGAATCACTTCACTTGTATGGGAATCATCATCTGCATTGCTCTGGGCTTGGTCACTGGAGATCTTGGATTTTGTGTATGTTTCTGAGGAATCTGGCTTTCTAACTCATCGCCATCCCTGTACTTCTTGCTTGGCCTTCAGCAGCATCATAGCATCATAAGCAGGCCCAATCTCTGATCCAGATATGGGGGACATGATAGAAAGGCAGGGGAGAAAGTATTTTCTATTTCTAGTAGGACTTCTCATTGCATAATCCTTCATGATTTTTTTCAAAATAATTGATGTATAAAGATTATGTATATATAAATGATTTATAAAGCCCAGACTTCGAGTGCAAACAAATGAAGCCCCAATTTCTAGCTTTGTCGGTAATCATTTTTGCCAGTACTTTGGAGTTTGGGGGTAGCTAAACCTGAAATTTCCATTCTTCTCCAAAATTAATGAAGAAATGTTATGAGCAATGGGTAGGTAAAAGGTAATATACAAATCCTGTTAAAACATGCTCTAAGGTCTGAACACTGCAGCCTTATTAACCAACTCTTCTCTCTCATTGCCATTTCACTGTGGTGGAGCAGCATGTCCCTCAATTGAGTGGCATTAAATTCTGGGACGATGACCCATGGACACTGGAGCCAGCACTGCAGAGTCTGTGCAGCCTGGTGTGCAAAGGGGATTACTTTGTACAGCCAGCTGAGGCCACTTTGCACCTGGATAAAAGCTAGCCCATGGGGTTTAACAGGCTTTAATTTCTGCAACAGCATTACCTTTAGTTGAGTTTCTTAACTTTTTCTGTTTCCCACCTGTAGTGAAACTGTGAGAGAGCATTTTCTAAGATGTAAATACAGAAAAACCTGAAGTTCTTCAGTGCCTACCTTCATTCAAAATAAGCAAATGAAGTTTTTAATGTTACCGGCAAAATATCTTCAGGCTAAATGCCTTCCTGTCTTGCTCCTGTTTGATTTTAGAAATAGAGTGGGGATGATATGCAGGGACAAGGGTAACTTTCTTGTCACTTCTAATCTATCTCCAGATCTTCCTGAATCTCTGCACTCTTCTGGTTTGGATATGGGTAGGCCTCCTGGCTGAGCTGCCTCAAATCACTCTGTCCACCACTGCCTCCGCCACTGTTTGAGTACAGGGAGAGCCTGAAAGTGAAGCCTGCAGACATGGGGTGGGCCAGCAGACAGAGGATACCCCATGGATCTCCAGGTCCTCCAGTTTTGGGGAACTGGAATAGGAATTTGCTTTCCTAGCATGGATAGGGATCAGTGCCCAGCCATGGTCCTGCAGGCAATTCTGAGATGCTTCTCCCTGAGGCAGGCTATGAAAGGTAGGGCAGATCTCGCAGGCAGAACTGAAACACTGTAATTGTTATGATTTGGTTTTGCCTCTGTGTCGATAGGCTCATTAGAAATATATTGTTATTTAGCATGAACGTAGTTGCTGGACTTTCAATTCATTTTTATACTAAATGTTTGAAGTATTACGAAAGTGAAGTAGTAGGGGTCTTAACTCTCCCTGTTGGCAGCAGGAGCCTCTTCTCCTGCAGGAAACCCAGTGCAGGCCCCTGGGTATGCAGCCCAGCACAGGCTCTGCACTTGCAGAGAACTCGGTAGAGGCTGCAGTTTGATGGTGTGCTGGGGCCTTGGCTGCCCAACTTGGCAACTTTAGCTGTGCCATCTTAAAATGAGTTCCCAGTGTGTTTGTGGAAAAGGTTGCCCTCCATCAAGCAGGGAGACAACGCACTGCCGTTTTACTTAGCCAGCAGGGCTGGCACGGGAGCTACCAGCCTCTACTGGCAGGCATGTTAACTCTGAAACCTAACAATGCTCACCCATGCTCTCTTCAATGACTGTTTCGGAACTGTCGCAAAGTGGTGACCCAGTGTCGGTAGCAACGCGGTAGCAGGGGCTGGGGCCGTGTAGCGGGGGTGGTGTCGGGACACGCACCCTGACAGATCCTCTTTGCCCCCGCAGCTCCGTGGCGTGGCAAGGTGGCTTCCAGGTCTGCCCCTTCTTCGTCGGCCACGGCATCGGGTCGTACTTTCACGGGCACCCCGAGGTGTGGCACCATGGTAAGTGGCCCCCGCCGGCCGCGCCCGTCTTCCCCCGCGCCGCTCCGCTCCGCTCCGCCCGGGCGATGAGAGGGCTCCGGGGAGGGGGAGAGGGAGGGCGGTAAAGAGAGCAGAGCCCCCCCCACACACACCCTCACCCCCACGCACGCTGCCGGTCCGGCGGGGCGGGGGATTGCCGGTGGGGGGATTGAATCGCTGTGAAGCTGGAGGGCATCCCCGGCCTCGTTTTCTGAGAGTCGCGCGGGTATTTTTGAGGACAAGTCGCTCGGTAACGGAGTTGTCGGGGCCGCTGAGCGCCGCGGACCGCCTCCTCCGCCCGCTCCGGGCGGCAGCCGCCGTGTCCCGCGCCTCCGCATCCCGCCCGCGCCCGAACCGGCAAAGTTTGTCACGGGGCAAAGAAAGATCTCTGCTGAAACATAAATCCCCCGGCCTGGACGGAGCCGCCGTCGGGGTGGTCTCGCTGCGGCCGGGCTGGGATCGCTTTCGGAGGTTGCTCCGGCTCGTAACAGGGCTCGGGTGCACAGTACCTGCGAACTAAAAAGGGGTTTAAACAAAGGGCTGGTTGCGTTCTCTTAAAAAAAAAAAAAAAAAAAAAAAAAGGACCACAGATGCATAAACGCGTGGGTTTTTTTTCTTTTGTAGCCAATGACAGTGATTTGTTAATGGAAGAGGGAATGGCGTTCACAATAGGTTTGTAACTCTCTGCTATGGTTTTCTGTTAAAAAGCACACAAGGAGCAGCCCAGATCTGTAGCATTTCTTTATTGGGATATAGAAATAGCCGTGCAGACAGGGGGACGTCGGTGAGGTTGACCTCTTAGGGAACAGATTAAAATATCATTTTAAAAATGCATCAGAAACAATTTGGGTGAAATAATTTTCAAATTACAAGATTGAAAGAATGAAATGTTAATTATAAATTTTACTAGTATCTGACTCATATTTTTGGCAAGGCAGAGACTGCCAGCACACTTGATTTGAGGAGGGTGAGAAGGATGCGATTGAGTCCCCAAAGCCGAGCAGCCTGGTGACACTTAGTCATTCGCTGCCTGCCAGAGCTGCTGTTGGGTTTGGGGACTGCGGCGGCGGTAACAGCCGGAGCCTCGCCCCGCAGACTGATCGTACTCACTTCCAGTCGTGGAGGACTGCTGGGGGGAAAGCCCTCTTTCTCACTGTGTGGCTAAATGGCGCGGCAATTAGAGGGAAATAAGAAAATTGTTGTTTTGCTGATTTAATGAACATTTTAAGCCTGTTTTAAAAATTCAAATATTTAAAACTATCTGTTGTTTATAAATGTGGTTGGTGCTTTGGTTATTATCCACGAGGTCTTAATTAAAGCTTGATTAAAATTCCCTGCTTTTACAAAAGAGGAATGGGCAACTTCCTACCTTGCTATTTTGTCTTCCTTTTTAGTTCACATTTTAATGTGGCAAGAGAGTGCCAGCCCAGGGAGATGGGACCTGTGTGGAAGGGGAGCTACCTGCTGGGACACCCTCCCTTTCTTGGTTGTTTCACAATCCACACAGGAGTGCAACTAACTTTAGAATATATTTTTGTTTTTCTTGCTGCAGAGCCAATAATAATGGAAGGATCCCCCAAGTTTAAGATTCTGGAGGATAAATGGACTGCAATTTCTGTAGACAATAAAAGGTGCCTGATTTTGGTTTTTTGGTATTTCTTAAGACATGGAAGTCATCACTGACAGCCCAAAAAAACCCAAACAAATGAGTTTTCAGGCATGGTGGATATGTTTGCCCCCTAATAACTGCTAAATGTGAATTTCAGATCGGCACAATTTGAACATACCATTGTGATTACCTCAGAGGGAGCAGAAATCCTCACTAAACTGATGGAGGAAGCCTAAAGATGGAGCAAGGAGTGGAGGGACTTGCTGTACTTCTGGGATTTCAAGTTTCACTCGGGACAGAGAAGAGATTTCTGTAATTTCTATGGGGAATGGGTGCTGCATAAGTCAATCCAGGGGACAGAAAAAGCAATTTAAGGGGTTGGCTCTGGACATAGTTCTTTCTCTGTGTTACCTGGTGAGTATTTAATAAAAGTCCTTAGCTTTTTTGTGACCCTTGAAGCAGCCAAGGAGCATCTGCAAGTGGCAAAGGGTTTGGGTTATTTGGGGTTAGGGACAGAAAGCGGCTCCTCTCTCTTCCAAATCCTATGTGGGACAAATAGATATCAGATGATACGTCTTTAAGCAGCTGAGAGGACAGAGAAACATAGCATTTTCCCTTTATAGCTGAGGTATGGAGTCAATTTGTCTTCATTGCGATTAACACAGTGCTGTTTCCCAGATTGTAACTCCTACTAGGATGGAAAAAAGTTTCCCGAGAGTGTCAGGCAGAAGCAGCAGACTCTTCCCAGCATCATTCCCAGCAGCAATCCCCCCCTTCTTGCCTCTTTTTACACAGCACAAAAAGTGATTAAAAATGAGATGCAAAGCATGCCTCTCTGGGGATCAATAATTGCCCTGCTTGAAGAATTAGCCGGTTTGGGGTAATCACTGCTCTGTGGTGCCCATGTTAGTTAAGGGAGAGGCACTCTGCCAGAGTTTAAGCATTATATGGAGGCAGAGAAGTTTGCAGTCCAGGGGATGAGCCCCGACTCCTGCACGGAGTTTGGAACCGAAGGACCTCATGAGCTCCGGGTCTCACTCAGCCCTGTGCTCTCTGCAGTCCTGTCCCTGGCCTGTCAGGGGTGCCGGGGTTGATTTGCAATTTAGCCAGTTGCCGACCACCCTGTCGAGCCAAACAGGTCTGGCATTGGTATTTGGAGGCCACCAGAGCAGGACCTGGTCCTGTGAAACGTGGGGTAGCCTTGGAGATAATTAAAGGACTTCCAGAAGTTCCCCAGGCCCATGGCAACAGCGGTGCAGTTTGGTACAAATTACTTGTCCCTCATTTCAGGCAGATGGGGTTGCGTGCTGAGGGCAACGCAATCCTGAATCTGGTTCAGGCAACCAGAGTGGCTCAGTACTGGCTCCCTCAGTAGACCTGGACAAAAGTAAGCTGCTTTCTTACAGCTTTACTCTGCTGTTTGCTTTCACTCAAGTACAGTGAGCTCTCAGCTCTAATAGTTTCTAACAGCATCTTTTCAAAAAGCAGGGATCCCCCTCCCTGGATACGGCTAACACCGCGGGGCAGCCACTCAGCTTCATCCTCCCCGAGAGGAACTTGGAAGGCCATAAAACCTGCAAAACAAACGGTGCAGCCAAGTTTACAAATGCGCAGAGATTAAACAGTGCGAAGGACAGTCGGCATTGCCTGGAGGGGCATGTATTTTGTTCCATTACATTCCATCGCCCAGCCGCGCTGCCCCCAGTACCTGCCCAGGGTACTGGGGGCAGCTGGGTGTCCCGCACGTCCCGGAGGCACACCAGAGGTGCCTCCCGTGGATTTTGGCCACGCCGGGAGACCCTGAATGGCACCGCAGGTGTCAAGTTTCTCACCATCGTCTGCCCCTCTGCTTCCTGTCCCGCTCTTACCGCGGCGTGGGATGAGGCGGGAACGGAGCAGCCGGGAGCAGGGAACCCCCCGCAGCCCGTCGCAGGGGGACTGCCGGCAGCTCCTGGTAATCGCTGCGTTCCGAAATCCCGCCGGTAACTCTGGTGGGACTGCGTGTTTTACCGGCCGCTGCGGAGCGCTGGCGGCCAGACGGAGGCATTGATAGTGCGTCTTTGTAATCCTAATTACGAACGAGACTGAAGAGGTGTCTCGGCTGTTCGGGGCAGCCAGCGCCTCGCACAAGCCCGTCATGCAGAAGGTCTTGCTGGGCCAGCCTGATGAAAGCCCCGACGTGGCAATCGCTCCCGCGTGGTCACGACGTCCCGTGGCCGCGGCCCCTCTGCGCCCGCCGAAGCCGCGCTGACGGGGCCAGCAATGCACGGAGGGGCGGTGGCCCTGCTCCGGAGGACGGGTGCGAGCAGAGCCTCACCGACCGGTCCGCGGGGTTTTGGCGGGGTTGGAGGGACTGTGGTTCGCCCCGGGACTGCCTGTGTCCGGCCGATCGGAGAAGACGGCAGCCCCGGCGGACGGGGAGCGGCCTCCCCTCTCTGCAGCTGTCAGGCTGGGGCCGGCAAAGGTGCCGGAGCTGCCGGGGCGCCCTGTTCCCTACCCGGTCAAGCTCGCTGACCCGCCTTGGATGGTCACTTCCATGGCTAGGAGAGCAGAGCTGGCTGCCGGGGGAGACCGCGTGCGTGCAGAAACACCGCCACTGCCCCTTCCGCGCCAAGCCTCGGAGAGTTTGTGAGAATGAACTTTGCACATTGCGAGCAAAGCAAAAAACCCCCAAACCACTGAGAAGAAAAAAAAGAAAGAAAAAAGAGGGGAAAAGGAAGCAAAAGAGGCGTTAGGAAACGGGCAATTAAAACCGACAGAGCCACTAATGAAAGAGGGGAAAAAAAAAAAAAAAAAGACCCGGACCAGAGGGGCTCGGTTGTGCCAGCTTTGCACAGTCAGGGGCCGGCTGCTTCAAGGGCCGTCGCTGCCCGAAGGAGCCTGAGCACCGTGCGGGCTCTGCCGGGGGTGCCCCAGCCCCACTGCCGGCGCTAATACCTCTAACGACATCAACGCTGCGATTTGTTTTGAATGTTCACTTTTATTGGTGTTCTCCCTTTGCCAAAATGTGCTTGATTACACAGATGTAGTACCGTGATAACTGCGCACCCTAGACAGCCTAGGTGTAACCGGGAAAGTTCAGCCCAGGCCAGATCAAATCCCAGGCTGTTTAATGCTGGAAGGCTGCATGTTGCTATTAGTGTTAAATATATGGCTAATTATGCGTATGAAAATTAAACATCAGTGTTATGCTAATGGGGCCGCCTTCAGCTGTGGATCAGAGCACTTGAGACTAGCATTTAATCAAATGAATCAGTAACTAATACATCTGCACGTGTGAACTTTCACAAGATCATTTTCCTGTTACAGTCACACCGCAGAATTATGAAAGAAATAATTATCAACACTTTCTAATTATCTAGCAAAGTAATTTGGGATTCATCGCGGGCTTTCTGGGGAGGATCTCCTAAGTCCCACCTCATTTACCGCTCACACACGCGGAAGTTTTCATTTTAAGCTCAAATGCGCCGTTGGGGCCTTTCAGGGCGATTTTGTTTGGTTGGATTGCTTTTCTCCCTTTAAAACAATAACGGCAATAGCCGGGCAGCGCGATCTGGAGGTGCGGGCGGCGCTGGGACCCGCGGGCCGGAGCTGAGAACCCCTGCGCGCCCGCGGGTGCGCGCGGCCGGGCAGGCGGGGGCCGCTCGCTTTGTCCGCGGGTCCCGCCGCCGTCTGCCGGAGCGGGGCGGGCAGCTGCAAGAACGCCTGCAGCCCACCGACGCCGGCGGAGCGCGGCTGCTGTCCCCTCCGCGCCGCCTGCGCGGCGAGGGGCGGAGAAGGGCGGAGGAGGTTGCGCTGCCTTCCGCCGAGCTCCGGCTCGGAGCCCTCGGTGGCCGGCGGCGGGAGCGGGCGGCCCGCGATGGGAGCGGGTTCCGGGCGGCTCCTTGGCGTGCCCGGCCGGGAGCGGGCGGGCGGGCGTGCGGCCGCCGCCGGCGCTCGGGCAGGCGCGGCGCTGCCAACCCGGCTCTCCGCGCTCACCGGGGTCCGGGCGAGCCCCGAGCGCCTCGGACCAATCCAAAGCGATTATGCAAGACGGCGGACCAATCAGCTCCGCCATCTCATGAATATTCATAGACTTGGCTGAGTCAAAGCTTTTAGGCGAGTTTGTGTAGATCTACAGCATCATGCTTAGACTTTTCAAAGAGACAAACTCCATTTTCTTATGAATGGAAAGTGAAAAACCCTGTTTCGCTTAAATTGGGTTCTTTCCTGTCCTGAGAAACACAACAGACCCCAAAAAGGCAAGCTGAAGAGAGAACACACACACAGACCAAGCGACAAGAAATGACCATGACTACTATGCCAGAGAGTCTAAATAGCCCCGTCTCAGGGAAGGCTGTCTTTATGGAGTTTGGGCCGCCCAGCCAGCAAATGTCTCCTTCTCCCATGTCCCACGGACACTATTCCATGCACTGTTTACACTCCGCGGGCCACTCTCAGCCTGACAGCTCGTACAGCACAGCTTCGTCCTTCTCCCGACCGCTGGGCTACCCCTATGTGAACTCGGTCAGCAGCCACTCGACCAACCCCTACATCAGTTCAGTGCAGTCCTACCCCAACAGCTCCAGCCTGACTCAGACCCGGTTAGAGGAGACAGGTAGGTGCACTCGGCTTTGGGGAGGGGGGGGGGAGGGGAGGAGGGAAGGCAAGGCGGGAGGGAGGGTGTTGTATTAAAAAAAAAATCTATGGGGGTAAAAAATTAAATTAAATTACAAAATATTAGTCAAGAGAGGCTGAGGATCACAGAGGACCAATACACAGAGCACACAATGCTTGGCTGGAAAAGAAACCAACCCAGATGTGCACGTATTAGTCTTCGTAATTATTTATTGCGTAGCGCTATAAACAATGTATGCAATTAAGGGTAATTAAACCTAAACTGCAGCCTGTAAAAATAGCAAACTTTGTCTGGGAAGAAGCCTGGGCTGCCATAATCGCCCGGAGCCTTTGTTAGCGTTACTCGAGCTTCACTTTTCTTCCTTCTCATTATTGTTATTGTTGATGTTGCTGTTGTTATTGTTACTACTGCTGCTGCTGCTATTACTGTTACAGCTATTATTGCTATTGCTGCTATTATTATTATTTATTCTGCATCGTTTGTTTGTAGGGGCCGAATCGGAGAAAAGCACTGTGGTAGAAGGAGGGGAAGTTCGATTTAATGGGAAAGGAAAAAAAATCCGCAAACCCAGGACTATTTACTCCAGTTTGCAGCTCCAGGCTTTGAACAGGAGGTTCCAGCAGACTCAGTACCTGGCTCTCCCCGAAAGAGCCGAGCTCGCAGCGTCTCTGGGACTCACCCAGACCCAGGTACAGCTCCGACTGAGCCGGCCACTCTCCCATGTCCCCTCCGTGTCCCCACCGTCGGCGTGGGAGACTACACGCGTAATGCACAGGGGTCACAGCCGCGGGCAACGGGGCCCGGGGTGACACTCGTCCTGCCCGCGGGGCACTCCCGGTGCTGTGGAAGCCCCCGCAGAACCCGCTGGAGTGGGCCCAGGGATTTCCTGATGGGTGGCTTGGCATCACAAAATAACACAGAAATCGCGGGGGGGATAAGGGAGAGAAGCTGGGGGGCCGCCGGGTGCGGGAGTCCTTCGTGCCCTGGGAGGGATGGGGGGATGTCGGACCGTTCCGAGGGATGCTGAGCCCTGCCCCGTTCCCCTTTGCAGGTGAAGATTTGGTTTCAGAACAAGCGCTCCAAATTCAAGAAGCTGATGAAGCAAGGAGGGGCCGCCCTGGAGAGCAGCGCCTTGACCAACGGCAGGGCTCTCTCGGGCAGCTCGCCACCCGTGCCTCCAGTGTGGAATACCACCTCCTCCTCCGGTAAGGCCTCGTCGGGGACCCCGGGCACCTACATCCCCAGCTACACGTCGTGGTATCCTTCGGCCCACCAAGAAGCTATGCAGCAGCCGCAACTGATGTGATTATATGTACGTTTTCCCCTAACGCAAAGCACTACCGGTCCCAAAAAGAATTAAAATTATTACGGGGGAAAAAAAAAAGAAATTAAGTCAAATAAAAGGAAAGGAAAAAAAAAAAAGAGGGGGGAAGAGAGAGAGAAAGAGTTTAAAAAAAAAAAACACAAAAGAAGCCCAAGCAAACAAACAAACAGGAGGTCTCTTGCCCATCCAGCCATTAGGACGCTGCACGGTAGCTCGGTGCAGGAGAGCACAGATGTGATGCGGGCCGGTTCCCACCGCTGACAGCTGACGGAGCGGCCCCGAGCACCGCACAACAGCCTGGGAGCAGAGCGAGCGCCGGCCGCGGCTTTGTGGGACAATCAGAAAAAGATGTCTGGGGGGCGGGGAAGCCCTCTCCTCTGTCCTGTCTGTCTGTCTGTGTCTGTTGAAATGTAGGTCATTTATTTACTACCCCGATCTGACGGTCTCTTCAATTGCAAGAGGGAAGGAAGCTGTACAATTTACCAGAGCTTCTTTCCCGCGACGTTTTCTGTACCTTTCAGTATCCATCTGTATATTTTTTGTTGTTGTTAAAAGGGGAAGACAGGGGCTTTATTTATTGATTTAAATTACCACTATGAGAGTGCTAAAAACAAACTCAGCTTGCTGAGTGTACTGCTTGGACGCACAGTTCAAACAAAACCACAGACGGTCCGTCGTCCCGTTCCCCCCCCCGCTTCTCCCCGAATAAATCACCACGAGGGAAGGATGCGATTTTAACTTTTACAATAACTTTTATACTTCGCTGGTGTGGAGAGTTTTGGTCCGAATGATTTGCATTTCTCGCGTATTTAACAAAGGAAATAAATGCACATTGTTTGGTACTCTGAAGCGGAATCGCAGCAGCTGCCAGCGCTTTGCTGAGGTGAAGCAAAGCGCAGAGGACGGAACAAGAGCCCGGAGGGCGGTGGGGGGGACCCGCCGGGAGGGCGGACGGGCTGGCACACCCGCGCAGTCCCGACGCGGCCTCCCCGCGCAAAGCCGGCCCGAAGTCGAAATGCACAAACCGACGTGCAGGAGCTACTCGCTGTACATATTTTATTCTTAATTATTATTATTATTGTTCTGTAAACATGTTGCACAAATTTAGCCTTTTTTTAATTATTATTATTATTATTATTATTTCCGTTCTGTTTCGTGTGGCTGTAAAACATGATGCTTTGTGTACTGAGATCTTGACATTTTACTTGTGAAATTCGAAAAATGTGATAAACTGAGCTCGACTGTGTTTAGTGTTCTATATGTCAAAGTTTAGTTTTATATTGAGAATGTTAACTTATTGCTTTGTATCTGGGGGAGGAAATGGAAAAAACCCACACAAATCTTTGTACATAAGTTATAAAGTTTCTTTGAGACAGTAAAATTATGGTTTGGAAAAAGAGACATGCATGCTCCCTGTCTCGTAGCGCGGCCAGGAGCGGGGTCTGGGTCAGGCTCCGCGCTCCGCGGTGGGACGGCTGTGGCCGTAACCGGGAGGCGAGACGGAGTGAGAGGAGCGACGCGCTCCGGGTAGGGCGGCCGGTCCCCCGTGCGCCCTGCCGGTCCCAGTTAGGCGGCAGCAGCCGCCGCGACGGGCCGCGGGACCCTCGGCGGAGGGGTGGCTCGGGGCCGGGGGGGAACCGGGCACAGCTGCTGGGACGGGAAGGGGATGTGGGCAGGCCGGGACAGCCGCGGCCGCCGTCCCGACAGCCGAGCCGCGGGAGGCAAAGCTGTGCCTCTGCCGCCGCCGTCATCCCAGCCCCGGACTGAGCCGTGCCCGCTCCCCGGCGTGGCGCAGCGCCGGGCACAACCCGTGGCTATTGCTGGAGTGGGTAAAGCTCTACAGAGCTGAGGGAGCCGGGAGAGGCTGGGCTCGGCCGGCTGGCCGTGCGCATCTCTGCGCGCAGGTTCCGCGGGGGATCTGTGCAGCCCCGCGGGGGCCACGCTCGCTCACCCCGAGATACGCACCACTCCCCAGTGCACGGGGCCGGTGCGCAGCCGATGCGCGGCAGCGCAACATTCCGCCCTAGCGCGCACACGCGGCGCAGCGGCCCGCGGGGGTGCTGTATCCGACACGGAAAACGCTCCGCAGGTCTGCATTTCCCGCAGTGCCACGGCCCGAGTCCGGTCCTGAGCGGCCCGAAGTCCCGAGAGGAGCCGGAGAGCTCCGCGACGCCGCAGCGCCCCAGGACCCGCACAACTCCCGGGCGGCTCTGCCGGAGACCAAACACCTTTGACTGGACAGGAGCGGGGTGGTCAGGCAGCTCGGAGGGCTTTAAAGATATATTAGCTTCTAATTCAATAACGTCTTGCTAAACAGTTCAAATAGAGAAATTATAAGTTTTCTCTCAGCGAGGCGGTCTTGAGTTAGAGGCTATTATAATTGTACATTTGAAAATGTTAATCTCAATACAGGCCTAATTAATTCTGCCTTGTTGCTGACAAGTAGTTCATCAAATATCTGATTCGAAGATTTTCATAATGAGGATATTAATTAAACTATGAATAATCCAAAGGTGCTTATATTGAAACAATACCTCATTACAATGATTAAGTCCTGATTTCGAATATTATACCTTTACCAATTGTCACCCGGCAAATACAACCTTATGGATGAGCCTGTAAATGGCAAAATGTAATTTTGGGATATATTTTTCCTTGTTGGGGAAAAAAAAAAAGTGCCCCTCATTTTCAAACACTTCTGAAATAGGTTACACACAGCTTAATGATGATCAAAATGACTCTTTTCTGCAAAAAAAGACCCCAAAGTGCGCGTACAGCTGCAAACCCAAGAGGGTCAGCATCATTTCACTGTATTCTCTTCTTGATTACAAGCCGAGCCCATCAAACACAACATAATTACAGTAATTTCAGGTTTATTTATTCTAATGCAGTTTCCCCATCTCTCTGGTAATTATGAGCAATTTTTTCGCCCAGGGAATCTTTTTGCATTAACAAAAGAGATAACGCACTGAAAGCCAAATTTGCTGTGCATTGAGAAAAGCGAAGAAAAAAAAAATAAAATAGGTGCGAGCTGCCATCTCTGCAATTCTCCTATATTGGAGCTCTGCAAATTGCTTGCAGGTGTATGGAGCAGAGCTGTCAATAGGAAGGGGCTTCCAAATTAGCAAATGCACAATGTTGAAGTAATGAAGACAGACTTAGCAAAATTGCCAAACAACAGATACCTCTTTAATATCTTCCACCCAAAAAGAAAAAGGGAAAAAAATCCCCTTGGAGTGTCCCTGCGAACCCCCTTGAATAGCTGGGGATGTTGTACATGTGTCAATCTAATTGCAGAGCACAGAGAGGCCCCTGAAACTAGAAAAAAAATCAAATATCAGAGCCCAAGCCCGTTTGCATTCGGAATTTGCTCCCTTCGTTTAACAGAGGGGGATAAGAAATCCCCGCCGCCGCCTGCTCCGCTCTCCCCGCCGCCGCCCTCCTATCCCGCTCCTGCCGCCACCGCCGCTCTCATGCCAGTGAAAAAGTGCCATGTCCCCTCCGCCTCCCGGCTCGGGACCGGGCAGTAACGCTCCCCTTCGCAAGGAACCGACAAACGCACACCACGAAACCACCGCCGAAAACGAGCTCACCCGGCGCCGGCAGCCCCCGGCAGCTCGGCAGTCCCGGGTGGCGAGTGCCCCCGCTCCGCACCCGCGCCGCTCTGCCCGCGCCGGGCTCTTCGGCTCGGCGCGGCTCTGCCCGCGGGATGCCCCGGCGCGGCGCGGCTCGGCTGTGCGCGGCATCCCCGTCGCCCGGCCCGCCGTCCCACTCCCTTCCTCGCCCCGGTGCCGCCGGCGGGAAGTTTTGCCGGGAGACTGGGCCGGCGGAGCCGCCGCCGGTATTTCCCCCCTCTCCCGGCCCGCGCGGGGTATCCGTCCACGTCGCGCCCCATAAACTCACCTACCCCCGCGAGAAAGGAGCCTGTGTCGCCACCCTTACCTTCCGCCTCAGTCCCTGAGGCTCTGGGCACAAGTCTTTGCTTTACAACAAACCAAAGGACCGAACGCGGCTTTTTGCTACGAAAGTTAGAAGAACGAGAGAGTGTGAGAGAGAGGGAGAGGATCGGGGAGGGAGAAAGAATGCGAAAAAAAAAAAAAAAAAGAAGCCGAGCACAATAATAATATCCTGAGAGTGCAAATGTGGATTGAGATCCCCCAGAGATGCACATGCCTCTGAGCGCAGCAGCCTTTTTGCAGCTCTGCTCTTGCAGAATATGACTGAAATTTTCTGCTATATAGCCTCTGTCTTTATAGCTGATGAAAAAAATTGCAGATTATTAGCATAAATGTTTACTCTTCATTACGCTGATGACATTGTGCACTCGAGATCTTGGTAATCTTTGGGAAAATTATGAGTAATTTTTAAAAATTTTAAAGCAGCAGCAGTTACCATGCAATTCAGGCTAATTCTGCGTAGGCTCCGAACGGATATAATTATCGAGGAGTCAAGATGTTATGCTAAAAACTATGCATTGATATTCCCATTTATTATGTACATACAACTTTGACAATGTTGATGCTTGAAATAGCAGGAAATTGTCTTGCGCAAAAATTACAGTCCATATTAGGACATGTGAAATTGCGAAGAATTATATAGTAATTGCAGGCTTTCAGATGGGAGAGCCAGAATGCTCAAACTAGTGAAAATGTGGATAAAATTACAGATCAGAGCAAAAATTAGGGAAAAAAGGGGTCTGGGATTTTTCAAGTTGGCTATAGGATTCCGGAAGTGTCTAATGCCACATGATTGCTGCAGCTTTAGGGGAGACATTCATGCCTCAAATAACTCCTTTTGCCAGAGCCGCTTTAATTGAATTTCTCGTGCTTTCTCTTTTCACCGGGCAAATGAGTAAATTGCCTCCCCACGGTATAAGCCCGGCCGGCCCCGCCCGTGCTCCGGGGGACCAGAGGGTGCCCCCTCGGCCGGGCGGCTGCCGTGCCGCCCTCTCGGACCGGGCTGGCCGCGGAGCCCTCACTTATCCCGGCCGCCCCCCCCCCCGGACCGGCCCCGCGCAGCCGCCCCCCCCGGCCCGGGCCGGGGCCCGGGGCCGGAGGGGGGAACCGCGGCACGGGGACGGGGGGGGGATTTGCCCCCCCCCCCCCCCGGGCCCCTTCCCCCCCCCCCCCCCCCGAACCCTTCCCGGAGTCCTGGGGAGGCCAGGGCATCTCTCGCCCCCTGTTACTCTGCTCCCCTCGACTTCGGCCGGCTCCGGGCGGCCAATCCCCGTGTAACTTGTGAGGGAAATCATGGTTCTCAGCGGTGTCTGCCCCGTCCTATCGGACAGGAAAAGAGCAGAAGAGAACAGGTTACAAACACACGCATATCTATACGTGTGCATCTGCGGTGCGCGCGGGAGCTGCTGTAACGCGCCCCTGCGTCCGCTTGCCGTCGCCGACCCCAGCACGGTGTGAGCCGCATCTGGGATGCGCGCAGCGGGCGAAATACGGAGCCTGAAAGGGCTCTGGGAGATACCGGGATGCTGAAGGACGAACAACCCCATCGCACACACCAAGTGCGGACAGCCCAGAGGGGACTGCTACTAGCAGACAGGAAATAAATAGTAATAAATACATAATAAAATCTAAATAACTAAATGACAGAAAGAAAGGGCGAAGGCTCCCGTCCTGGGTGTGGTGTGCTCTGCTTCCCGACCACTGATAGCGTTCCCCTGCTGGGCAGGTCCCCGTCCCAGGGACCCCATGCCGCTGTCGGCATCCTGCCCGACCCCACGGAGCCGAGCAACATTCCGCACTGCAATGCTGCATCGGACTGGAGACGCTGAGCAGGAGGGAGCGGGGCGCAGATGTTTGGGGGGAACTTTATTTAACTGCGAGAAACGTCTGTGAAAACGATGGGGCGGGGGGACGGAGAGGGAACGGGAATGGGAATCGTCGACTTCCTGGCCATGGCCCGCGCTCACGGCTTCCTCGTGCATCCCGGACGACCGATTTAGCAAAATTTGTCACCTGCCAAAGGGGTGTATCCCACTTCTTCCCCCCCCCCACCCCTCCCGGTCATAGCCCGCAGAAACACCGCGCTGCCGGGAACACAGCTACTGTCAGACTACTGGGGCGCGGGGCTCCACGGTGCTGCTCGCCAGCTGTGCCGCCCCGCTCCGTGCTCGCCGCGCCGGCGCTTCGCCGCCCGCCAGCGGCGAAGTTTCGTCCCCCCGGCCCGAGCGGGAGGCTGAAGCCACTGCCGCCGGGTCTCCCCGAGGCCGGCGGGAGGGTGAAGGAGGGGAGAGATGCGGGATGGGCCGGCCCCGCTGTTTCTTGGGGGGCCTCTGGACTCTCCGGGTGTCTCGCCGGGTCAGCGCCGGGACCGGAGGGCAGCTGCCGCTTCCCCCTTTGTCTCTCCCATTCCCTCCTCTCTCTTTCTTTGCACCCGACTCTCGTCTTCCAACACCCCCCCGTCATTCTTCTCTTTTCTTCACTCCTCCTTCGACCCCCGCCTCCCCTCGCCCCCAAGCTTTCCCCAAGCTCTCAGAAGCAATCTTCCCTCCCGCTCCCCCCGCCTCTTGCCCCCCCTCCTCCCGACGTGTCTCCTTCTGGGGCCGGCCCCCTCCGCCTTCCCCGGCCCCGCCCGGGCTCCTCATGCCAAGGCCTGTCGGAAGAGTCTCGGCCACGCTGCTCGTTCCCTACCCCGGGCAAGCTGGCCTGGGCCTTCATCATCTTGTCTGCAACGAGATCTTCCGCACGGCTCTCTCTCCCTCTGCCCTCTCCAAGAGTGGCGGGGTCCTCGGGGTGACAAAGGCCAGAGACCCCTTCTTTTACTCCCTTTTGCTTCTTCCAGCAACAGGACCTCCAGGGATGCAGCCCGCAGGGGTATGCCCCTCAGGGTTACAGCTTGGAGGGGCACAGCCGGGAGGTGGCATCCCGAGCGGGGCGGCCCTGAAGGGTGCAGCAAAGGTCACCAAAGTGAGGGTTCAGCTCAGAGGGATGCAGAGAGCGTTCCAGAAGGTCACATCCTGGAGGGGTCCAGCCCTCGAGGGATACATCCCATGAACCTGCAACTCGGAGGGGGTGCTGCCTGGAAAGGGGTTCAATCTGGAGGGATCCTGCCCTTACGATGTATATCCCAGAGGAGTTCAGCTAGGCAGCATGAAGCTGAAGGGCTGCATCCCAGAGAGGAATATCCTTAGGGGTCCAGTCCTCAAGGGGCACATCTCGAAGAGTCGGTGCCTCCAGCCTCGAAGCACCACAGAGGGGCTTGGGGCAGCCACCATGCAGCTTACCCCCCTGGGTGCCATTGCCAGAGGGGCAAGGCGAAATGTCTCTGGGTCAGGGCTGTGCCCGAGGACCAGCTCCAGGACTACTAGGAACCCCGGGCACGGCCCTGCCCCAAACCCCTCCGGACCGCCATGGGAAGCTGTGAGACGGCAGGAGTCTGTCCCGGGTGAAATGTCGCTGGCGCCAGCAGGCGGGAGAGGGGGAAGGGCGGGCTGCTCTGGGCTGCTGCAGGCAGCGCTGAGTGATTCATGGCCTCGCCGAGAAGACTGTCAGGGGCGAGATTTTACTGTAGACGGGAAAGAGGGGAAGGAGGGGGGAAGTGGCAGGCTTGCGGCAACAGTTACAAGGGGGAGGGGGTGGAGAGGACACAGCTCTCCCACCCAGCGAACGCACGGGTCCCAATCGACACTCTCGACTTCCCCCATCCCCAAAAAAACTCAGAGTGGGCACCATGAAAACAATAATTTATTTAAATAATCTCTGCTTATTGTAAAAGAAACATTAATGAGTGTATAAGTTTTCCATAATAAATAACCAAAAATACCGTTTTTTTTTTTCCACGACTCTAGACATCAAAGAGAGCAGGGGCATGTCAGCGGCTAGGTTGCCGGCGGGGGGAGAGCAGAGGGGGGCGGAGAGGAGGGCTCGCCGCGGCTGGCGCCCGACCCGGGGAAGCCCCGTCGGGGCACGAAACCAGCCCGGAGGCAGCGCACGGGCGGGAGCCGCACCGGCACCGCCGCCTGCGACCGGTCCCCGTCCCCGCCGGACGGTTTCGTTCACGGCTAAAAAGGATACCTTAAACATGGGAGGCTTCTGTTTTAAATCTACATATAAAAATTATTTATCTTTTTTTTAAATCGTTTTATTTTTTAATCCCCAACATCAAAGTGAGGTTATCCGCAAAGGCACCTATCAACTTTAAAAAAATAAAAAGTAAAGTTAACCAGAGTTCTGCACCGGTGGTTTGATGAAAATGACGGGGAATAGGAGGAAGATGGACGGAGGTAAGAGGAGGGAGGTGAGTACGTGTTCCGCAGCGTGGTTATTTTCACGGCGGGAGGGAGGACCCCACGGGGCCGAATAGACACGGTCCCCGCCGCCGACGGCAACGGGGTGGGATGGGGCGCGGAGCGGTTCCTCTCTGCCGGGATGGTCGGAGCCGGAGTCAGGCTTCATCAAAACACCAGTGCTGCACATCGGTGCCCCGCGGCTGCCGGGTGCGGCCCGCGGGCTCAAGTCTCTACAGCGCCTAGAAGATGCTGCCGCTGCCGTGGTGATGCGGGGGCTGCGCCGGCTGCGGGAGGGGAGCGGCCGCCGACAGGTGCGCCGGGCCGCCGGGAGCTGGCGGGTACCACGAGTAGCTACCGAGGAAGGCGGCGGCGGGGCTTGGGCTGGCGGTGCCGGCGCCGCCCGCGGTACGTGGGTGCGGAGCGAACTCCCAGGCGGGGGGCGAGGAGGGAGACGGTGGCGAAGAACTGCGGCGGGGAGGCGGCTCCGCTGGAATCTCTCCGCTTTTCCACATCTTCTTGAACTTGGAGCGGCGATTCTGAAACCAGATCTTTACCTGCGGGGAAAGGGGCGTCAGGCGGCCGCTGCCTTTGCGGCGCCATCCCGGCGCCCAGGCCGCCCGCGGCGGGGCAGGGACGCGCAGCTTTCGCAGCCCCGAGCACTCCCGGCGCTGCCTCAGCGGCGCTGCCGCTTCGCCTGCACTCCCACCCCGGGGCCGTCGAGGCGCCAAGGGCCGACCTTCCTCCCACGCTCGCACCCACCTCCGCGGAGGGCGACAGGCCCCGGCGGGGCGGGACGTGCCCGGGGCCCCCCGGCGGGAGAGCCTTACCTGCGTCTGGGTGAGGCCGAGAGAGGCCGCCAGCTCCGCTCTCTCGGGCAAGGCGAGGTACTGGGTTTTCTGGAACCGCCGCTGCAGAGCCGCCAGCTGGAAGCTAGAGTAGATGGTCCGAGGCTTCCGCACTTTCTTCGGCTTCCCGTTCACGATCCTGATCTCCGGCTCGCAGTCTTCCTTCTCTGCTGCGGCAGAAACAGCAACCCCAGTGAGGCGAAGCGCCCCCGCCACTCTGGGGCCTGCTCGCAGTTCGGCATCACCGGCCGCCCCGTCGGGGGCACCCACTGGGAACGAGCGCTCTCCCGGCCCACCCCGTGTCCAGAGCCCCGATCGCCTCCTCGCCAGGCTCACCGAGCTGTCCCCCACGCGGGGCTCAGACATACCAGAGTCGTTGTTGGCTGGAGAGGCCCTGCTGCCGTAGGGCCCGTAGGAACCGTAGGCACCACCGTAACCCACGTCGTAGGCGGCCTTGGCAGAGTAGGGGGCGGTGCCGCCGCCCGCGTAGGGGTAGGAGCTCACGGGGCCGTAGGGCGGCCCGCCCGCTGCCCCGTGCTGCTGGTTGGTGTAGTAGCTGCTGTCGGTGGCCGTGGAGACGGGCAGCGTGGGGGACTCCTGCGGCTTGTGCAGGCCGCTGTGCTGGTGGTAGCTGCCAGCGGAGATCTGGCTGGTATGCATGTCCGGCATCAGACTCTCCAGCACCCCCGTCATCACGCGCCCCCACCCGCCGGGGCACGGGCCGCCGCCCCGCGGCCGTCCCCCCCGGGGACAGGCGGTCAGAGCCGCGCCACCATGCCCGCCGCGCTCCGCCGGGGCGGTGCAGCCGCGCTCCCGCCGCCGCCAGCGGGACGGACTCTGCGCGCCGCGCGCCCGCCGCGACGGCATTTAACACCGGTCACGTGGCGCGGCGGACGTCACCTAGCAACAGCCAATGGGAAGCCCGCCCGCGCCGGCTCCCTGCGGGCTCGCGGAGTGCGGGACGGGAGCGGCGCCGGGCGTGGGGATGAGCGGCCGCGGGGTCGCCAGGGACGGGGACCTTCCACGTCCTACGGCTCAGGCTGCCTCCCCTTTGGTTGGACGGGGCGGTCCTATCCCCACCGGCGAGGGCTCGGGGCCGCGGCTCAGCCCGGCCGCTTCTGCCGTGCCGTGTCTCCGGTGTGTGCCCCCGTCTGGCCGGCAACCCCAGGGAAAGGCTCGCGCATCGGTCCCCCCAAGAGCGGCATCCCCGCGCAGGCGCGCCTGGCGGCAGGCGGAGCTGGGGAGCCGCGTTTGGGGGTCCCTCTGAGCTATTCTGGCCCCGGCAGAGCGTGCGCATCGCGGGAGATCAGCAGCCTTCTCTCTGTGCCAGAGTGGCAGCGCTTTCCGTAACGTTACACGCGGAGGGGCGACACTCCGCCTAGCACGCACGGGTGTTTTGTACAGCAGTTGCTGACGGCGCCCACGGGATGTCCGTCCACGCGGTAGCCGCTAATGGCGCCTATTGAGGCCCAGGCACAACGGCGGGGCCGGAGGTGCCGGGCACCCACGAGCCGCTGCCCGTCTCCCTGCCCTGTCCGGGCCCGCTGGCGGCTGCACCAGGGCCGTCGGGGCCGGTTGTCGGTCGGGCACGGCGGCGCTGCTCTTGGCCGCCCTCTGCCGGGCGCAGCGCCGCTGGGCAGCAGTCGGAATGGTGTCTCAGGGGCGCTGGGAAGCGCTTCGGAACTGATTTTTATTCTTATGTTATTTCCCTCGCTCGACTGTCCCGCCGCGGAGCCGGGCTGCCTGCCAGGGAGCGCGTTCCTTTCGCAGGGAGAAGGCCCCCGCGCTGCCGAGGGCTGCCACACGCGGTGCGGCCGCGTCCCTGCGGGAGTCTCACGTGTGTTCAGCGCGGGCAGGGAGGGAGGCGGCACTGGTGCGAGGGTGGCTGCAAATGGGAAAAAAAGCTGGTAAAAAGGTAAAAAAAAAAAGTGGCCGGCCGCGGTCGGGTTGTTTGCAAGGGCCGAGGGTGTGTGGTGTACCGGGCTATCCCCGCGCGCCCTCAGCCCACCCTGCCTCACGAGCCCGCGCGTGCCCCCTCAGGACCCCTCCTCGCGCTCGTCGCGCCCCGCTCCGCCCGGCAGGGGCGCTCCCTCCCGGTGCTGGTGCGGGGCATCCCGCCCCCGCCCCGGGCCGGCCTCGCCCCGGCCTCGGCCGCTTTGAAGCGGACCGCGGCTGGAGCCTGTCCATCTGTGCCTGCGGGCTGGCGGCGTTGCGGTGAGCGCAGGTGAGCGGAGCTGGTCCTGGTCGTCTGCCAGCGGCAGGTGGCCCCGGGAACTGGGCTGCGGGAGATGGGGCGCTCGGCTGAGCCGGCGGGGAGCTCGGGGCACGGCCTCCGCGGGAACCGACGTGCCCAGCACCCGGCGTGATAACGCCGGAACCTGGTGCCCCAGACCTGCTGGCCAGCGGGGCCCGGGGGGGGGGCCGGCCCAGCGGCGGTCACGGAGAGAGCTCGGTGCCCGCAGCAGTGGCTTTCGTGCTACTGACTCTCCCAAATATAGCTGGTGCTTAGTGCGACAGAAAACCGGTTTCTGCAACCCGTAGTGTGAACGTACAGCTGTCCCAAGTGACATCTTTGTAGGACTATTTCTGTCCATCGCTGGACGAGGGCTGGCAGTCCGAAACAGCCGCTGACTGGCACGGGGGAGGGGCAGGCAGCGTTTGGTGGCTGTCAACAAACAGCGGGACAATCAGCTACCCTTCATTAGTCACGTTTTAAAGCATGTGCGATAGTTTAAAAAATAACAAGGAGAAAGGACATTTCATCTCGTACTGAGGATTTAATAAAGGACGGACTTACTCAGGAATTTGTCTTGCTATGTGACAATTTTTATTTTTTAATGAAATTAAATAGTGCTATATAGTATATACATGGTGATCTGTACAAAAAGTAAAGAGCATGATTTTGTTTGCTTCAGCTTATATGAATAGTCTTTCTCGTGCAAGTTGTTCCTTATAAGTTGATGCAGGGCTCACAAATTTAAATGAATTGTCAAATGATAGCTGCTCCAGTCTTACGGCTTTGTTCCTGCAGTTTGTTTTGCCTTTGTGGAGGCACAGACTTACTGGAATGACCACTGGGGAGTTACTATTGCATGTATTCACATGGCTGATCTTGTAGATTTGATTTTGTTATTTCTAATTTACTTGAACTTTTCTTGTGAGGTAGTTGTTTGAAACACCAGCTTGTATAAATAAAGGCATGATTAAGGGAGAAATGACATCAGGCAGCAGGAAGGAAGGAGAAAGGCTTGTTTTAGGTGAGAGACGACTACCATGGATGTTTCAAAACACACTTCTCTGAATCAGTCATAGTATTATTAGGAGTTTAAAAAAATAATGGCATTAGGCTGGCCTGTGTTTATCTGTTTTCATGTTCTCATGTTGAGCTAATAATTTTAATTCTGCTTTTTTGTCTCTGCTTTGGGAATTGTGAATGTTACATGTATAGGTAGTTAGAAAAGACCCAGAGAGACTGGGGAGCGAGGTAAAAGTTGGAGGAGAGTAGGAGTGTTTTGTGTATCCGCTGTTAATACTCGGCAGTCCTGCTTGGCTTTGGTG
This sequence comes from Corvus kubaryi, assembly GCF_017639235.1. Classification (NCBI taxonomy): domain Eukaryota; kingdom Metazoa; phylum Chordata; class Aves; order Passeriformes; family Corvidae; genus Corvus; species Corvus kubaryi. Next base: position 20,497,272 of record NW_024581135.1, read on the forward strand.
TAATAGATCATGCGTTATTATTTATATCCTGTGAGAAGGAATGTTTGTATGATACAAAATGTATATCTTATGAACATTGGTCATTCAGTTGCACATGGGAGAAAGATGCTTGCCTTCTCGCTGCGGAGCAGTTCAGTGTTCAAAAGTTTTGGTCATGAGGTTTATATGAATATACAGCACTTATTGCCAGAGGCTGCAAAACAATTGAGCAGACTTTCTTGTTGACTTGTTTGTTTTAGAGCAATCCTCATGCTGTCTGTGGACATATTTTGTTTATCAAGTATGGCAAATACAGTGTGTATAAACAAAAGAAAGGATCATCAATTTTCAAAATCATCATTTCCAGCTTATCAGCTTGTATTAATTTTTTTTTTTTTAAGGCAGTTGTATATGATTCATAGAAATGGCTACAGTAACTCCTTGCTAATATGTTGGGTTTAATTTATTATTAACTATTATTCCTATGATTCTCTTCCTGAAACAGACTTCATCTGAGAAAAATGTGAAAGCACTTAAAGGCTGGTGTCCTCACTTTATATACATGATACAGATTTAACCTAGGGATCAAGGGAACAAGTTGTTCCACAGTGTTTTATCTCAAGTTTCACTTGAAGACAACTGCAGTTAGCATTAAGAATGGGGTTAATTTTTAATCTGCTGTATTTTAAAATATTATTTTACCCATTACGATCCACATTTGGCTCAACCATTTCACTTACTGCAATAAGAATGTGATGAATCTTGAGAGATGGGCCTGTCATTTCTGATAATGTTGCACAAAAGTAGTTGGACAGTAGTCTCTACTGCAGTGGCGTGTTAACAAGTATGGATTTCTTTCCATGGCTAAGGGAAATGCTTTCCAGTGGATTTATAGTGATATAATGCATGGTATAGTCTGAGTGTTTGCCTTAATAATTGAAGAGTAACATAAATCATGTGCCAGATGAAGCCATGAGGAGGGTTTATGCTTGCATTGTATCTATGAAATCTGGTATTACACTTGAGAGTAATGGTAACAGTTCAATCTTCCTTTTCTGAGGGATTAAGTGTATCAGCTTTTGGGAAATTGTGCGAATCTTTTCAACACCCCTCTGTAAGCTTGCAACCTGCTGTGCTTAGTTTCTGAATCCAGTGTTACCGTTTCCCTCTCTAAAAACTGTTTATTGTCTCATTCATCTGTACATCAGATTACTTCATTCCGAAAATCACATAACTCTTCTGAGAAGAATATGCCCCCTTGTGTGGCTCCCTGAGGATTCCTTTCTTAGCCCCTTGTTGTAAACAGCTTATACAAGCGTGACATGAGACATGGGTTCTGTAAAATCCTTTCAGAGTTGTTTATTAAGCTGTCTTGGTCTCAGATTATCTGTCTCAGTGATGATTCACTGGCAGCTCAGCACCTTTCTTCAGCAGAAACCTTTGCAGACTGGAGCACAAACTGGGACTTTTAACAGTGGATTAGTCTGGTGTTATGTAGCACAGGTGTTTCTCAGTTGTTTCCTTGTACAATGCTGAGGAAGTGCACAGCCTGATGTCTTGGAGTGAGTGTCTAATATCAACACATTCTCGGGCCTAATAATTGCTACAGATGCATGGTGTGGGAAGGGAGGTCTGTGTGCAGAATGTGAAGGCAGTAGAGCAGCAGTCCCTGTGGATTTTGGGAATAAAGCAGAGCATGCCCAAACAGTCCCTCTTGCTTCCTTTAAGACTTAAATTCTACCTTGTTCTGCAGTAGGGCACTTCAACGTGTTATGATCATCCCTGGCGCTTCCAGGTTTTTTTTTTCTTTACTGGATGTATCGTAAGTAATACTACTGACAAAAACTGTGTGCCTTCCCTCCCCCCCCCCA